>NW_006408659.1:4007877-4022101 GCF_000296735.1 Chrysochloris asiatica | reverse complement strand
GAAAACAACTTCATACCAGGAATCCCTGAGGGGCACAAACAGTTAAGTTCTCAATTGCTAGCCCTAAGGTTGTTAGGTGTTTCAGAAAACAGGCCTGATGATCTGCTTCTGAAACTCTAGCCTTCAAAATCCTATGGAGTTGTGTTCTGTACACATGAGTCACCATGGGTTGGAATCAAGCTATAATAATGATAACAGAGAAATAAAGAAATGATACACAGAGGGGATAATACATGCTCAATCATTTTAAGTGAGGCAGTTTTAAAATTCTTGAACTATTTTGTTCCTGTTTTTGCTGTTAGGTGCCATCGAGTTATTTCTGACTCATAGGAAGCCTGCATTGGGTTTTCAATGAGCGGCTTGTGGGTGTGAACCACCGACCTTGCAGTTTTCTTCCTAAAATTGCCTGAGGGCAAAATCTGACATGCACTTCTCACTTAATGACATGATTAGGTTCTAGAGAACAGGTCGTTATGCAAAAATTAGTGTTATGTGAAAATGGAAGATAATTAATCACTTCATCCCCTTACCTGTACTGTAAACATCCTGCCTGGCCCCTTCTAATGTCACCTGACACCATTCTCTGCCCCCATCCCACATATCCTTGTTGTTATTGTTGTTGTTGTTATGTGCCATGGAGGCAGTTCTGACTCATAGCGACCCTGTACAGGGTTTCGGAGGCTGTAAATCTTTACGGGAGCAGAATGCCTCATCTTTCTCCTGTGGAACAGCTGGTCATCTCAAACTGCTGACCATGAGATTAGCAGCCCGATTCATAACCACTACACTACCAGAGCTCCTTGTTGTTGTTAGGTGCCATTGAGTTGGTACCGACTCATAGCAACCTTATGAACAGCAGAATGAAACACTGTCTGATCCTGTGCCAACCTCACTATTGTTGCCACGCTACAGCATCGATGGACCAGAGCTCCTTGTTGTTGTTGTTATGAAGTGCTGTCAAGTCTACATGTTGTTGACTCATTTCGACCCATAGCGACCCTATATAAGGTTTTCGAGGAGCAGCTGATGAGCTTGAACCACTGACCTTGTGAGATCAGTTCCCTTTATCGGTGACGAAAGTGGTCACCAATCAGAGAATGTATTCCCATTGAGTCTTAGTCTTGGAAGGGTGTTTACTCTGAGGTGGACCCAACCACTTGCCTTGATGTCTCATGGGCAAGCCACTTGTTTGTTCTTGTAGTAATCAGTTGGTCTGTCTATATTGATTTGTATTTTTCCTGTCAGTCTTTCTTTCAGGAAGTATATTCTGTTCTGTCTGCTCCAGGCTGATCTGCTTGTCTTTTCAAGTGGAAATTTCCCCTCAGAAGATTCTGGATGCTGTTCAGGAATCCACCTATGGTCTTGTGTAATGCAGAGACTCTGCAGGAAGCCTCCTTCACTGGGCACATTGTAGCCCCATTTTAGGTATTCCAATCAGTTATAGGCATAAGACGGACTTACCAGCTTTCTATGGTGGTATTTCTGGCTATTCCTTTCTCTCCCCCTCCAGTGTCTATTTTATAATGGTATGCCGGGGAAACCAAGATTCAAAAGACAGCCAAGCATTCCACCCATGTCTCAATCTCTTCATCCCAGAGCCCTGTTGTTCCAAGGTTGGGTATACATCATTATGGATCTTCATTTTTCAAGCTACAATTTCAAGTAAATCACTTTTAAAGTTCTTTTCCTTTTGCAATTTGTAGCATCATCACTGCCATCTGTTACTTGACTTAGCTGTTCTTTCCTGATCTTTTTAGATATTTGCATATGTGAATCTGATATTCAATATGTACCAGTGGATGTAATATATAGTAGGGAAGTACATACATGTTTGGAAAGTGCTTATACTAACCCAACATACATAAAGATCCCTGGTGGTGGAGTGAGTCATATACTGGACTGCTAACCATTAGGTCTGCACTTTGCACCCACAGGATGAGGCTTTCTGCTTCTGTGTGGCACTGTGGGATAATGTGCTAGGCCAAAAGGTCAGCTTGAGCGGCAACGTCATTGGTTCAAACTCAATAATTGATCCTCAGAAACCCTATACAGGGCCGCTATGAGTCTGAACAGACTCCATGGCACTTAACAACAACAAAAAAGATGCATGGCCTTGGAAAACCCTATATAGAAATGCTCACAGCCACCACCACCACCACCATCCAACATATACATGTACAAAGTGATCCAAATTTTGAATTGACTCAAAGTACTAACCTGTAACCTTTTTATGTGAGTGTAAAATCCTAGCTCAACTTTATTCTTCCTCTGTATGACTCTGTCTGGCATTAGAAAGCTGTATCAGCAATAATGTGGCATTTTTATTTACTTTGGTCTTTAAGATATGAGGAAAACTGGAATATATTTCCTGTCTTTGAGTGATGTTATTTAGTTAGACAAAGAATGTAAGTATTTATTGCCTGGTTTTATCAATCCCCTAGCGCAGGGGTGAGGAACCTTTTTTCTGGCAAAATTTGTAACATCATTTGCAGGCCATACAAAATTATCAACTTGAGAATTAGCCTGCTATATTTGGTCAAACGTTTAATTAACTCACCCCTAATGAGTCAGAACTGACTCCAAGGCACATAACAACAACAACAATGTGATGGCTGGAACTGCAGTTGCCTTGGCAGGGCCAGACCAAATGATTTCAAGGACTTTATATGGGCTGCAGGCCAGAAAAGCATAATATCAGTAAGGATATAAAAGCCAATATACAAGAGAGAAAACACAAAGTTATACATTATCTGTAAATTGTCATAGATTGACATACATAATATACATACACGGCAATATCTATTTCTAATTATGGTGTGGTGCTGTGGATTAATGTACTGGATTGCAAAGTCAGTGTGAACTGCAAGGTGAGCAGTTCAAGCTCACCAACTGTTCTTTGGAAACCCTATAAAGACTCACTATGAGTCGGAACAGACTTGATGGCACTTAACAACAACAATAATATGGTAGCACTAGATTCCTGGTGTGGTGATATGGATTAATGCACTAGACTGCAAAGTTGGTTTGAACTTGCAAGATTGACAGTTCAAGGTCATCAGCTGCTCTTCAAAAACCATACACAGGGTTGCTATGAGTTGGATCCAACTCGATGGCACTTAACAATAACAACCAAATAACATTGGGACTAATTTTCAATAACATTAATTCTATGCTAGCTCCTTCATTATCTCCTGCACAAATATTTTGAGTATAATTCTTCTACATACAATCCAACAATCCTGGAGAAGCCAGGGCAGTGTTTTTTTTTTTTTTCATTTTGTTTTGTCTTGTTTTCAGTTTTGTGTAGAATAACCGAACCAGTGATTTTTCAGGTATAGAAACTGGAGAACTACACAGGAAAACAAAAGACATTTTTCCTGACCTGCTGAGATGGAATATCAAAAGTCAATTAGAGAACTGGTGAAGAACAAAGCAATAGCTCTAGAAGGCACCATCAAGTTTGTTTACTTCTATATCAGGTAGGGTTCACTTTGGTTGCATAGAGTTGAAGAATTCCAAACTAAAGAGGTTTAAACACAATAGAAAATGACTGATTTCTTCATTTAAAGTATAGTCAGTTCAGGGCTGTCCAGTGATTGGGAAACCCAGTCTTTCTGCTCAACCACACTAGCTCCTGGCTTCTGCACTCAAGGTCACCCCAGGACTAAAATTTCAGTCATCATTCCAGTCTGCATTCCAGATAGGAGGGGAGGTGGTGATCAAAAAGCACACTGTGGCACTGTAGGATAAGCACTAGACCACAGGGTTAGTTTGAAGTGCAAGGTTGGTGGTTCGAACTCGCCAGCCATTCCTTGACAACCCTATACAGGGTAGCTATGAGTTGAAACCGACTGGATGGCACTTAACAATGACAACATTGCAAATTACATTGGAGTCCTGATACTAAGGGACACAGATAGAATGAATACAGGATTGTTGTTGTTATTGTCAAGGACAGCAACTAGAAATCACTAAGAGAGCCTCTTTGAAAAGCACCATTTCTCCAACCTCCTGAAGATATTCTAAAGAATGGTATGAATATATATAATCAGTGATATAATCAAAAGGTTTGCTCTTGAAACTACAGAGTGGGGCAATTGTAATGCAATGAGAGAATGTCAGAAAAGGAAGATCTCATCTGAAGCAAAGTCATGTTCTTATTTGTTACAAACCCAGAAAAATGGAACAGGGTATTTGCCTATATTTTATAGATGTCCATGTAACAATAATTATGATGGAAATCTGTGTACAAGAAGGGAAGGTGCAGAAATGTAGAATTTAACTTCACTTTAATTTGGTAGGGTATCCTTTCCCTCTAACCAACCACTAAATAAGGTGATTTTAAGAAAAGTGAATCCAGTCACAGCGTTCAAAAGCTTAACAGGAAGAAAGTTCTCTTAAATTCTATCACCTACAACCATAGATGTTATCAGGAAAGACCAGTCCCTGGAGAAGGACATCATGCCTGGTAAAGTGGACAGTCAGCAAATAAGAGAAAGATCCATAACAAGATGGACTGATGTGGGTTTAAACATAATAATTGTCAGCATGGCTCAGGACCCGGCATTGTTTCCTTCTTTAGTTGTTATGAGTTGGAACTATCAACAACAACACAGCACAGCCATAGATACTACTAGAAACCTAAAGCTTTGTGGCTTTGTTTAAAGTGAGAGATGATTAGGAGAGAGCTGACATTTATTTTATTAGAACAAGGAAGCTACATGTCTTGAAGATGAACTGAATCATGAAGAGTCTATCTTGGCACTTGTGTACCACTGTGTCTGAGATTCCCGAGATAGCAGAGAGAGGAATGAGGAGAGGCGGCGTTAGTAACAGGTGAAGGTAAAGGGGTCTTCTCTAAACACTCCTTATTGGCCCTGAGCCCTTTTTTCTGTGGTCCTTACTCCCTAAACCCTGCATTATCTGTGAACTCCAGATTTTATTAAGAGAGTCTCTCCTTAAACATTTTTGGATCTGACTTTCCAAATTCTTTCTTTTTTTTTCAAAAGTGTGTTTGGAGCCATAAGTCAGATTTCAATAAAAACCTTTCCTTTAAATAAAGGGTAAAGTAGAGCTTAAGTGAATATAAGGTCATTTTTTCTTATTTTTCAAGAACAAAAAAACAACACACACACACATCATTTTTGTAACAGAATTAAAGCAATCTGAAAGCTTTCTTTTTCTTTTGTGGGATGGAATTTAGAGAAATGTATCAGACTATTAAGAAAAGGTTCAAATAAGAGCCTCTAGGGAAGGAAAAGCCTGGCTATTTTCCATGTGCCAGGGATAATGTTGTCTTCTGATGCTTTGCCTGTCTCTGTGTTTTTCTTGATAATAGATCTCACTTAGACAGAACTTGGCAATTTAACTACAATGCATTTTCTTATTTGCCATCTAAGATGCATAAACCTTATCTCATATTGATGTGAAATGCAATGAGAATAGCCGTGCTAATGACTTTATTTCTCAGTTCAAAAACTCTAAAATTGTACTTTTTATTCACATAACTGGACTGGGCAAGTGAGCCAGATTTCAGGGTGACCTTCTGCTGTGTACTCATTCTTCCTTATTCAGCATGTGACTCCCAAGGTCACTGTGAGGGACATCTTCCTCACAGCCAGCCTGGTGGGGAAAGAGTATAGAATAGCACACATGGGGGAGATTTATGTGCCAAAGACTATTTAATGCAACCCAGATGTGGTTATCCTAAAGCTGATTCTAGACCACATCTCTCAGTTATTTCCTCAAAGACAATGGTAGAGGCACTCTGATGCTTAGACGCAATTAGAACTCATTTTGTTCATGATGAAAAAGAGCTGTTCTCAGTGTTAGAAGGTTAGAGATGACAATGGTTTGGATTAAAGTTTATAGAATCTTTTTAGGCCAAAAAAAGTTGTCTAAATCACAGACCCCAGAATTAGGATGCTGTTTTCAAAGATTTATATATTTGCTTTAGGACACACAATGGTAATATCGTATAATTTTGGAATAATTATAACTGCATTAGCTACTACTGATTAATATTAACAAAGTGACAGGGATTTACATACATTATTTCATTTGATCTTTACAATAGCTTCTCAAGATAGCAGAGTGTGGTGGTGAGGTATTCGGCTCTAGGGCCAAAATCTTGTTTTTTGAATTCTGGTTCTGCCACTAGCTAGCTGGAAAGCCTTTATCAAGAAACTTAACCCTTTCCTGCTTCAGCTTCATTAGCTATAATACGGGAGATAACCACCGTAACTCATTTTGTAGGGTTAATGTGAAAATGGGAGTCTTGGTGTGGTGCTGGGAGCTTACGTGCAGGACTGCAAAGTCGCTTGAACCACAAGGTTGGTGGTTCAAGCTTGCCAGCTGCTCCTTGGAAACCCTATACAGGGTCACAATGGGTCGGAACTGACTCAACAGCACTTAACAACAACAATGTGAAGGTGAATGCAAAAGACAGGTAAAGCATTTAAAACAGCGTTTTGATGCATAATAAGCTTTCATCATCACTATCATTTATCCATTTATAAGTTATGTATTGAGTTATATTTCAGAAGGGTTTAGAGACTTTACTAAGCTAACACAGCTAGTAATTTGTAGAATTGGCTGTTGGAACTTAATGTCTGTTCATGTCAAAACACCTGCCTTTCCCATTGTGGTAGGCTTCAAATGAATTAAGAACTGTCAAGAGACCGGGCTACAAACCACAATCTAATTTCTAGGGGATTTGAGACTATGTGTATTATTATGCCATTAAAAGTATGGACGATAGACTTAGAGCTGAATTGTGACCTCTAGAAGTACCAAGACTGGTAATTAAAAGTCAAGGCTCTGAAGTCAGACAACGTAGGCCCCAATCCCAGTCCCAAACTATGTAAGCACAAGCAGCTTAATTCATTTCTCTAAGTCTCAGTTTTAAAATCAATATGAAGGAGCATTCCTGGCTTACGGCATATTTGAGTTATGATCAATTGCACTTATGACTGTCGGTTTGTTTTTGTTTTTGATTACATCTTATTTAGTAATATGTACTATATATAGTATTGGAATGGGTAATTTATTGGTGTTATCATCTCAAATGTTCACTTACAGATGTGCAATTTTAACATTTCCTGCCCAAACATTGCCATATAGATTTTGTTTCCTAAACTAAATCAAGGACTTTGTTCTTGGTGGTGGTGGCATTTATTTAAGTTGGTTTGGACTCATAGCAACCCTGTATATGGCTTCTGAGGCTGTAAATCTTGAAGCAGAAAGCCTCTCTCCCATGGAGCAGCTGGTGGGCTCAAACTGCTGACCTTGTGACTAGTAGCCCAATGTGTAACCCACTAGTTGTTTCAAAATATGGATTAAAAAACACTGATGTTGTAAATCAACAGGCAGATTCAATAGTGAGATGCTACAGCAAAATATATGAAGAAAAAAGCAAAAGGACCACACAGACAACTCTTAGTAATTTTCTGACTGAACACATCATTCCCATGACCAAGTATACTACAGAGGATCCTGAACCTTTCCCAAGAGGTGTTATTACCACAGATGACAAAATGCCAGCATTGCTAGTCATCAGAGTAAATTTTTATGACATGTATTTTTTATGTATGGAGCTGTAGGATAACCACAGGTCAACAGTTCAAATCCACCAACTGCTCTCAGAAACCCTATACAGGGTGACTGTGAGTTGGAACTGACTCAATGGCACACAAGAGCAACACCATGTATTAAAATAAATATGTAAATTTATATGTAATGTTTCCAGCCCCTCAAAGACAAGTAAAGATTAAATTAATTAAGATACTGATAATAAAAGACAATAATATGAAAACATTTTTTAAAAAATGAGGTATTTGACTTGAGTCAGAAGCTACTTAGGATAGAGTTATCTGAAGTCATCTCAGATACATATAATACTACTGCCTACAGGATCAGATGAGAGTAACACTAAGGCTGAATAAAGGTACTCACTATCACAAGCATGGGGAAGTCTAGGAATGGTTCAGAGAGTTAATGAACTAGTGAAGGATGAAGGGATTTTTTGCATCTTTCTACTCTATTTTAAATGTTGTTAAGTGCTGTTGAGTTGGTTCCAACTCATTGTGATCTTGTAATGACTTTCTGACAAGGATAATTTGTCACAATATAGTGACAAACACAGCATATATGACTGCCTTACACACACATATATATATATATATATATATATATATATATATATACATGCAGCAATAAAAATATATATATATATATATACATGCAGCAATAAAAAGGAAAAAAAAAAAAGAACATAAATATTTGTGAAGCCACACCCTTCTCAATCATTGGTCATATCTAGGTCTCTTCTCCAACCATTGGTCATAAACGGTTCTCTGTTGTGCTGTGGGTTAATGTGCTGAACGGCAAGGTCAGTTTGAACTGCAAAGGTTGGCGGTTCAAGTTTACCAGCTGCTCCTAGGAAACCCTATATAGGGTAGCTATGGGTCGGAACCGACTCGACAGCACTTAACAACAGCAAACCAATCAAAGTGGGAAATAGATAAGGTTTTCTGCTCCCATACAGGTTTACAGCCTTGGGAACTCTGTACAGAGTCACTGAGAGTTGGTACCAACTCTATAGCACACCACCACACCACCAAACCAATCAATCATAGACAAAGGAAAATGGGATGACAATATTTTGTGTAGATCGATCACAGTTCATTCTCTGGGAGGAGGAAAGGACAACCTTCCCTAAACCTGGTTCCACCTGAAATAATCAGGGTTTGCTTATAAGGAAAAAATATATATATATTTATGAGCACCAGCAGGGGTACTGCGGAATAATAGCAAGGCCCGTGAGATTATGCTGTGGACTGACTGGGAAGTGCTCAGATTAGTACACTGGCCTATAGAAAATGCTCAGTAACTGTTAGTTTAGCCAACTCCCAAAGGCTGACATCCCGGAGGGCAATTCTATGCTTTCAGAAAAAAAACAGACCTTTCTGTTGTTTCAAAAACAGAACAGGGCACCGAACTTGATGGATTACAGGTCTGGCTCAAAGCATTTTGGATGTTCTTCAGGTTTTGTTTGCATGGCAAAAATCCCCACACTTTAAGAACTTTCCTGTCTAGCATCATTACAAAAGGCACGGAAAATGAGGGAGTTAAAGCAAGCTGTTTCAAGTCTCATACTACATGTAGAAAAGATTTATCCTCCAGTCCTCTTGTATCAAAGTGTACCATTTTGGTGGCAGAAGAAATGCTGGAAGGCCATGTTTGTCTAAAGAAAAACCCTGATTGACTGTTCAGAATGCTACAGTTTAATTCTCCTTACATTCACACATCCATAGCAACAGCTGGAAGAGATCAGGGATATTAAATGAATGACTCAGCCAGCTTTTGTCACAATAATGGTGTCCTCAACTCAGCAGCATGCAACAATGAGTATGATGACCATACTCCTGAGCCAGCAGGTTGGCTGAGTACAGACTGAGCTAGGGTGTATTCTATTGGGGTTGTCTCCAAGCTGCATATTGGGCCTATATCTGCCCCATAAAATGAGACACTGATAACTTAGTGGTAGAATTCTTGCCTTCTATGAATTACTGGCGTGGCGCTGTGGGTTAATGCACTAGACTGCAAAGTTAGTTTGAACCAAAAGATCAGCAGTTCAAGCTGTTCCTCAGAAACCCTAAGCAGGGTCACTATGGGTCGCAATCGACTCTAAGGTACTTAACAGTAACAGCAACATATAGTACACCAGGGAGTGTGGTGGCTCCATGGGATAAGCACTGGACTGTGAATGACAAGTCAATGGTATGAGCCTGCCAGCCACTCTGCAGGATAAAGAAGAATATTTCTCTTCCTGTAAATGATTTAAAAAGTTTCAGAAATCCTATACAGGTTTACTGTGAGTCAAAATTGACTCCATGGCACTTAACAACAACAATATGGTATACCTAGATTCTATTCCGGACCCATGCATCTCATGTACACCAACCATGTGTCTGTCAGTGGAATCTTTCATGTTGTAATGATGCTGAATATATTTCAGTGGAGCTTCCAGAACACAACAGACGAGGGAGAAAAGCCTTGTGATCTACTTCTGAAAACAGCCAATGAAAACCCTGTTAAAATCTGCAACAGGTCATGGGAAGGTACAGGACCATTGCCTAGGCCATAAGGTCACCATGAGTCAGGGCTGCTTATGACAGCAATGTTGTTAAGTGCTGTCGAGTTGGTTCCAACCCATAGCGACTCTGTATAGGATTTCTGAAGAGCAGCTGGTGAGCTTGAATTGTCGATCTTGTGATTCAAACTGACTCTGCAGTCTTTGTTTCCTGAATCAGAGGCTCCCAGAGTCATGTTTATTTCCTGGCAAACCCAGTCTCACAATCATTTGTCAAGTGTTTGTCCATATGTTATCTACTGACATCCCACTGGCCAAATGAAGTCACATAGTCCAACATCACTGGGATGGATAAATAAAAGGGGTGTCTAGTTGAAAACAGTAAGGTCACATGGTAAAGTTCTAGGATACTGGGAGGGGCAAAGAATGGAGAACCATGAATTAATCAGTCAAATGAAGAGGCTCAATTTCCCTTTCCATTTATCTTAGAGTCCATTTCCAACCCTGTAAATTTTTCTTCTAAAGATTACAATTTTGTTTTGTCTTCCCTTCCTAAACCACCCTTATAGCTAAAACCAATTGCAACCAATCATTTTTCCAAGGGATAACAAAGAGATTACGGGAACAGAAAAAAAGAAAGAGGGAAAGAGTGATAGCAAGAGAAAGAGAAAAGAAGAGAAGAGAAAATTTGGAAGAATCATTTGTAGAGATAATTAAGAAGCCTCCAAACCTTCCTAGTCCTGAAAGTAGAACTTTGTTACTATATTCTAAAGAAAACCAAGACAAATGGCTAGTGACAGACACTATGGACACCACATACAAATCGTAATTCAGGCACATGTGATCAAAATAAAACAAGTTAACAATCTTTAAGGGATTCTTTGTAGCAGTGTCTTCCAAAGACAAGGAGACCAGGAGTCTTCAAAAAGAGAGCAAAGAACAAGGGTAGTATTTATCTGGTGCACTAGGTTATCCTTGGGGAGTTCAATAGTTCATTTAATATAGAAACTGTTCAACAAATATTTTTTGAATGATATGAAATATTTAATCAGATTTTCACTGGATTTTTTGAATCTTTTGACTAAAGTTTATAAACACTGGGTCTGGGAGGTCCTGGAGTTAGAGTACAAGGAGAACAAACATTTAAAGACAAAAAGTTTCTCTTTTTCATTCTTCCTTCCCATTATTTGTTTTTTAAAAATCAACTTTATGGAGATATAATCGACTTACAATAAAATGGACTCATTTTAAGGGAATTTTGTGTGAATTTTAAGTGTGTTCTATATATTTGCCAAATGTATAAAAACATAAACCATTACTACAATCATCATATGGAACGTTTCTATAACCAAAAAAACAGTTCCCTGGTGCCTTTCCTAGTTAATGTCTGCCCATTCCTTGCCACAGGCAATGAAGATTAGTTTGCCAATTCAGAAATTCATACAAATGGAATCATTACTATGCAGTCCATTGGGTCTGTTTTCTTTCACTCAGCATGAGTCAGCCACGGCTGTGTATCAGTAGACCATTCCGATGGTGGAGCAGAAAGCCTCATGTTTCTCCCATGGAACTGCTGGTAGTTTCGAACTTTTGACCTTGAGGTTAGCAGCCCAACTCATAACCACTATGCTACCAGAGCTCCTAGTCCATCCCTATAGATTTCTGAGAAGTATTACATTGTTAGTGTACACAACAATTTGTTTATACATTTACCTGTTGAGTGACATTTGGATGTTTCCAGTTTGGCTATTAAGAAGATATCTATGGATATTCCTGCATAAGTCTTTATGAACATCTCTTTGTTTTCCTTAGAGAAATACTTAGGAATAGAATTTCTGGGCTGCATGAAGAAAGTTTTAACTAGTTTGTAGAAAAATGGCATTCAGAGTAATGGATTTTTTTCCACAAACTTTTTGAAGCCTCCTCATGTGATAAGTAAATATTTAACTTTTAAAGAAACCGTTCTCTAAAGTGGCTATACTATTTTACACCTTCTGCAGCAATGGATGTAGCAGCAATACTGGTACAGTAAAGTGCTCAGCTGCTAAGTCAAAAGTCAATAGCAGAAAGCCACCAGCAACAGAGAGAGATGCGGCACTCGGCTTCTGTAAAAATTAATTTACAGCTTTGAAAACTCTGTGGGAAGAGCAAAGATGTCTGCTTGAGGACTAAGGTGCGCCTGACCCACGTCATGGTATTTTAAATAAAATCATATGCATGTGAAAGCTGGATAGTGAATAAGGAAGACCACAGAAGAATTGATATCTTTGAGTTATGGTGTTGGGGATCTGTTTGGAAGAAGTGCATCCATAGTGCTCCTTGGACGCCAAGATGGCCAAACTTCAGACTTTGGATATATTGCCAAGAGGGACCAGTCACTGGAATAGGGTATCATGTTTGGGAAGGTGGAGGGTCAGCGAAAAAGAAGACCCCCTACGAGATGGATTGTTCAAGTGGTAGCTTCAATGGATTCAAGGTGGCAACAGTAGTGAGGTTGGCCCACGATCGGGCAGTGTTTCGTTGTTATGCATAAGGTCGCTATGAGTCGGTACCGACTCGATGGCACCTAACAACGACAACATGAGTCACATTAAGGAGCTCTGGTAGCGTAGTGGTTACGAATTGGGCTGCGAACCTTAAGGTCAGCGGTTCCAAACTACCAGCTGCTCCACGGGAGAAAGATGAGGCTTTCTGCTCCGATAAAGATTTACAGCCTCGGAAACGCTATACAAGGTCGCTATGGGTTCGGAACCGACTCCACGCAAACCACCACCACCATGAGTCATATTATTTCCTCGCTGTGGACTGGTTGTGGGTTCTGGTGTCTAGCAGTAGATGAGTATTCCTGTTGCTTCACGTTCCCTCCAAAGTTGGCAATTTAAAAAATTTTAGCTTCCTGGTGGTTGTGTGTGTGTGTTAAGAAATATTTGTAGAACGACTACAGAAAAATATCCCTAGATCTGTGTTTTAAATGTTCAAATTTCGAAATCTCTATTCAGTCCCGTTTTCTCTGTCTTCTTTCTCCCCCTTCCGTCATTTACACAACACACACACACACACACACACACACACACACACACACACATACACACAGAGAGACAGAGAGAGAGAGAGAGAGAGAGAACTAGACTATCTTTGGGAAATCATTTATTCTCAGTATGAACTTTCAAAAACATGTTTCTCTTTTCTTTGCCTTTTAAGAGAGAGAGAGAGAGAGAACTAGACTATCTTTGGGAAATCATTTATTCTCAGTATGAACTTTCAAAAACATGTTTCTCTTTTCTTTGCCTTTTAAATTTCTTTGTGAAACATTTCCAACATTGTTATTGTTGTTAAGTGCTGTTGAGTAGGTTTCAACTCATAACGACCCTGTCTGTATAGGGTTTCAGAGGAGTGGCTGGTGGGTTTGAACCACCGACCTTCCGGTTCAAACCGATCTTGTGGTCCAGTACATTAGCCCACAGCGCCACACATCTAGCATAACATTCGTTATTTTAGCATTTTTTTAACGTGTACATTTCAATGGCACCTTAACAGTATGCCCAACTTTATCACCAGCACTCTGAGAGCTCTCTGGGGTGGCGAGGCTTCCCCAGAGAGTTCTTAACTCCAAGCCTCTCCAATGCTCTCTTCTTAGCTAATAAATAGTAACTGTCTCCTCAAAAAGCTGGTTTTGGGCCGGCGCTGGAGAGGTCCAGCTACAGGGGACGTTAGTGGCTGCTTGTTTCTCTGATTTTCCCGACGGCCTCTTTTCCTGCCCGGTTCACGCCCAAAGAGGTTACCAGGCTCCCCCTAGTTTCCGATAACCCCAAGCAATGTACTTACTGCTCAGGGGCACCCCTGACACCGCTGCAATCAGGGCACGGGGCATGCTCAGAGGGCGTGTGGGAGGCGCAGGCGTTGGCTGCAGTGGGGCCCAGAGGCCAGGAGATGCCGCTGCATCCCTGCTTCCAGGCGTCTGACCCAGCGCGCGAAGTTGGGCTGGGAGCTGCGGGGTGGGGGTGGGTGGGGGGGGGGGGGGGGGGAGGGGGGGGGGGGGGGGGGGACGGGGGGGGGGGGGGGGAAGGGGCGGGGGGGGTGCGCCGCGCGTGTGTCTCTCGCTCTCTCCCTCTGTGTTTAGAGGATGTGCTG
>NW_006408659.1:3990396-4007777 GCF_000296735.1 Chrysochloris asiatica | reverse complement strand
TGGAGCGGGGCGGGAGGGGGGGTGCGCCGCGCGTGTGTCACTCGCTCTCTCCCTCTGTGTTTAGAGGATGTGCTGAATGGTGCGCTTTGAGGCAACGGCGGAGGAGGAGCAGGATCCGGCGGCAGCTGGCAGCCTGGGCTGCCCGGCTCGGCTTCTACTTCGTCCTCAGAGGCTCGGCATCCACAGCGAGCTTCCGACCCGGCGTCCCACCCGGAGCATGGCCCAGCGCTGCGCCCCCGCGCGCCCCGCCTGCTGAGCCGCGCCGGAGGGAGGTGAGGAGGCCGGGAGGCCACAGGAGGCCGGCTAGGAGCACAATCGAGTGTCTCTTGAGCAGAGAAAAGAGCCCGTGCCCGGCGCCCCGCGCCCCACGCCTGTCCCTGTCGCGCTCGCCCGGGCCGCCCGGAGCCCAGATGAGCCCAGATGGCTGGGGCTCAGCCTGGAGTGCACGCCTTGCAACTCAAGCCCGTGTGCGTGTCCGACAGCCTCAAGAAGGGCACCAAATTCGTCAAGTGGGATGATGTAAGTATTGGGGCATCCGGGTTCAGGGCCCTGGCCAGGGCACGGGGCTGGCCCGGGCACAGGGTAGGGTGGCAGGGTGAGCGACGTGGGGGTGGGGCGAGGGGCGCATTATGCAATGGGCGCAACGAAGTCGGCAGGGGCGGCCTCGAGGCGCACAGGTTGGCATCTGTCGAAACCAGTGAGTGGCAGAGGGCAGGGGCATTCCTTGCCCTCCGGTGGACATGAGGTTGAGCCATTGTCATCCTCAGTAGGTCTAGGAAGCTCCTTTTAAGGGTCCTAAACATTTGGGTGAATGGAATAGGTAGAAGAGGTGGCATTAGCTCATAACTGACCCTGAGAGTTTAGAAAGTGGGAAGTTGGGACTGGCTGCAAAGCGCTGGAGTGTGAACAAGCTGCGTCCTTCTCTGCTGTCAGACGCACCCCCTGATCACCTGCTTTGCTCTCATCCAAGAAGGAAAGGACCCGAAGTCCGAAGTTGTTTAGTGATTTCTAACCCTTTTAGCATTTTTACGGATGCCCACGCGGCAGAAGACACAGCAGTCCAACCTACAGGTGTTTTTGATGCCAAACTTCACCGCCTGGCTGTGGAGTGAGGGACTTGAGGAGGGCTAAAGAGCAGAAAGGGGGGGGCATGCCGGGTCTAGAAAGGCTTAGTGGACAACAGAAAAGTGAAAATGGCTCCCCCCACCTTTTTTTTTTTTTTTTAAGACCTAAGCTAATTGTAATCTTAGACTTGAAATAGATCCTTCCAGACATTCTTCCACGGTTTGCTTGTATCTTTTGCCTGGTAGATCAGAGCCTAGCCCAGTTGAGGTCTTAAATTCTTTCACCTGAGCCCTACACCCCAGAATCTAAAGTGATCTCCAATCACAGTCCCCCAATTTTCTTCAAAGACAGGTAAATTCTAAATCCTTTTGGAAATATGCAAATCTTCAGATGGAGGGTTTTATTGCATCAATTTTATGTCCTGGGTGTCCATCAAAGGGTTTGATAAGAATAAACTACTGGAATAAACTCAAGCTGCCAGGATTTGAGAAAATTCAGGACCAAATAACTAAGACATCTCTTAATCAGGAGGAATTACAGGAGAATGAAGCATTCTTGCTGAAAAGATTTTCCACCCAGAAAATTATAGACTGTTATCCTCCAGGGTATTTTTCTTTAATCTTCTTAAGTCATTTTACAGAGTCTGAAAACAATTTAAATATTCCAGGTAGCGAATTCAATTACTTAGCTGAGTGCATCTGTGTCTATATTTTGTCCACTTGGAAGCGCAAACAGAACTTTGGAGTGTGAGCCACAGCTTCCTTGAAAGCTTATGCCAATTATTAAATGCTGTAGGCAGAGATGTAAACATGCACCCTTCTATCCTGGAACCATGGACTTTTTACACTTTTCTCTAGTCCACTTGGACTAGGTACTTTGGTAAAATTAAAAGAATAACTTCATACACAAAGTAAATTCATTATTTGTTTCAAGCTTAAAGAAAGTAAGAAAATGCAATTCAACAAAAATAAACAGTCTAGCCCGTCCTGGATTCCTATAACAGAGAGCTAGTGTGATGTTGTTGTTGTTGTTATGTGCCGTGGAGTCGGTTCCGACTCATATCAACCCTGTATAGGGTTTCCAAGGCTATAAATCTTTATGGGAGCAGAAAGTCACCTTTCTCCTGCGGAACAGCTGATAGTTTCGAACTGCTGACCATGAGATTAGCAGCCCAATTCGTAACCATAAAGCTACCAGAGATTTACGAAAAAAGACAGGGAAAGAGAGAGAAACACTTTGCAGTATGTATAAGGGTTTCAGCATAAGCTCTAGATATCTTTAGTGGGATGATTTAACAACTTTATATTAAATAATTTCCCAGTGCTTCTGTTTTGGAAGGCAATGTCTAATGTAGCTTTGAAAATAAAGGTCTTCTATGCAAACACATTTTGACACATTCAGATAGAGGATTTTTATTATGTGCATTTCCATCACAGTTATTTTTTGCTCTCCTACCAGTGTCATGCACTGGATTAGATCTTGGGAAGGTGGAGAAATTAGACAAAAACCTCTGCTCCCATGGATTGTACTGGTGAAGACAGAAAATTAACAAGAACATGTGTGAGAGAGATTTTGAGCTCTGGAGGACATAAATAGCAATGCAAGGGGAGTAATGGAGAGTCAGACTCCACTTGAAGATTGGTGTTTTGTTGTTAAATGCCATGGTCACCTTCGACTCATAGCTACCCTGTATAGAGTTTCCAAGGCTTTTAAAAAGTCTTTTCAGGGGCAGAAAGCCTCATCTTATTCCTGAGGAACAGCTGGCAGGTTTGAACCGTGCACCTTGTGGTTTGCAGTCCTGTGCTTTTCTGTAGTATGGAGTCACTGTAGGTGACTAGGTGAAAATCATTCCCTTAGAGCACTGTAGGGAAACCCTTCAGGAAAAATGTAGGTAATGTGGAGCTCTGGGGTCCTGGTGTGGTACTGTGGATTAATGCACCAGACTGCAAAGCTGTTTGAATTGCTAGGTTGGCGCTTCAAACTCATCAGCTGCTCCTTCGAAACAGTACACAGGGTTGCTATGGGTCAGAATCAACTGGACTGCACTCAACAACAACAACAATGGAGCTCTAGTAGCATAGTGGTTACGATTCAGGCTGCCAACCTCAAGGTCAGCAGTTTGAAACTACCAGTGGAGATAGATGAGGCATTCTGTTCCCGTAAAAATTTGTAGTTTCAGAAACCCTGTGCAGCGTCACTATGAGTTGGAACCGATTCCTTGGCACATAACAACAACAACAACAACAAGGAGATTCACTAATGGAGTCCTGGTATGGCACTGGGGTTAATGTGCTGGACCAAAAAGTCACTTTGAAATGCAAGCTGGCAGTTCAAGCTTACCAGCTGCTCCTTGGACCCTGTGCAGGGTCCTTACGATTGGAACTGACTCACTGGCACTTAACAACAACAACAAGGAGATCCCATGGCACATAACCACCATCACCACTCTGTGGCACTGCTAGTTTGGTTTGAACCACAAGGTCGGCAGTTCAAAGTTATGAACTGCTCCTCCGGAATCCTATACAGGGTCCCTATGAGTTGGAAGTGACTTGACGGCACTTAACAACAATGATCAGAGTCTGGTGGTAGAAAATGGGTATAAAGGACAGTGGGCCCTGTGGGGACATTCTGGTGAGAATCGATAGTGGAGGAGAAGTTATTTTCTCCATCTTACATTGGAAGCTCCAGAGACTAAGTCTGGCCTTCCTCTTTGCTGGACTTAGGGTCATGCCTTGTCCTGGACAGGATATGAAGAGAAACAGGATGAATGAAAAGTTGTACAATAGGCTCTTCAGCTCCCAATCCAGTCCTTTTTTCCACATCCACGATCCTATCTTTTTCCCCCAAAGCATCTGAGCGGTGGAAGGGGCTTTAGTTTCCTTTTTCTTTCCTTGTCTCCTCTTCCACCTTCCACATTCACCTCTCACTTTGAGCAAGTTGCTTAATGCCTCCCAACCTCAGCTTCTACATCTGTAACATGAAGGTTTTAATAGTAAGCCCTCGACCTCACGGTTGGTTTGAATGGCAAGGTTGGTGGTTCAAACTCACCAGCCACTCCTCGGAAACCCTATAGAGAGTTGCTATGAGTTGGAACCGGCGCCAAGGCACTTAAGAAAAATGACCACGGTTGCTGTGGTTTAAATAAGAGAATGCATATGTGCTGCTTTGCATAGTGCCTGATGCACGGGAAGCCTTCAATTAAACATATTTTTAAAAGATCTTTTCCCCCAGGATTAAAAAAGATATGAATTGTACCAAGGTGGTCAGAATGTGATAGATGAATCCTTTACTATACATGTAGGAAGATCAAGACCTACCTTCCGTTTCCTTTAAGTTGTATTTTGATTTTATGTTTTGTAGTTTAAAGAGGAAAAAAAATGGTTTCTAGCTTTTTTAAAGTTTTAATTTCAGTGTTCTAGAGAAATTTAATATTCATATTTGAAAGCTGGACCTACTCTCTCTCAAGCAAGGAAGTTTACTAACCATCTGAAATTTTTATTTCTCCATAAATTCCTTGTACATTCTGTCTCACAAGCGCAATCTTTCTAGAGCGGCTCAGAGGTTGGAGTTTGCATTATGCCCTGTGGATTTGAAATAAGTTACCCTTTCTATACAACCACAATACAGCTAAAAACAACTGAAAGGAAAAGCAAAGAGCAAAACAAAAACAGAAGAACAATGTTGTTGTTGTTAAGTGGTGTTGAGTCAGTTCCAATTTATGGTGACCCTGTATAGGGTTTCCTAGGAACCAATGGTGAATTTGAACCACCAACCTCTTGGTCTAGTGCTTATCCTACAGTGCCACATCAGGACAACAAAAACATGCTAGTATTTGGACTGTTTCCTAGCACCCTACACAGAAACTTGGTTATAACTTTAACATTGTATAAAATGTGGAATTGGAATTTCCAAGATGACAGGAGATGATGAGAAGATGACCGTAATAAGATTAATGAAGGAGCAGAGGGAAGGATTCCTGAGGTGGGAATTCAGCAGTATTCTCTTGGGAAAAGGTTAAAGGGTTAATAGGATCCTGCTTGGGGGTACCCACACAGAGTGAGTAAGGCTAGCAGGTGTCCTTTCAATTGCCACTTAAAAATGTCCGAAGAGCCGAATGAATTTGCTTCCTGACAGTCAGCAATTTACTGTACTTTAACAGCAAGAATATACTTTTTCCAATGAAGTCAACCAAGGCGTTTTAAGCGTTTTGTTTTTGTTTTTAATCAGAGTACAGCATACACACAGAAAAGGCACAGATCTAGTGCCCAGCAGATTCTGTGGTCACACAATCAGTAAGACACAAGATTGGCAGCCCCCAAAACCCCCATGTGCACCCTTCTGGTGACTACACCCCTGTTCCTGACTTCTAACACTGAAGATCAGTTTTACCTGGCTTTGATTTCATAAAGCTACTGTTACTTTGAATGAAAACAAAGCAAATCTCTTCAGCTTGATTATTGCTGATTTGACCCTCTTAAACAACAACAAAGCAATTTATCTTAGTTTAGATGGTTGTAGATTAGTGCCTTCTAGGCCCCCAGGTGAAACCTGGGAGAGCAGCAGGTGTGAAAAATGCTGGCAGGAGGAAGCAGTGAAGCAAAGCTCTGGGAATTTGGCAAGGAAATGCAGTGCCTACAGGATGTTATGGACATAGGCTAATGCGTCAGACTACAAAGTCATTTGAGCTGCAAGGTCAGTGGTTCAAGCTTACCAACTGCTCCTTGGAAACCCTATACAGGGTTGCTATGTGTCAGAATTGACTTGATGGCACTCCACAACAACAACAACAACAACAACAACAACAACAAGCACACTAGCACAGTGCTGCTGCTTTGAAAATATACTTGTGCTCTCGAAGGTTTTCTTATCTGGTCTGACATTGATATTTACCCCCTATGCTACACTGAGATTATCCAATCTGTTTATTATCATATCTAGAAGCTTCCTTTGAAAGTTTAGCCTAGTAGTGGTTGTTGTTAAGTGCCATTGAGTTGATTCTGACTCATAGAGTCCCTGTATAGGGTTTCTGAGAAGCGGCTGGTAAATTTGAACTGCTGACCTGGCGTTCCAGTGCATTATCCTACAGCGCCACACCAGATAAATAGGGTCAAAGTATATTTACCTGAAGTTACATTTATATAGGACAGAATCTTTTTTGTTTTATATGTCAAACTTGGTAACGTATAGTTAAATGTTTCTTAATCAGCATTGCTTCATGGTATCATGAACAAGAGGTGCCAGTAGAAAATGGAATGAGATTGATTGTGAATTGTTGACTAATGCTATGGGTCTCCACTTAACGTATCAAATCCTTGATAACGTTTTGCACTAATGTTCCCCTTGCCAGCAATAATGTGAGGTTCCTGGGCTGCCTTTCAGTACCTATCGTAAACTTCATCTGCTCAGACAAATTTCACAATCATTGCCTTTTCCTGTCTCTTCTATGTACGAGCTTCCAGTCAGTCTATGTGCCTCTGTGTAAGGATAAAGGAGCTGCACCTGGCCAGGTGATTTTAGCCAAGTAGGTCGAGTAGCTAGGTCAGTTAGTTGACCTCAGTTGCACAACAGTGTCCACACAAAGATGTCAATTTCCAACAAAAACAAAAGCAAACCACCACCACCAACCAAACCTTAGCTGAAATAAAACATAAAGGAAGATCAGACTTTTTAACTTCTTTCTGGTTTCCCTCTGTTTCCTTTAAGGTCTGGCATTTAGTTTTACTATTTCCTTATATGTTAACATTCAACTTTGTAAATGTTTATTTTAATGTGTATTCTAAAAATTGCTTGTGTGTAAGTTCTCATTGATGTTGACTAAATATATATATTTTTCAAGAAAATACATTCTTTATTATAAATAGGGAAACTTACTATTTTAGAAAATATTTTTAAAAGATATTTAGTTGTTGTTGTTAAGTGTCAGTAGAATCAGAACTGACTGGACAGTTCAACATTAATGTAAGTAAAACCAGTTAATACAAATATAATCCAAATTTATGCAGCAACCACTAAAGCCAAAGGTGAAAAAATAATTCTACCAACTTCAACAAATGGTAGACTTAAGAGACCCTATATAAGGTTCCAAGGAGCAGCTGGTAGGTTTGAACCACTGACCTTGTGGTTAGCAGCCTTGTGGTTATCCTACAGTGTCATACCAGGACTCTAATATTTAGTTTTAAAACAGAATTAAAAGCATCCAATGTTTGTTTTGCATTTTAAGGTTTTTTTCAGTTACAATGTTTATTTTTGTTTTTAAATTTTTATTTTACAGTTTTGTAAGCCAGTTCAGGAAAGAAAAAAGAAAAAAAATTAGGAAAGGAAACATTTTCACCTGAACTAGTCATGGTACATATCAGTACAAATCATTTATATCTAGAAAGTTAAGAAAACACAGTATTTTGCCATTCTAAACTCAAACTTACCTTTGAAAATTATTTCTGAAATAGAAAAGAGGACATTAATTTTGGTCCTGGTGTAGCACTGTGGATCAGCACTAGACTGTAAACCACAAGGGCAGCAGTTCAAACTCACCAGCTGCTCCTTGGAAACTCTATCCAGGGTCGCTATGAGTCAGAACGGACTCGACAGCACTTAACAACAGCAACAATGGTGTGGTAAGAGCCGCCAAGTTGATTTCAACTCATAGTGACTCTGTGCATGAGGGGACTTCATAAGTTTGTGGGAAAATTCCATTATCTTTTCATTCAATTTTCCCATGAACTTTTTGAAGCTCCCTCCGTACCGTGGACTGAAAACCTACCTGGTGCTGTACCACATCCCACATTCATTGCTATGTTTGAGCTCAGTGTTGCAGATTGTAGAGGCCTGTAGACAATTCATCTTGAGGGTCTTCCTCTTTTCCACTGATCCTCCACTTTCTCAAGTATGATGTCCTTCTCCAGGGACAGGTCCCTCCTGATAACATGTCTGAAGTATGTGAAATGAAGTCTTGCCATCCTAGCTTCTAAGGAGCATTCTAGCTGTACTTTTTCCAGGATAGATTTACTAGTTCTTTTGGAAGTCCATGGTATGTTCAGTATTCTTCAACAACACCATTGTTTGTTTGCATCAATTCTTTTTTCGGTCTTCCTTATTCATTGTTCAGCTTCCACTTGTATATGAGGCAATTGGAAATACCATGCACGGTTCAGGGCATGTGCACTTTAGTCTCCAAAGTGACTATCTTTAGTTTTTCACACTGTAAAGTGAAATCCTTGAGCATTTCTCAGGTATGAAATAATTTCATCTCACTCAGCATCCATCTCCCATATATCTTAGTGAAAAATTCTGTAATGCAGAGTCGACAAAGCGCTGGTTGTATTCATCAGACTCCCTTGTAGCTAAGGTTTGGGTTACAAATAAAGTTACACCAAATAGATGCTCTGATGTGAAATTTGGAAAGCAGAAATGTGAAGGAGGTTATCCTTTTGGTCTATGGTTTCAGATGTGGTTACAGGGCCATCTTTTGTAATACTTCTCCAGCGTTCCTTTTCCTGGTACATGGATGTAAAGGGGAAATGGTAAGAGAGGCTGCTCTCTGTTCTCAGCTTGTTCCCTTGTCCTCAGTTAAGGTATTAATTAATTATCAGCATTAAGTCCCATTATTTTCAAAATTGCTAGGAAGTTTTCTTTTTCCTGCACTAAAACCTGTCAGACATGGCGCTTTATGGCTCTTGCGTTTCCGGATTGTCAGTCTTAATGTATGGTGACTATCCAGCATCCGGTGTAATTTGGTCCTTCAGTGTTACATTAGAGTACAGTAGAGTTTTGCCATCATGCTGCTTCTGGAATTTGGTACTGAGAGTGGATCCCAATAACAAGACACTTAGAAAGTACTGTTTTGATGGAATCATCGAATTATTTTAAATTATTTACATTCACCTCTGTTCACTCATCAAAACTACCTTTGTGGTTGTTGTAAAGTGTCGTCGAGTCGATTCCGACCCATAGCGACCCTGTAAGGGTTTCCAAGGAGCTGCTGGTGAGCTTGAACCTCCAACCTTGCATTTAAAATGGCTTTGCAGTCTGACACATTAACCCACAGTGCCACACCAGGACTCTAAGATTACCTTGGGTGGTAGGAAAATAAGAAGTATTATTCCTATTTTACAGAGAAGTAAACCAAGACTTGCTAGAAGACATTCAACTATTGACAGCTAGAGTCTGAAATTAAAACTAGTTGGGGCCCTTTCCAGTATTCCATGATGTCCCTAAACAGAATCCTCTCCAGAACAAAACACTTTTGATAGAGTTCACACAAATCCATGCTGAAAAAAAATGTTTCCTAAGAATCTCCATGACTTTATTATTGATTCAAATGAAACCTAAAACCAAAACCAAACCCACTGCCTTAGAGTCAATTCTGACTCATAGCGACCTTACAGAACTGCCTCACAGACTTTCCAAAGTTGTAAATCTTTACTAGGAAAGCCAACTGTCATATCGTTCTTCCCAGGGGTGCAGGTGGGTTTGAACCACCAACTGCACACTTAACCATAGTGCCACCAAGGCTCTACAATCCATCTCTTTTGGCTAGTAGTAGTAGTATTTAGGTGCCATTGAGTCAATACCAACTCATAGTGACCCTATGCACAAACTGAAAGAGGCACTGCCCAGTCCTGGGCCAACCTCACAGCCATTTCTAGGCCTGAGCCCATTGCTGCCACCACTGTGCTAATCCATCTCGTTGGGGGTCTTCCTCTTTTTCTCCAACCCTCCACTATACCAAACATCGTATCCTTCTCCAATGACTGGTCCCTCCTGATACTCTGTCCATCTCTTTTGGCTAGGGTCTTCAAAATGGTAATTTTTATGGTGGTTGTATAAAAGTCCATTTTTGTCCCTACCTAGAAGGATGTGGGACTATAGAAAAACTTCATTACTGCTTTGGAGGAGACACATGTGCTGGGCATACAGGCCATTATGTGCTCTGGAGTCTTTACAAATGTGCCACATCATCCGTGAGTTGAAGAATCTGAACCGAATCCTTCCTTTAATCAGAATCTAGGAGAGGCAGAATATGTACTAGTACTTTTTATGTATATATGTCTACTTGGTTACCCTGCCAACAAAATCAGTATTCTAACATAGAACACAGGCAAAAATATCTCATTCATGACATCATTAATAGACGACATGGGAGCAATACATTGATTGGAAAACCAAATAAATTGACAGATCCGAAGGCCAACAAAATTATTAAATTCTTCTTTCACTAGTATGAACCAAGGCAGTGGACCACCTGAGGGATGTTCATTGCTTAGTGGTGGCCATGTCTAGAGCCAGACTCTGACTTTACGTCTTCTCCAAAGTATCCTGTTTGGAAAACTCTCCTTTGAACTATCTCCAGCTTTTAGGCAGTTCATTGCTCCCTGACTTCATTTGCATGTAATCCCAACAGAACATTTTCCAACTGTTAGAAAGAATGGAGAGAGACCATCTCAGGAAATACAGATAATAAAGAATATGCCCCGATGGCAAATTTTGTATACAATGTGTACATGCATTTGATACAAGGTATACATCATGTCAGTAAGACTTTCTTGCAACTTCCTCCTTCTAGAAGAAGGTAGGAAGGTGAGGAAGTTCAAAGTAAAGTTCAAAGGGATGGCCTTTCTAGTTCCGCAGATGCCAACTCTAGTCCAGAAACTTCAGCCTGTCAAGCTGAGACCGCCCCAGAGCTAGCTGAGACCATTCTAGGTCTGGCTGAGGCCAACCACAGTTAGAGAACCAGTTTCCATCCAGAAGCCATCTCTGCTCCAGCAGAGACCACGGCTAATAGTGGCCACAGGTGTAATGCACCAACAGAGGCTAATGCTCCTCAGGAAGACACACCTGCCCCAACAGTAACCAAGTAGTCAAACTGTAACCTTTCTTTGGGAGGATAATTTATACACAGAAGTCTAAGTAAAGTAACATTTTCGCGTTTTAGATTTGCTTCTGCCGTTTTTCACGGCACCAATGAAAAGCTTCATTCTTTCTTTAAAAAAAGAAAATGTTCTACGTCAGCCAGTCAGCCAGTGTGGAAGTGGTGCTAAGTTATTAGTTTTCATTGATGAATAAGTGACACTTTTGTGTCCAGCAGGACTCCATAAGAGTGTGCTTCTCCACCTTTTTCTCCAACATACTTGGAAATTATTGTCTTTTGCTGAGTTTAAGGCTGATCTGTGGCTTTTCTGAAATTGTTGCATGGAAGATTGAAGATATAATAGTCACTGAGGAAGTCCTGGTGTGGCGCTCTGGGTTAATACACCAGACTGCAAAGCCGTTTGAACTGCAAAGTCAGTAGCTCAAGATCACCACCTGCTCCTTGGAAACCCTATACAGGGTTGCTATGGGTCGGAACATACTCGATGGCACTTAACAACAACAACAAAGGAAGTGCAGGAAGTCCTGGGGTTGGACTGTTGTATAAAGCACTGGGCCACAAGGTTGGTTTGAACCACATGGCTGTAGTCCACACTTATCAGCTGTTCCTTGGAAACCCTATACAGGGTCTCTATGAGTTGGAACTGACTTGATGGCACTTAATAACAACAACAAGGAAATGTAGAGGATGCGACACCGCTGTCCCTCAAGTAAGACTCAGAATGGCCTAGAGTTCAAAGGCCAGATAGAGATTAACTGGAATGCAGATTTCCTTTGTCTGTATCACAACTGGAGTCCTTTTCTGGCACTGCAGGATAATGCACTGGGTTGCAAGGTCAGTGGTTCAAACTCACCAGCCACTCCTCAGAAACCCTAAAAAAGGGTCACTGTGAGTTGGAACTCACTTGATGGCACTTAACAAAAACAACATATTACAACTGAGAGAGCCCATGTGGTGCAAGGGTTACAAAAAAGATTTACCTCACTGGAAACCATCAGGCAGTTCTGTGCTATCCTATAGAGTAACTATGCATCAGAATCAACTTGATGCTAATTTTGGTTTTGGTATTTTACAATGGGACACGACTCCCATTGTATTTTATTTTTAAAATTTAATTTTATTTATTTTTAAACTTTATATTCTGAATTGAGTGAAGGTTTATAGAGCAGATCATCAGTTTTACATTCAGCAAATCATACTATGCTTCATTACATGGTTTTAATCCCCTCTAAGCCCCAACAGTTAACAGCATTTACTTGTATTAACTTTAACCACTTCATTCCTCCATGTGTCTCCTGCCACCCCCATGTGTCCTCTGCTAACCTTCCTCTGGTTGTATATTACCTGCCCTGACCACCATGTCAACACGTGTCTACTCTCTAGTGTATGTATCATTTCCTCCTCCCCAAAAAGCCATCATAGATTGTTTCTTTTATCAAAAAACTGCCCCCTCTTTTTTTCCCTTGATGTACAGAACAAAAATAAAAAACACTCAGGGATATATTGTCATTTAAACAACCAAGAGGCACATTCTGGAAGCCTGCCTCCTGGCTGCCAACACACACAGCCTTTCTCTTTCCATGAGTCTACAGCCCTCAGCTGCTCCCTCTCTCCTTATCTCTGCCTCCATCTTTGGTGTCGTTGCTTTTCTGGTTAGGGTCCCATGTTCAACTTATGTTCTTCTCTCATGAGGGTCCTCGGGTCCACTGTTCCTGGAATGTAAGATTAAGTGTTCCCCCTTTTTGTTACACATTTTCTACCTTTACAGTTGTGACAATCATAACTGAGGATGATAACAATTATTCACTGTTAAATCAATGAATCCTCTCCCCATCTTCTTTCACCAAACCCATCTAGACAAGAGGAAAACTATTCAGCGGGGATTCTACCTTTCTGCCTGCATACTCTGAAATTAAACTCCCTCTTAAAAACATGTAAGCACTCCACTTCATGTGTTTATAGCTCCCACATTTTTGGTAACCAATGACTAAGTTGCCCATCCCTACCAGCCCTGCATACAGAGAGGGGATAGGTTTGATATTTATATGAAGACTGTTTCCCTCATGGTTGGTATTTTGAGCTACTATATCCATAACTATAGGTAAAATTAATCAAATTGTAGCAATTTACACTTGGTTCCTTTATAAAATTTCATCTTCCTCTAGTGGAGCTCTGGTCATCAAACCATCTAAGATAGGTCAAATGGGTACAGTTTGCATGTTTGGGCCTTCTTTTGAGTCTCCCCTCCCTTCATATCAGCTGGACACTTCACTCTTAACTCTAGCCCTCTGTGGCTATGTCCTTGTCCATGGGCCCAGGAATCCCCAGGTCTCACCATACTTTGAACCAAGCAGCCCTTCCTCTTCTCTCTCTCATCTCCAGGGAAGGACTCCCATTTTAAAATGTTAATATACTTGGATACTAATTGAACTTTTGAACCTGCACAAAGACTCCTTGGAAGAAAGACCTGGTGATCTACTTCCAAAAAAGTCAGCCATTGAAAAACGTATGGGACACAGTTCTACTCTGATATATACAGACAGGGTCACCATATATTGATTCAGTGGCAACTTGTTTCTGTTACAAGTGGATGTCCTTGAAGGCCATAGTTTATGGTGTTTGTGTTCTTTCCCTAGGACACACCATAAGCCTGGAACTCAGTAGGTGCTCTGGGAAAAATGGTTTGGTGCATCTCTGGCTAATTCTGAGGCTACCCTGGATTACATTTATGCTCCCGTGAGACCTTGGTGATATATGGCTTTGGTTGCACAGTCCTGCTCAAACCCTAACATCCCATTGGAAATCTTTCAGACTCCCAGGGGCCTTCTTAAATAGGTTTTCTCCATGTGAGTTTGAGAAGCAAAATGCTTATTGCCAATGCAAAGCCAACTGCTGCATCTGATTTTCTGTAAGGTCAATACAGCTTAAGGTTGAGTGTGTACTCAACTGTGATTCAATATTGGTTGAGAATTATACTGTGTAATGTATTTATAGCTCTCATTCTGTGAATGTTACCAGTGACTTCTGTTATCTGAAAGGATGCTCACATACATACACTTAAAATGTAGCCACACAAGTTGCTCTTAGGGGACTACGGATGAATAGATGATGAAGAGTAGGGCACTTCAAGGGCCCTGAAATTATTCTGCATGATACTGTAATGGAGGATACTTGACACTGTGCATTTGTCAAAACTCATAGATCTCTGTTAATACAAAGAGTGAAATTTGTAAGTAAGCTATGGACTGAAAAACAACACTAATGATAATGTCAGTGTTGATTCATCAGTTATAACGAAGGTAGCACACTAATGTGAGATGCAAATATTAGGTTAATAATAAGACAAGCTATGTGCTGGGTGGGGATGGAGGGCAATATATGGGAATTCTGTACTTTCTGCTCCATTTTTTCTATAAATCTAAATGTGCTCAAAAAGTAATTATGAATGGCAGTGGTGATGTGCCGTGGAGTTGGTTCCAACTCATAGCGACCCTATATAGAGTTTCTGAGGCTGTAAATATTTATGGGAGCAGAAAGCCTCATCTTTCTCCTGTGGAACAACTGGTAATTTCGAACTGCTGACCTGGAGGTTAGTAGCCCGACTCATAACCCTTAAGCCACCAGAGCTCCTAAAGTATGAATAAAACACATTAAATATCTTTAGAAATTGTTATATAGTCCTGGTTTGGACTGCTAACTGCGAGGTCAGCAGTTCAAACCCATCAGCTTGGAAACCCTACCCAGGGTCACTATGAGACATCCAGGGTCACTATGAGACAACCTACTTGAAGGCATTTAACAGCAACAACAACTTATAAAGAATAAAATTTTAAAATGGTCATAAAGAAGTTTAGAAGTGTTGGAAATGGTAACTAGAACAAAAGATCATAAAAATAATGATTCACAAAAAGCAGTGGGCTGCTAACTGCAAGGTCAGTTGTTTAAACCTGCCAGCTGCTCCTTGGAAACCCTATACAGGGTTGGTAGAGTCTGAACTGACTCAACAGCACTTAACAACAACATATAAAAATAGTGGAAGAACAAACAAGATGGTGGATTGGGTAGACATGCAGTGAGGAGCTCCATCAGCAACAACACAGAATACCGGACTGAAGCAGGCTCAGGGGATGGTCCCAGAACTCTGAACCATATATAAAGGAATATTTAGAAAGTTGGAAGGCTTACAGCCAGTGGAATTTATAACGGAAGCAAGAAATCCAGTGCTTTCTAATCCAAGGCGCTCAACTGCTCTCTGAGTAGCCATCTTGGGTGAGACTGAGTGGGGGAAGGATCAGAGCAGCCATGATACCTGACAGAACCGCGGAGATAAAGGTGTGGGCATTCTTTTTTTTTTAGTATCTGTTCATTGGTCTCTTGCTGCCTGCGCACCTTAATTCTGGTGACTAGAGGGGGTGCCTGGGTGAGTGTACACCCCACCCCAACCCCCGGAGGGTTCTATTACACATGCACACAGATCTCCTCAAATTTTAAAGGCACAGTTTCCACTTAAAACCAAATGGCAGTGCAAAATGGCCACAACCGGTCCTGAATTGTTTATCACTAGGAAAAAGGCCTGAATAGAGGATGTGGAGCAGGACAGGCAGACAAAAAGGAAACAGGCCAAAAATTAAAGCCTGAGTTACATCATAACACCCAACAGTGGCATCTTGAAATTTCTCAGGAAGAAGAGTGAAAGGGAAGCCCATCTGCTTATCAGATCTACCTGGAGGCAATCAGCATAAAACATACCAAAACACACACCCATCTAAGTACTAAGGCCACAGCTAACTACCGAATATGCCCCCAAACAGAATATCAGCACATGTCCAGAAATGGTAAAGTGACTGAGACAAATGATCTGAAGGTAGACCTACACTCCATACGGGAGGGAGTTTTGGAAATGCCTGAGAAGGAATTCAGAAAAATGTTTATAAAATGTATCAAAACACTTTACAATGGAGTTGAGAAAAATAAGGAAGAAGTTAGGAAGCATTACAGGAACAATCAAATAAGATAGGTACAGCATTGGAAACAATTAAAAACCTACAGAAAGAGGTCTGAATGATTAATAATATAATATCAGAAATGGATGATGCACTGAAAGGGCAAAGGAGTAGAACTGAAGAGATGGAAGCCAGAACTAGTGAGCTGGAAGATAAATCTCGTTACTAAGATAGAAGAACAAGCAGAAAAAAGGTTAAAAAATCTGAAGAAGGTCTAAGATTCATGTTGGACAACATGAAGAGGAATAACTTAATAATTATCGGTATTCTGGAATAGGAAGAATCACCCAAGTTGATAGAGGAGATAGTTGAAGAGCTTCTGGAAGAAAATTTCCCTAATGTCCTGAAAAGAGCAAAGATAAAAACAAAAAAATCTGAAGAAGGAAGAACTCAAGAAGCTCAACGAACTCCAGGAATGATAGATCCTAAACGAAAATCACCAAGACATATAATAATTAAGCTTTCCAAAATCAAAGATAAGGACAGAATCCTGAAAGCAGCTAGGGAAAAGAGAAGTGTAACATACAAAGGCAAACAAATCAAATTAAGCTCAGATCTTTTAACAGAAACCATGCAGGCAAGAAGGCAATTGGGAGACATATATAAAACCCTGAAGGAAAAAAACACACAAAACTGCCACCCAAGAATCTTCTACCTAGTAAAGCTGACAATCAAATATGATGGTGTAATCAAAACATTCCAGGATAAACAGAAGCTAAGAGATTTTTCCAAAGCCAACACGGCGATGAAAAACATCCTAAAGGGAGTTCTGTGGACTGAGAACCAACAAGAACAGACGAAACCCAGAGACTGATGTATGTGGCAGTATCAACCAGAACTCAGTGGACTAATGGAAGAGTCAAGAACAGAATAAAACTCTAAGAACAAATTCAGAGGATCTGTGAGGTCAGTCTATGATCAAAACAATTAACATTGTGAAAGAAGGTAAACACAGAAGCACACAGAGATCCAGATGGTGAGAAGGTCAGGTAGATTATAGGATAAAATAGGCTGTCTTAAATGGAGGGAAAAGTCAATGGAATATAAGGTAACTACTATGGTGAGGTTGGAGTGGGGGGGGCTAGGGGGAGGTGGAGGGAGGCGACAGTAGAGCACAGGGTAAGGGCAGACACCTCATAGTTTGGGTGTTGGGGAGGGCAGTACAAGAAGGGGGATGAGTTGGAAGAACAAGTTTGATAGGGGAACCCTGAGACAGGTTTGCATGGGCTAAGTGGGACAGACGCAAATAGTGATGCCTGCTCAACCTTGGAACAACATGGCTTTGTGATACAGGGATCTAGGCATAGTTTGAAGAGGGGAAATAATATTAAGATGCTTGACTGTCTTACGAATATTGATTTCCCTTGCCTACTCTTGTAAAATAGACACTTGAGTGGCATAGAAAGGAATGTTGGGAAACATGAATACAGAAATCTTGTAAGCCT
>NW_006408659.1:3973495-3988976 GCF_000296735.1 Chrysochloris asiatica | reverse complement strand
TGAATAGAGAGAAGTACTGTTAACCTATGGTACATGGAGGGGATTGTAATCATTGTGATTAAACAAGTTGTATGATTTGTGGAATGTAAAACTGATGATCTGTCCTGTAAACTTTCACTCAATCCACAATAAAAAAAGAAAAAAAAAATTAAGTATAATAAAACTTCCTTCTGATACAGAGGACATTGAGGTCAATGGGGAAGTACTGTTAACTTATGTCCCTCAGTCCTCATAGTTGAATGTATTTGGGCCCTCTCTTCTCCCCAACTTTCCCTCCTGTCCCTGGAAAATGCCAAATCTCTATGCCATCTCCTCTATTTCTACCCTTAAATCTATCTTTCTTGGCCTTTCTGAATTCTTAACTTCTCTATTATGATGTGGCTATCTGATACCATCTCTGAAGGTTTCCCCTCTGTTGATGTTCTGTTCAGAGTGTATTAATATGCTATTTAGTCATAAAAACCGAAACTAAACCAACCCAATACCTTCCTCCCTCCTCCTTCCTGGCTTCTCCCTATCTTTTCCATCCACAATGAAAGAATATCTTATACTTAAGGTCTTCCTTTCCTCTCCTTAGCTCCTTCATTCTCAGCCCTCCATAGCCTTATTCTGCCCTTAGCACCATTTTGGACTCTTAGTGTGGTGCTGTAGGATCAGCACTGGATTGTGAACCACAAGGTTGGTAGTTCAAACCCACCAGCTCCTCAGAAACCCTATTATACAGGGTCGCTATGAGTTAGAACCGAGACGATGCGACATAACAACACCACCATTTTGTAAGTTTTTTCCAAGGCTACTATCCTGATTTCCCTACTGTGTCCATCCGTTCATCCATCCAATAATCATGCTTGAAAATATTATTAATATCTCTTATAAACTAGACATTTTGCTAGTGTTTGAATGTAATGATGGCAAGTGATTTGGTCCTGCCCTCATGGATGTCTATTCTACTGGGAGGAGATAGATTATAAACAGACGTATAGTAATTTCATTGTAACTATTATGAGTGTGGCTAAGAAATGTTCATGTGAGTATAAATAGTATGGCAGGGTTCCCTGGGGAGATGGTATTAATGGAAAGACCTGAGTAATTAGTAGGAATTAACTCAGGCCAACATGAGGGAGAAGGATTGTTCCAGGCAGAGGAAACAGCGTGTGTGTAAGGGTGTTTTGAGGTGGAAAGGAACATGGTGATTTTGAAAGACTGAGTGAAATCCAGAAAGCAGGAAAGAAACCAGTAGGGAGCGTGACTCAGATAATTCTGGCAAGATATCCAGGGGTCTGTGTATGTACTTCTCTGTTCACTGCCATAATTTAGACTTGTCATTGAAGCCACATTTAACAACCTTTTGTTGTTGTGTGCCATCAAGTCAGTTCCTAGTCTGACAACTAAAGATGTGAAAGGACAGTACCAAATCTCCCCTAGAGTACAGAACATCCCCAGGTTGAGAACCACTGCGTTAAAAGGAATTTAAGCAGAGAAATGGTATCCCTGTTGTACCCTTAACTGATTTGAAAAGTATCTCTTCCTTTTTTTGGTCTCGCTCCCCTGCCCCCACCCCCAACATGGCCAGTATATACATACAAAGGTGGTTGTATCTTCATCATTGAGATGCAAATTAAAACCACTGTGAAATACAACTTCCCTTCATTTGGTATTGTGGTTATTGGTTTATTCATTTGATGCCCTTACTCTGCATTGAGGCCTCAGGAGATTGGGGATGTGAATTTTTTTTTTTTTTTTTTTTTTAATTCCTAGCACAGAATCTGAAGTAACTTACCTGGTATTTGAAGAACCATTCTGTTCTTGTAACCTTTGTCTTTATTGTGTTAAAAGGGATTTTAATTTTAGTCAGTAAAAGGCTAAAATGTTAATGTTGCTTCTTTCAACCTTTTGCCTTCACTCCTCTGAACTCTCTTTACCTCTTGCTTGCTTTTCTTTATTTTGGGAAATTTCATTCCTCTGAGAAAATTCTCATCAATGCTGATTGCCAAAGAATTTTTTTTTTCTCTCTCCTTTAAAATTATATTATACACAACAAAATATTTGCTATTTCAACCATTTTTGCATGTGCAATCCTGGTGTGGCACTGTAGGATCAGCACTGGATTTCAAACCACAAAAGGTTGGCAGTTCAAACCTACCAGCTGCTCCTTGGTTCCCCATGAGTTGGAACCAACTCAATGGCACTTAACAATAGCAATCCAGCGACACCAACCATCACTACCATCCATTTCTAAATGTTTTGTTTTCTCTCTTTCTTTTCCTTTTTATCGCTTTCTTTTATTTCCTTCATTTTATTTGTAGGAAAGTTCCCAGTGGTTTGTACTAATGAGAAAAATAAGTATACTTTTTTCTCTTCTAGTATATGAAAAAGAAAATAACAGAAAGATTTAGTAAACATTAACACAACAGATATGAAAATGAAAAGGAAACCCACAAAAAATGAACTCAGCATAGAAAATTATGTGAAATGAAAAAAATAATAGCACCACACACACACACAGAACACAGCAAAATGACAGCAATCAATACCTATGGGTAATTATATTGAATGTAAATGGATTAACTATACAAGTAAAGAGACAGGGAAAGCAGAGTGGATAAGAAAACAGGATTCTTCAATATGGGGTCTACAAGAGACACATACAAAAGATGGAAAACAGCCTAAATACCCATCAACATAACAATGGTTAAACAAACTTTGGTATGTACACACAGTGGAATACTAGGAAACATTGAAGAATAATGAAGAATTTGTGAAACACCTCACAGTATGGATGAACCTGGAGGACATTATGCTGAATGAAATTGTTGTTAAGTGCCCTCTAGTCGATTCCAATCCATAGCGACCCTGTATAGGGTTTCCATGGAGCAGCTGGTGAGCTTGAACCACCGACCTTGCAGTTCAATTGACTTTGCAGTCTGATGCATTAGCCCATAGCACCACACTGGGACTCCTTAGTGAAATTAATCAATCATAAAAGGGCAAAAATTCTCTGAGGATCAGACTCTAGCTACCTAGTAGACATAGCAAACTGTCCCTCATCTGATTATTCAGTAATGCTTGTTAGTAATCTCATACATGAGCCCTGGATATCCACAGACAAATGTAAAAACCTTCCCTAAAAGCTGAGACTGTAAATTCCAAAAATGGCAAGTCCCCCCATCCAAAAAAAAAGCTAGAGGATAGAGAGAAACACTGTAAACTGATGATATATGGAGGGGATAATAATCAATGTAATGAAACAAGCTATATGAATTGTTGAATGTGAAGCTGATGATGTGCCCTGTAAACTTTCACTCAATCCAAAATAAAAACATTTAATTTAAAAAAAAAAAAAAAAGGGCAAAAATTGTATGAGAAAAGTCTAGAAAAGGTTTTCTTGGTAAAAGCAACGGTCTATGATAGTCACAGAGGGGAAGAGTGCACAGTTAGCAGTTGGAACCCCCTAGGTGCTCCTGGGAAACCCTATCCAGGGTTGCTATGAATCGAAATCAACTTAACAGCACTTAACAACAACAACAAAAGAACAGGACAGGGCAGGCAATATACAACAAGAGTGAGTTTAGCAGAGGAAAGGTGAAGGTAGTGGAAGACACGGAGGAATGCATAAGTTCAAGTGAAGAAAGGTATACGCTGTTAACTGTTGGTACATGGAAAGGATTGTAATGATTATAATGAAGCAAAGTATATGATTTGATGAATGTAAAACTGATGATCTGTTCTATAAACCTTCATTCAATTCACAATTAAAAGTTTAAGATAAAATAACAGACAAAAGAAAGAAGAAAGCAATTTCTTTCCCCCCTTTCTTCTTTTTCTCAAAAAAAAGTGCCTTCCCCCTCCCCCAGGTTAGCACCGGTTGCACTCTAGCCAGTGAATATTTCTCCCTTCCCTCCCATCCCTGGTAATTATAGAATGTGTTTGTTATAGAATGAAAAACTTTTCTTGACTTTTTACAGTGGTGGTCTCATACAATATCTGTCCCTTTGTGACTTACTAAGAGGCCTTATTTTGGTGTTGGAATCGTAGTAAGATAAGCATTCAAGCGCAAGGTCAGTTTAAACTGAAAGGTCTGTGTTTCAATCTCACCAGTTGCTCCTTAGAAATCCCATACAGGGTCCCTATGAGTCAGAACTGACTGCACAGCACTTAACAACAACAATTTCGCTCAACCAACTTTTCTCCAGGTTCCTCCTTATTATATAGTGTTTTGCAGATTCATCGTTACTCTTCAGTGTTGCGTAATATTCCATTGTGTGTATGCCCTTTGTTAAACCTATACTCTGCTGGTGGGCATCTAGGCTGTCTCCATCATTTTGCTGTTGAGAAAAATGTTGCAATAATGTGTGAAAATAGCTCTATAGTGTTATGGCGTTTATTTCTTGAGGATATATACCAAGTAGAGAGATTGCTGGGTCATATGGCATTTCTATTGCCACCCTTTTGAGAAAGTGCTATACTGGTTTCCACAATGGTTGCACTGTTTTACAGTCCCACCAGCAGCATAGGAGAGTCCCACATACTCCCAAGCATTTGTTGCCTTCTGTGTTTTTGAACTTTGCTATCAGTGCTTTGGTAAGATGATACCAGGAATCCTGGTGTGGCACTGTAGGAGAAGCATTGGACTGCTAATCAAAATGTCATTAGTTCCAACCCACCAACCCCTTCTTGGAAACCCTATTACAGGGTCACTATGAGTTGGAGTCAGTTTGACAGCACTGAACAAGAAGAAGATGATATCTCATTGCTGCTTTGATTTGCATCTCTCTAATAGCTAGTGATTGTCAGCATTTCTTCATATATCTGTTGGCTGCCTGTCTTCTTTGGTGAAGTGTCTGTTCATGTCAGTTGCCCATCTTTTCAGTAGGATTATTTGTCTTCTTATTGAGGTGTTGGAGTATTCTATAAATTTTAGACAATAATCCTTTGTCTGATAAGGCCTTTGCCAAATTTTTTTTTCCTAGTCACTGGGTTCGCTTTAATCTTTCGGTTAAATAATTTGATGCCTGATGCCAATAAGTATTTAATTTTTAGGGGGTCCCAGTCATCTGTTTTGTCTAATGCTATTTTTGATTTTTCAGTTATGTTTGGTAGTGTATTTATGCAATGAATCAGAGCCCCTAAGTTTGTTCCTAATTTTAATTGATGATCTTTATAGTTCTAGATCTTACATTTAGTTCTTTAAAACATCTTGAGTTCATTTTTGTATATGGTGTGAGATACAGGTCTTGACTCATTCTGCTGCAGATAGATGTCCAATTTTGCACCATTTGTTGAAGAGACTATCTCTTCCCCATTTCCTGTGTTTTGATCCTTTGTCAAAGATTAACTGAGCACAGGTGGATGGATTTACTCTTGTACTCACAATTCTGTTCCATTGATCTATCTGTCTCTCATTGTACTAGTACTGGGCCATTTTCATTACTATGACTGTTTAGTAGGTTTTGACATCAGGGAAGTGAGAGACCTCCTGTTTTGTTCTTCTTTTTAAGTAATGTTTTGCTTATTCAGGGTCTTTTTCTTTTCCGTATGAAATTGGTGGTTAATTTTGCCATCTCTTTAAAGATTGTTGTTGGAACCTGAATTGGGATTGAATTATATCTATAATTGCTTGGGTAGTTGTTGACATTTTCACAATGTTATTCTTCCTACTCACAAGCATGGTATATTTCTTCCATTTTTGTAGGTCTCTTTTGGTTTCTTGTAGTAGTGCTTAATAGTTTTTTTTGAATAGGTCTTTTGTTTCTCTGGTTAGATTTATTCCTAAATATTTCATCTTTTGGGTGGCTATTGCCAATGGTATTATTTTCTTGACTTCCTTTTTAGGACTCTCTTTATTAGTATAATGGAATCCAAGTGATTTTTGTGTATTGATTTTGTACCCTGACACTTTGCTGAATCTTTCAATGAGTTCCAATAATTTTCTTGCTGAGTCTTTGGGATTTTGTGTATAGGTCTTTTCATTTGCAAATAGAATTTTATGTCTTCTTTGCCAATTTATATGCTTTTAATTTCCCTTTCTTATCTTAGAACTTTGGCTAAGACTTCCCCCCAAAATATTGAATAGGAGTGATGATAAAGGACATCCTTGTCTTTTTCTGGTTCGCAAGGGGAATGGTTTCAGTTTCTCTATGTTGAGAGTGATGTTTGTTGGCTGTTCACAGGGAATCTTTGTGTCACTGATCCTACTCCAACACTCTAGGTTTTGTATCCTAGACGGCCTGTAGTGTTTTTACTTCTTAGTCAAGTTTACATTGCTAGCATTAGATGGGCATTGCATGTACGTTTCTATGAGCCTTAGAATCCTTTCCCTATCTGTAGACTTACTTTCCTCTCCAGTGTAGACATTGGCTGTATTTGGGCTCCTACTTCCTGATGCAAGTCCTGTGTAATCTCTGAGGGACATCACTTGTTATTTTCCCCTGGGGACTCTGTAGTACTGATTTTGTTTTGTGTCCATGCCTCCATTCATGTGTGCTCTTAGGTAATAGCTTAAGAACCTGGGAGTTGTTGTGGGATCAGGCTCATTGTCAACCTTGGCCAGTGAACTTGCTGACAGTGGTTGTAAGGAATGTGTTGTGGTCTGTTCACTAGCCCAACTTTAGCCGTGAGGTTTAAGTTGCTACCTCAAGTGGTTGAAGAACCCATAAGGTGTAGTTTACAGGGTGACTGTAATCTGAAATTTGAATGATTCATATTTAGAGAAGAAAGTAGACTTAATCTGTACCATTTAGATGTGAAATCAGAACCTTGGAAGTTGTTGGCTGCATATACGAAAACAAGAAAAAACAACTTTTATTATTGGTATTGTCTGATGAGAGAACTAGGTTTGGTTTTTGAGGAAGAGCTGCCATTTGGGGAGTTTTCCCATAAAGGTTTAGAGCTCTGTCACCTAATAGATACATTTAACGTGAGTTGCAAATATGTTGATGATAAATGCCATCGAGTTGATTCCGACCCATAGCGACCCTGTATAGGATTTCCAAGGAGCAGATGGTGAGCTTGAACCACCGACCTTGCAGTTCAAATGACTTTGAAATCTGACGCATTAGCCCACAATGCCACACCAGGACTCCGAGTTGTATGTGTAAGATTCAACAATTTCTAGTTGCCTTTGAGTCAGCTTCAATTCAAGGTGACCCTATGTATAACAAACGGGGCAAAACACTGCTGGTCCTGTGTCAGTCGTGATCAATAGCATGTCTAAATGCATTGTTCTTTTGGTTATCATTAGCTAATTTATGGAAGGAGATCACTAGGCCTTAAACTCAAATGAATAGATGAAAACAGAATTCTTCAGTGTGCTTACTGTATACTTTGGGTTTGACTTTAGGTGTTTCTCAGGCCTTTGCATCATTGTACACCTGACCCAAATCTTTGACACTTGTGGGCCAATGTTAGTGTTTTTCAAACTATGGTCCCCGGACAGGTTGCATCAGCATCACTAGTAGTTTTGTTGTTTGTTTAAGAACTGTAGATTCTCCCACTTCACCCTTGACCTTGGCTTTTGCAGGAGGGTAGAGGAGATGTTGGAATTCTCCTTTGGCACTGTAGGATGAGTACTGGATTGCTAACTGCACCATTGGTGCTTCAAACATACCAGGTGCTCCTCGGAAGCAGCCCTACACAGTATCACTATAAGTTGATTGCACTAAACAACAACAACAGGGGAGAAGTTATTTTTAACAAGCACTTTTAGAGAATCTTGGTGCAACTTAAAGTTTGAAAACCATTACCTTATGGAATACACATAGTATAAATGTTAATGAAGATTGTTGTTGTTAATGTGCCATCGAGTTGGTTAAGACTCACAGTGACCCTGTATAGGGCTTCTGAGGAATGAATGGTGAGTTTTCACCAATGACCTCACAGTTGAAGCCAACTTTGCAGTCCAGAGCTTTCCTACAGTGCCACACCATGATGAAGATTGTTGTTGTTGTTGTTGTTAAGTGCCATTGAGTCGGTTCCGACCCATAGCGACCCTGTACAGGGTTTCCGAGGGTGTAAATCTTTACAGGAGTAGAAAGCCTCATCTTTCTCCCGCGGAGCGGCTGGTAGTTTCGAACCGCTGACCTTAAGGTTCGCAGCCCCAGTCGTAACCACTACGCTACCAGATCTTCCTCATGATGAAGATAGAACGACTAAAAAGCAGGCTCTCTGAGATTTGTGTCCATTATTCTGAAGTAAAATGCTCTAAGAGTCACAAGACCTCTGAGAATGAAAGATGACCATATTTTTCAAACTTTAAATCATTGCATATGTTCTGTCAATTAACAGCGTCTTAGATTTGGGTTGAGTGGCAACTTTAGTATGGGGAAAATATAACAGTTGCAGTTGTGTGGGCGTGAGAAAAAAGCAGGTGGAATTCAAGATGGATATTCCATGTATTTCTGGGTCCAATGCTGCCATGCTTGGCAAGAATGCCAAGTTCCAGCTGATCTTGGACTGTTTGAGACGATTATGGAGGAAGCAAGCAGGGAGCCGAGATAAATGATCATTTAACAGAGAGACTGTAACCGGAAGAGTGGGGCCAAGACACAGTATTAAACAAAGGAGCTTTAATTTTAAGGAGGAGAAGGAATAAGCTAGAAATAGCTATATCGGAAACAAATGAGGCTGTCTAGCACAGTGTTCCAAAATATAAATGGTAGTAGTTTTCCTTTGATACTTAAATATTTGATGCTCTGTGATCCTTGCAGCAAATTGCCATCAAGATTTCAATTAGAATCTTGTACATTCTGATTAGGAAAGGAACTGGATAAAGAATGAATGATAAGTTGTACTTACAGTTTAATTCTGATTCACCCGAAAGTGGAAGTGGGAATATATGCCGTGTAAACTTGTTTGTTGGGAGCTTCTATTTTGCTCACCTGTAGACCGGGAGTCTTGGTGTGGTGCTGTGGGATAATGAACTGGACTGCAAAGTCATTTTGAACTGCAAGGTCGACAGTTCAAGCTCACCACTTACTACTTGGAACCCTTATACAGGATCGCTATGAGTTGGAACTGAATCAGCAGCACTTAAGAACAACAGCAAGATTGTGAGACAGGGAACTTGGTTACTCGGTAGGACAAGTACAGCACTATGAGCCACAAGGATGGTGGTTCAAGCCCACCAGCTGCTCTGTAGGAGAAAACTGAGACTTTCTGCTACCTCCAATGTTTTGTTATTTTTTTTTAAGTCTCAGAAACTCTAAATACAATGAATCAGAACTGACTCAAGAACAATCATTACAAGAACAGTAATGTGAGAGTGGTGCCTCTGTTGTCGAATTCTTTCTTATATGTTGCTATGATGCTAAACCAGATTTTAGTCTGATCCTGAACCGATAGTGGAGTGGACGTCTATGTGTAGGGCTAGCCAATGTTTCTATGAGCTATAGGCTACTTAGGGCAGCCAACCGGAAAAAGAGGGGACAGAATGGAATGGAAACATGGTTATTATGACTTATCAAAACTGTGAACGCTCATGCATGTAATTTCATAGAAGTCTAAAATATTTAAAAGAATCGTCTTTCATCAGAATACCACTTTCTTTTAATATGTCTTTTTCTTTTTACTTTTAAATGACATTAAGTGCTGTTAAGTCACTTCCAACTCATAGCGACCCAATAGAGAGTTTCTGAGAAGTGGCTGGTGAGCTTAAACTACTGACCTTGCAGTTCAAACTGACCTTGCAGTCCAGTGTATTAACCAGCAGCACCACACCAGGACTCGTTTTACATTGAAAAGTAATCTTAAAATATTAAAATTCCCATCAGACTTCCTTGAAACACTACAGTCCTTATAAAAGATAGTTTTGAAAACACTACAGTCCTTATAAAAGATACTATGAAAATGAGGATAAACTTTAATTTTTTAAAAAAATGTGTTTTTAAGCTAATTCACTATTGATTTCTGATTGTGTGTCCAGGTATTGTTCTAGGTACTTTACTTAAATTATCCTATTTAAAATTTACAACATTCTAACTTAGGTACTATTACTATTATTATTATTATCCTACTTTTTTTTTTTTCAGTTGTGGAAATGAGGCATTTAGAGACATTTAAATCCAAGTGGAGGACCAGAGAGCTGATTCTCACTATATGTATAGACAGTAACCATCTTTGTTAGCTCTCTGGCAAAAGAAGAATAACAAAAACAAATTCTTAAATTATCTCTGCAGGTCCTAATTTTCTTTACTAATTCTCTTGATCAGATAGAGGATTTCACATGCTATCCTTACATACAAAAGCTAAAATAAATTGGTAATTTATGTCTCTTTAAAAATGGTATTCCTGCAAAGGCCCAAGTATTTCAGTTTAAAAATCCATGTCCTGTGGTATGTATGTGTCTTCTTGTGCAGATGGTATGCCTTTCTGAAAATTGCCAAAATAAAAGAACACATAGTTTAGAAATGTTTATATTAGAATTAAAGTACATGAGGTTTTGCTTTATAATATGTATACTCTAAACCTAGAAGATTTTTGTCTGTGATGTTTTAGTCTGTGAAATTAATTTTGAAATGATTTTATGTACATTCCCAGAATATGTAGAAGATGGCCTTATTTACAGTTACCTTGGAAACAACCATGCCCAAATGTCGTGGTAACTCACATTAGTACAATTAAAAATCATTTTATGGAGCAAATGGAATTAAATATATTGTCCTCCAGCATGGATTTTAATGAATTTTAATCATATAAATTATATAATGATATTTTATTTTAAAATTGATATGGAAAACTAAATAAATCAGGTTAGTGGGAGAGTTGTCAGTGTCTTTAGACATATGTCTTATTCAATCCATATATGCATCACTAGCCTTTCCCTTATAAGAATTATGTACAAATATTATTATTGGTGAATATCCCAGTTACATAATTAATACTTCTATGGATTTAAATTCAGGGCCTTGGTGTGGTGCTGCAGGATAAGCACTGGACTGGTAACCACAAGGTTGGCGGTTCAAACCCACTGGTCACTCCTTGAAAACCCTGTACGATACAGGATCACTATCATTCAGAACCCACTTTACGGCACTTAACAACAATAACAGTAAATGAATTTGAAGTTACCACGTTTAATTTTGGTGGCTAGTTTTTCTTAACGCCTGGCACTCTTTGGGTAACATAACCGTTGTTACTTGTTAAATAACTTCCAAGATAGAACGTCTGCAGTGACACATATTGATATACATTTTTTCCCCCCTACATTTCTAGGACTCCACTATTGTTACTCCGATTATTTTGAGGACTGACCCTCAGGGATTCTTCTTTTACTGGACAGATCAAAATAAGGTAAGAAAGGGGATATACTTTCTTTACATTTTTCAATTGGTTGCTGCTTTTACATTGTATTTATTTGTCATACTTACATAAATATATCCATTTCTTATATGGTGTTTTGTCATTTATTTAAAGATTCTACTTAAAATATGTAAGACAAAAATGTCTTGGAGTTTTTCACGGACTCTGGTTTGAAATGTTTGATTCACTAAGTCCTAATACAATTACTGTTTTGCAATGCTGATTACATTTATTAGGATAAGAACATGGAAATATAAATTCCATTTGACTTAGAAGAAAACTTGTCAGTGTTATTAACTTAACCCCCTACCCAGCTCTGTCTATAAAAAATGGAGAAAAATTATGCAAAAATCTCTTCTGGTACTAAAAATCCTAACCTTCTTCATTCCTCTCTCTTTTCTGATTATTAATGGTTCTCAGAGCATCAGGAGGAATTTGATTCTGATGATTTGCTCCTTTAGCCTTTACCTGAAGCTTTTCTAGCATTTCTTCCCAAATTAGCCATCTTCCCACGATACCATGATGAATTTAGGATCTCATTTATTATGTAATCGATTGAGATGATTCCATATTAAATTAAAAGTAACATGTCTATACTTCATGAAGTTTATCTGGAGTTGAATGAGCAGTTAGAAATAATATTCATGGCGATTATTATATTATTAAGAGTTATTGCCACAGTTCGACATTTGAACCTAAGAGACCACAGAATACCAGAGATGATTGAACTCTTCTTGAACTATGTTATTTAGAGAGGTGGGATACAAATATTGAGAGTGCTAAATATATATTGAAATGGATAGCAAACCCGGGGCCTCCATAATTATTGCTGAAGGTGCACCAAATAGTGAGGTTCTGTTAGCTCTTTCATAACTCTACTTGAGGTTGCTATATGCAAAGTTATCAGAGTTGGCAGTCATACCTTTTGCCTTCTGGGAAATGTCAGTTTCACCTGTGAGAGATGGTAGACTCGTGTAGATTCTGCCTTAATGGGTGATGTTCTTAGGGTGCTAGCTCAGGAACCAATCTTAAATGGGTCATTTTCCCCTCCAAAATACAAACATCAACCTCTTGGTTACTTTGTAAAATGTATGCCTGAGAGCCATCTATGGACACAGATGTGGGGGTAAATCTTAGAAGATTACTGTATAGATTTAAAAACAGTATTTAAGTCTAAGACCCCAAATGTAATGTCCAAACTTTTATTTCAGTAAGATTTCATATTTTTAATGTTCATGTTTATTACTGGGTGTGTTAATCACTTTGGCTTCAACATTCTGTTTGGTTTCCTGCTGTTATGTGTAAAACAATAGCTTGAAAAGGTTGGGCTTTTGTCTCCTCCACCCCCATCGCTAAAGGCTATTTTTAGAACCCATACTGCTATTTCCATGAAAGATGTATTTATAATGCCTACAGCATTTTTAAAAGTTGGGTATTTGTATAAAAGTCCAAACTGTCAGCTTGATTTTTCAACTTGTAAATCAAGCTTCTATAAAAGCAACAGAAGGTATTTTGGGGTTTTTAAATAATTCATGGCTATTCAATTAAGCTGTACTGTAAGACTAATTATAAATGATTCTTTGCTTAAGAAAAAGAGTTTAGGACTAAAGACTCTTTAATGTGGTTCAGTTCTTTGGATCCAGTATTTTGACACTTGCTTATTTTCAAATGTAGGAGAATTTCTTTCACTTTTTCACACCAAGTATTTCCTCTCCAGGAGTCTTGGTGTGGTGCTGTGGGTTAATTTGCTGGACTGCAAAGTCAGTTTGACCCTCAAGGTTGTTGGTTCAAGTTCAGCAGTTGCTCCTCGGAAACCCTATACCGGGTTGCTATAGATTGTAACCAAGTTGATGGCATTTAACAACAACAGCCACAATGGTCTCTCCTGGTGTGTCATTGTGGGATAAAGCACTGGACCACAAAGTCAGTTTGAACCACAAGATTGGCAGTTCAAACTCACCAGCCACTACTTGGAAACCCTACACAGGGTCACTATGAGTCAGAACCAAATCGATAGACCTTAACAACAACAGCCACCGAGACTTGTGAAATTAATATCTGTGAAAAGTAATGCAATAAAGAGATAAAAAAAAAAAAAATCACTACCACATTATTTGTTTCCATTGTTGTAGCACTGTAGGAAAAGCACCGGATTGCGAACCACAAGGTTGGTGGTTTAAATCCACCAGCTGCTCCTTGGGAAACCCAATTCTATGAGGTGGAACTGATTCCACGGCACTTAATAACAATTGTTCATAAACAGTTGTTTATGAACATGATTCTGGAGAGAAAATTATTATTGTTGTTGTTTAGTGCCATTGAGTCGATTCCAAGTCATAGCAACTCTATAAATGGTTTCCAGGGAGCAGCTGGTGAGTTTGAATAGCTGACCTTGCAGTTCAAATCAACCTTGCTGTCCAGTGCTTTATCCTATAGCTCCACACCAGGACTACTAGAAATGGTAAATTCTATTTTTCACTTTTCAAAAACTTAAGTGATTCCTCACATCTATGTCAGAGTTTGATCTTTTAGTCAATGATCATTGATCTTTTTTTTAATTTTTTTTTTTTGCTGTGACTTGAGTGATAGTTTACACTGGAGAAATCAGCTTTACATTCATCCTATCGTTTCATTGCAATAATTACAATCCCCTCCATGCATTATCATTCAACAGCATTTGCTTCCATTCCCTCTCTCTTTTTTTTAGATGTACACTGAAGCACTCAGGAATATATAACCATTCAAACAACCAAAGGGTACACCCTATAAGCCTGCCCCCTGGCCTCCAGCACACAGACCTTCTCTCTCCCTGACTCCAGAGTCCCTACCCACTCCATCTTTCCATGTCATCATCTCTGCCTCCCTCTCTGGCATCTCTGCTTCTCTGGATAGGGTCCTACACTCTGCTTTTCTCCCTTGATGGTCCCAGGGTCCTCTACTCCAGGAATGCAAGATCAGCCACTCCCCTCCTTTTGTTACAAAAGTGTCTACCTTTACATTTGAAACATTCACAATAAGTCCTGTTAGTAGTTATTCACTATTGAACCACAAGAGCCTTATCCCCATAGCCTTTCACCAGCCCTGTCCAGACAGGTTGGAAATCACTCAGTGGAGATTCTGCCTTCCCCCACACCCTCTGAAACTAGGCTCCCTCTTGAAAGATTGTAAGCCAGTCACTTCGTGCCTTTGTAGTCCCAAATCATCTATTTTAGAATCCAAAAGAAGAGAGGATTTAAGAAAAACAGTCAACATTTCCATGCCTCCAAGTTTGTCATTTTCTTCTGGCTTTAAGCCCAATCCTAGAACAAGACCGAGCAATGCCTCATCTAGGAGATGGCCCCCTGTGAATGATATACTAGTGAAAATGCATGTGAGGAGAAATGGCAGCTGAAGGATGCACGTCAAGCTTTTAGCTGATGTTTTCACACAAAATCATTTCAAAGTACACAGCTGCACGGTACAATCACAATCCCAGGGAGCTTCAAAAAGTTCATGGGAAAATTGAAAGAAAAGAGAATGGAATTTTCCCTCGAACTTTTGAAGCCTCCTCATACTATCTGTTCTGTAAATTATTTTTATTTTATAAAATATTAATCTTAAAAAATTTATCACGTCTTCTATAGGTATATTTTAGAGAAAAATGTAGCACTTTGATAACATACTATGTTTACAACTGCTGCAGAAGCTTGCTTTGGTGCTTACTTTGTAAATTTCTTTCTTTTTGCCATGCCTCTCTTCTTGGCTTTCTGTGCTACAGTCTCTTCCTTGGGTCCATGACGCTTTTGCTGAAGCAGTTGGTTTAGCAATCACTTGAAGCCGAGTCTGTTCAGTGGTGAGCTGAGAGCCATTAAGAAGCCCTTGTTGTTAGAGTTTTTATTATAAGCGTTTGCTTTTTTTAGCATGGAAAGAAAACCCTCATGTTTATCACCATTTAGACCTTTCTTCTGCTTTGGCTACATCATAGCTTGTTACAGAGTCACAAGTTTCAAGTTAGAGCTTCTTCTCTATAGGCAATGATATGCCGCCTTTCCAAACTGCTCCTTTAATTTGTCACTGCAGCACAAATGATAGTTAGGAGTTAATAACCAGATACAATGGGGTGGTACAAAGGGAAAACTTTGTGGTTATAGTCCACCCGGAAAAGGCCTTGGGATCTATTTATGAAAACTAAGTCACTGAAAACCCT
>NW_006408659.1:3970410-3972085 GCF_000296735.1 Chrysochloris asiatica | reverse complement strand
CCCGTAAGGATTTACACCCTCGGAAACCCTGTACAGGGTCGCTATGGGTCGGAACCGACTCGACGGCACTTAACAACAACAACAACACTAACCCACAGTACCACAGCAGAACTCCATTTCTATAGCAGCAGCATACTTTAGAATTGAATAGTAAATGCATTTTTAAAAAAGGCCTCGAAATATATCAAAAAAGTAGCTAACTCTGGAGAAGGGACGTGGATCGGAATTAATAAGAGATTAAGGTTATTTATATTGTCTTACTCTTAAATCAGGAGTCCTGGTGTGCCGTTGTGGGTTAATGCACTGAACTGAAAAGTTGGTTTCAACTGCAAGGTCAGTGGTTCAGAAGCACAAGCCGTCACTATGGGTCACTGTGGGTCAGAACTTAAAAACAACAACTACAATAACTCTTAAATCAAGAAGATATTTGTGCACTGAAACATAAAAATAAATACAAAGAAGGAAAGACAGTAATGGAATTTATTCACTTAAATGTGTGTTTCCCCTCCTGTTTCATTATTTTAATTATGTGCCAATACCTTCCCTCCATCTCCTCAATCCCCTCAAACTCCCAAGCTTCTGTTTTAGCAATACCAGGAAAGGTCTACTGATCAATGTTGAATTTTTTTTTTTTAAACCTCTGCAGTGATTAGTTTATTGGTATCATCCCGGACCCAGGCGGCAGCACTCCTAAAATTATACATAAACAAATGCAAAAATCCAAGTCAAAACGATTATTAACAAAATTGCATTCCATCACAAAAGCATGTAAAATGACAAGAAAGCTATTTGGAAACACTGGCACTTGAAGAGAAAGATCATCTCAAAACCCACAAAATGGCCAAATTGTTCCTAAAGCTTGATCTGCAGGTAAATGTGACTGATGAGCAAGTTTGTTTTGTCAAGAAAAAGATCAACCTAAATAAATTGATCATTAGTACTGAGCTCATGTCTTCATGTTTGACTTACAGTATAAACTATAATATAGGGGGAAAACACCCCTATTTTAAATACGGCATCTTGCTATAAATTGACCTAATTAGAATATCTAATTCTAATAGAGAAATCTCAAATCTCAACAGTCCATATTAGATCCGGGGGAAGGGGTTTCTAGCCAGTGTTTTCATAGAGCCTTTGCAAGGTCTACCACAAACAACCAAGGCAGTATGGCAGTCTTGTATTTTAAGCTCACACTTTTGGGGGTCCATACTTAGGTGTTCTTTAATATGGAAACTGCAAATATAACTGCCATTACATAGTCATGGGAGTCAAAGAATGTCAAGTCCTCACGTCAAGATTAGAACATACCTTTCTAGTAGTCCTTCAAGGAGAGTTTCAGAATGTTTGCTTCTCTTATTCCATCTTCAAATAGATCTTACTTACTCTTTGCTTTGAAACCGTGTTAACTGGGCTACGGGAATTTGTGATCAACTCATTAAAATATGCCTTTCTATTATGGATGAAAACGGTCTCAAGTCCACTTCTGTTACCCCATCATGAGTAGGCAGGTTGTGTCGATGAAAGCTTTTTTTTTTTTTAACAATCAGCTGACTATATGACAAGATAAACAGTGTAAATAATTCATGTGACCCAAAATGGGCAGAAGCAAAAGACTAGCTTCCCCTTAAGAACCATGTCAGACCTAGGAAAAGGACAACAATACTAATAAAAAAAA
>NW_006408659.1:3952085-3970310 GCF_000296735.1 Chrysochloris asiatica | reverse complement strand
TTTGTTTGTTTGCAATTACAGAGTAGTATTCAGTTAAAAGAACAATTATTTCGTATAAGCTGCATCAGACAACTGAAGATGACAAAAAACAAAAACAAAAACAAAACTATCATCCCCAGAAAACTAATTTGTGTTGTGTACCAACAAGAACCTGCTTTAAATTTCCGTGTCAATTTACAACCCCCATACTGTACCAGGCAAGGTTAGTGGCTATTGAAAATACAGGGCTAGCTAAAGACACATTCAGTAGTGTTAACTATACAAAAAACAGACATTGTACAGTTTAAAAACAAATCTTACACAGCCTTACATTTCAAATTTTTTTTCTTTAAAAAGGAGTGAGTTGTGTCCGGGGTGGGGTGGGGATTAAATGTTTTATAGACAAAAAACAAAAACAAAAAACTGCGCTAGAACCAACGTATTTATCATCATCATCTTCTTCCTCTTCCTTCTTTTACTTGCTTTTCTCAGCCTTGATAACTCCCTTTTTGGCTGCATTGGGTTTTCCTTCAGCCCAGTAGGTAGCGATATCCTTTTCATACTTCTCCTTCAGCTTGGCAGCCTTCTGTTCCTAAGGCTGCTTGTCATGGGCAGTGGGATTATTCCACATTTCTCCCAGTTTCTTTGCAACATCACCAATGGATAGGCCAGGATGCTTGCCTTTGATTTGGGGGCGATAACTCTTAACAAAACAAGAAGGCCGAAGGAGGCCTCTTGGGTGCATTGGGATTCTTAAACTTCTTTTTTGTCTTCCCTTTAGGTGGGAGATAGGTTTTCATTTCTCTTTCATAGCGGGCCTTGTCCACCTTTGCCATGTCTTCAAATTTTCCTTTCTCTTTAGCAGACACCGTCTTCCACCGCTCTGAGCACTTCCTGGAAAATTCTGAGAAGCTGACTTAAGCATCTGGGTGCTTCTTCTTATGCTCCTCCTGGCAGGTTTGCACAAAAAATGCAAAGGATGACATTTTGCCTCTTGGCTTCTTAGGATCTCCTTTGCCCATGTATAGTTACTATTTTTTTTTTTCCATCTGCAAGACACAGAGCCTGCCCAGAGCCATCCGGCTCTGCCTGACCCAACACTGCCTCTATGGAGCTTAATGCACTGCCAATGTTGAATTTCTTGAATCTGAACTAGCAGCTACTGGTTTTATTTTTGCACCAACCTTGGCACTGCAGCTATCAAATGGCAAGGCAAGGTCTTCTATATCTCATATTCTGGCAGGATTGTTTTTTAACCACTCTTTAACTCTGACTCTTTTTCTTCTTTCGCCTTTTCCCCAAATTTGTGATTTAGATTCTTCCAGTAGCTAGCATGGTTTTCATGGCTAACACTTCCTGTGTTGGTATCTGGTGCCAAGATGGCCTAGTTCCAAAGAAAAGTCATATTTTTTTTTTTTTTCCCCACCTTATTTAAGATCTTTCTAATTCATCATCTTCAACATCACTCTACTATTAAATTAATTTAGATTGTTAATCCATTTACAGTGTATTTTAAGGAGTAATCTGAGGTGTGAGACTTTAAATTTAATTGCTTGAAGTGGGTTGTCCTATGTGCTTGCAGCTCTGATATCACCGTCTCTCCTTTTGCTTGATTCCTGACTCCTGGTTTAGAGGGCTTGGGAATGGGGACCTAAAGTGTCAGATTCATCTGACAAATCCTCTCCTTGTTTTAATGCCATAGCCTTTTAGACTGTCATTTCCTATTTGATTCTAAACATTAAGCATCTGACTTTCAGACATTCTGACCGAGTATGTATAATTAGGTTTGCACAAGGTTCTAGATTAGAGACATATACATTTATGCCTACACCGTCTGTCATTTCTTAGGGATTCAGAGCAGGATAGATTGGCTCTACCACCTACTCCATCTGCCATCTTGTTATTGCCTGTGATTTGACATGAAACACCATTTGGGATCTTTGTACAGTCTGATATTATATTTCTATTAATGGCAAGTGTAGATGACATTCTTTTCTGATAACCTTAGCTTTCAATACAGAGTTCAAAAACAAGGTTTAAAAATTAAATACTTACATAAGCCATAATGATGTTTTTCAGCACAAGGTCTAGAGTTCAAAAGTATTATAAATGAGGCATCATATGCTTCAATAAGGACATGAGGAACTTTCCTATTTACAAAAAAATAGTCTGGTCTTTGTAAAGAATATGATTACCACATACTCTATTAGTGATCATTTGAAAATGACACTTTCTCTATGGATTTACTTCTCCAGTGCATTCTGCAAACATCAATTGTGGCTTTAGTTGTGTATGAAGCAGGACATAGTTCACGGAGTGATTTAGTGTACAACGTGGTTATAAATGAAGAAGAATAAATCTAGTTTTACTTGGTAGTTTCCCCTAAAGGTTGAAACAATAACTGAAATTACTTTGGTGGTGATGGGTATGTGCCATGGAGTCGGTTCCGATTCATAGAGACCTGTACAGGGTTTACGAAGCGTAAATCTTTATGGGAGCAGCAAGCCTCATCTTTCTCCCATGGAACGGCTGGTAGTTTCAAACCGCTGACCTTGAGGTTCGCATCCCGATTCGTAACCACTATGCTACCAGAGCTCCTTGAAATTACTTTAGAAAACAGCAACATGCATGTGAGGATTTCTTTCTGAGGGCTGGAATTGTTCAGTGGACTGGAATGGTTTGTCATTGATAACCCACTAACATATCAATGGACTACGGTGTTCCCTTCATCTTCTGAGTTTCCTTCATCATGAATGAAAATGTAGCAGCTAGAGTACACACAGAGCTCTGCTCGTCCCCTCACACTTACCACTCCAGAGAATATGAGCAGGACACCAGTGTACTAAATTTCATTCTGTGGAGTCTCCTGATGTGGCAAACCCACCAGCTGCTCCTTGGAATCCCCTACAAGCTGGATATGAGTTAGAATTACCTTGAAGGCACTTAACAGCAACAACAGGCAGAGCCCCCTTGGAGAGTGAGGAGACTCCATATGATAAGCACTGGACTGCTAACTACAAAGCTGTCAGTGGGAGCCCACCAGTTGCTCTGTGGAAGAAAAATGAGGCTTTCTGCTCTCAGAAAGAGTTGAAGCCTCAGAAACCCCTACACAAGGTCGCTATGAGTTGGAACTGACAAAACGATGGCTCTTAACAACAACGAAAGAGCCCACGTGGAGCCCCTGAGTGGTGCAAAGGTTTAATATACTGAAATGAAGGTTCAAGTCCACCCAGGAACACTTTGAAAGAAAGCCCTAGTGATCTACTGAAAACTGATGGAGGATAGGATAGTTCTACTCTGATATATCCGAGGTTGCTGTGAGCCACTCTTGATTAGATGGCACTTGGTATTGATAGAGCTCACCTGTGTCTTGTCTACATTAGCTGCTTAGAAGGGGCTGGGAATGTGTGTCCACCCTGACTGAAGGGATTTGATAAATACCACAACTCCCTCACATCTCAGGTCAGAGAATTCCAAGGAACATAGATAATTTGTCCCCCAGGATTTTGCAGTAGAATTGAGCCTAGTTATGACACAACACCAAACAGCATTTCCTTCCGTTGTGTGTGGGGTCACCATGAATCAGGGGTCTCCTCCACAACTACTAACAACGGTCCACAGTGGGGACTTGCATGAAGACAGCCTTTTATGGATTTCCTTTCCTTCCTGTCTTTCTTCTTCACTCCTGATTGTCCTGAAGTCACCTCTAAAACTATGTTTACGAGAACCCTTGTTTAGGAGTTGCTTAATATAGAAACTTAATGTATAATAGGATGCCTGATATGACACTGTAGGATCAGCACTGGCCTATGAACTACAAGGTTGGTAGTTCAAACCCATCAAGGAAACCCTATATAAGGTCGCTATGAGTCGGAACCGACCTGATGGCACTTCGTAACAACAATATTTAACTTAATATGTTGTTGGTATGTGCAGTCCAGTTGGTTCTGACTCATAGCAACCCTGTACAGGGTTTCCAATGAGCGCCTGGTGGGTTTGACCCACTGGCCTTGTGGTTAGCAGTCCAGTGCTTATCCTGCAGGGCCACACCTATGTAGATGTTAAAACTATTTAAGGGTTGAGATATCTTGGTTAAGGGGCAGTGACAGATAATAGATGAGTAATTTATTTTAGTTAGGGCCAGTTTTTCTGAAAGAGTTCTAATTTGGGAAGTCAGGTTCTGATTAAGAAAATTGGACAGATGTGAATTTGCTCTCAGACTCGGCCATTTATTTAATGAGTCACCTCAGGCAAATCTGTTCGACAGTTTAAGCCTCAGTTTCCTTATCTATAAACTGAGGTATTGCTTTTTCTGAGTTAAATGTGATACATGAAATGTTGAACACAATGTTGAACACTTTGTAAACAAACACTTTGCTTTTTTGTGGTGTTTTTACTATTTATAATGAACAATTATTGTTGTTCATACTAAGTGCTGTCAAATAGGATTATTGAGGAGCGGCTAGTGGATTTGAATTGCCGACCTTGAAGTTAGCATTCCACTGCTTATCCTACAATGCAGTACTGGGGCTCCAGTAATTAACAATTAATCTTTTACTAAACAATCACTTCTTAACTAATTGTTAGGGACCACAGATATTTTGAAAGCCAAGTGACCACCAATGTATGTACACCGTTTTATTCCTTGTTTTCTTCAAGGCAGTAGACTTTTCTGTTTCAGATTTTGCTATTTTGATCTAAAGCACCTGAATTTTAGGTTTGCTTAGAGAAACAAGATGCTTATATATGTATTTCATAATGTTTGGGGCAAAAAGGCAGGCAGGCAAAAGATTTATTGTCTAGAAGACTTTCTCAGAGGATAATTTACTAATAAATATTCCATTATAGGTAAACGTTTCTTGGTCCATTGGGGGTTTGTAGCTCTTGTGGAATACACTTTAAAATGATTTAAAATAATTGGTAAGAAGAAAATATATCATTCACATGAAAAATTGGGCTCCACCATGGTTATCTGTTTGTGTGTTGAGTTTTTTGTTTTCCTGTGATAATCACTGAATACAGCTTTATCTGCACCAGACAGCTTCTCTTCTGAACCGACCAGATCCTTAGAGATAAACTCTTGAGTGCTATTGAGTGTCTTTTACACAGTCATGTGTTGGTGAAATTGCTGAGGGACAAATCTCTCCATACTAAATCAATTTTCAGATTAAGTTACTTTTATTCTCAATACTATCTTCTTTTCAATGTTTGACCCCCAACATTTTCGCCTCAATGAACTCTGAGGAATATACTGAGGTCTGATTTAATACAAAAATATGCACGTAGCAAAGTTACTCTGAGGTTCAATTATTGCTATATTTTTTTATAATCACTTATTGATGTGGTGTTGCGGGTTAATATGCTGGACTGCAAGCTTAGTTTTCACCGCAACTTCAGTGGTTCAAGCTCACCACCTGCTCCTCGTAAACTCTATACAGGGTTGCTGTGAGTTGGAACTGACTCATCGACACTTAACAATAAAAACAACAGCATTTTAGTGACAGAATACCTGTGGGAAGCTGGTTTCTATTGGACAGCCAAACATTATAATTGATTAGCCTGTGTAGATGATTGTTGTTGCTGTTGTTAAGTGCCATCTAGTAGGTTCTGAGGAGCTCTGATAGCGTAGTGGTTACGAATCGGGCTGCGAACCTTAAGGTCAGCAGTTCGAAACTACCAGCTGTTCCACTGGAGAAAGATGAGGCTTTCTGCTCCCGTAAAGATTTACAGCCTCAGAAACCCTGTACAGGGTCACTATTGAGTTGGAACCGACTCCACGGCACGTAACAACAACAACAACAACAGTAGGTTCTGACTCATAGCTACCTTGTATAGGGTTTCCAAGGAGCAGCTGGTGAGCTTGAACCATTGACTTTGAGGTTCCAACGGATCTTGCAGCCCAGCGTATTACACACAGCGCCTCTAGAATAGAGTCTTTTACATGTTCTTGATGAATGTGATTCGTGGGTTTTTGGGGCATTTCTAATTCTTAAAATGTCTTTAAAAATCAGGCTGCTGGTTCATATGAAATGGCATCCTTGCCGTTTCTTTAAAATCCTTTTTATGGTATGAATACATTAACAGGATTTTCATGTCAGCATTTCACTTCGTCATGAGAATCACAATGGCAGTGCTCAATTTAATACATTGCAACCAGAGTTTAGAAACAAACACTCACACTCTGGCTTTCATTTGAAATTTGTGAATGCTAATGTAATTTAATTACAAAATTATGAAAATACAAGTTTTATGAGTTGCTTATATTTAGTTCTTCTCCATCTTGTAGAAGAAGTTAAATTGCATATTTCCCATGCTATGAAGCTATTATAATGGGATATTTATACCTTTTGTTACCAAAAATAGTTTCAGACACTGAATCCGTGGAGTTTGGGGAGGAAATATATTTTGAATATTGCTCATCATTTTATTTCCTGTTATGTGGAAAATCCATTTTCCTTTGTTGTGAAAAGAATTCCCAGATACTTGGTATTGACATAATGTCTTGACCCTTTGTTTGAGTTACGGATGTTGTAGACAGAGTGAGCATGTGCAGTCATTCTCTAGTTTATTTTCTTGCTAATCCAAGACTGTTTGATCCTGCTGATGCTATCTTTGTCAAGCTCTTACTATACGTAATTAACAAAACAAACCCCCTTTTCTCCTTCTTATAAAAAATAAATTTAGATAGACAGTTGGGTTATTTAAATTTTACCACAATAAAGAGACAAATCAAATAAACTGGTCTTCCCTAACACCCCCTCCCCCCCGCCCCGTAGCATAGTTGGTTGCACCTTGGGCTGCAAAACACATGGTCAGCAGTCTCCATCCACCAGTTGCTCCATGGGAGAAAGATGATGGTTCCTGCTTCTGTAAAGATTTAAAGCCTTGGAAACGCTATGCAGGGTCGCTATGAGTCGGAACTGACTCGTTGGCAGGCAGCTGCAGCTGTTTTCCCTTAGCCAAGCTGTTTTGATTTTTGTTAATTGTGGTCTGAAAATAGTAGCCGAATCCTACAACAACCCTACCTCGTTGTTATTCACCTCATTTGTTCTCACCTAATGTTCACTGTACCATATTGATATAATTGCTCTACTTTATTATTAGTTATTGCTGTTATTCACATACCATGTCTAATTTATAGATTCAGCTTTATCATTGGGATGGTGTTGCAGGATCAGCACTGGGCTGCAAACCACAAGGTTGACAGTTCAAACCCACCAGCTGCTCCATGGAAAACCAGGTCACTGTGAGTGACAACAATTCTTCCTATGTATGTATAGGAAGAAACATAGTGTATGTATGTATGTATATACATATATATATAGTTAGGTTGTATTTGTGGTTTCCGGTAACCACTAGAGACCTTGGAACATATCTCCCATGGATAATGGGGGACTGTTGTTATATACTGTTGAGTCAGTTCTGACTCAATCTGTTGGGTCAAACTGACCTTGTGGTCCAGTGCATATCCTACAGTGCCACACCAATACTCTGCATAATATGATTATTTTTACCATTTTTCATATTTTATCAGTACTCAAAATAAAGTTTAACATAAGATATTTAAATAACAAAGCAAAAATGCAAACTTTGAACAATGGATTAATGAGAAAAGTTGATACTTTCATTTACTATAAATAACTTTCCCAAGTCTAGAGAAATATATGAATATACTCTAAATCAATTTTGCTCAGAGGTTTTCATTATTATTTTTTTTATCACTGTTAGTATGATCAGCAGTAACAACACATATGTATATATAGTGTTTTCCACATGCGTACTTCAATTCTAAATGCTGTGGTGTCTTAAGTATAAATGCTCATTTTTAGTCATTTCCACAAGCCTGTGGAGTCCTGATGTGGCGCTGCAGGATAAGCACTTGGACCACAAGGTCAGTCTGAACTGCAAGGTCCGTGGTTCAAATTCACCAGCCGCTACTCAGAAACCCTTTGCAGGGTTGTTGTGCGTTGGACCTGACTGGAAAGCACTTAAGAGCAACAACAATGAGGACAGTGCTGTTATCATCTGCAGTTACAGAGGTGTTAACATGAGACACACTGGTCAGGTGATGGCCCCTAGTCATTGATTGGTTAGTGGTGAAGTCAGAAGGAGAATGCAGGAAGTTTGGCTATTCAATCCTGGATCTTAACTTTTTGCTCTTTAAAGAATTTAAGGTATAAAGTTAGGCTTGCCTAAGGAATTTTTTCCCCTTAGATTTGTCCATAACAGAAACTTCATTAGGCCTATTTACACTTGATGATGTTGTTAAGTGTCCTGGAGTCGGTTCTGACTCATAGCAACCCTGTACAGGGTTTCCGAAGAGCAGATGGTAAATCTGAACCACCAACCTTGCAGTCCAAACCGACCTTGCAAAGTCCACTGCATTATCCTGCAGTGACACACCAGGACTCCGTTATATTTGATCTTGTTGTTAAGTACCGTGGAGTCAGTTCTGACTCATAGCGACCCTGTACAGGGTTTCTGAGGCCTTACGGGAGCAGAAAGCCTCATTTTTCTCCCGTGGAACCGTTGGTAGCTTAGAACTGCTGATCTTGAGGTTAGCAGCCCAACTGGTAACCACTACCAGAACTCCTGTTTTGATGTAGGTGTATGAATAATTAATTGTTGTTGTGATGTGCCATGGAGTCGGTTCTGACTCATAGTGACCTTACACAGGGTTTCCAAGGCTGTAAATCTTTACGGGAGCAGAAAGCTTTATCTGTCGCCCGCGAAATAGCTGGTAGTTTCGAACTGCTGATCTTGAGGTTAGCAGCCAGATTTGTAACCACTACGCTACCACAGCTCCTTACAGTTTGATAGGAAGAAGCAAATAGTATGAAGATGTGATTTTCAACTTTGGTTGCTATTGAAATCACCTGGAGAGATTACAAAATTTACAGGTGCCTGGACCATGACCCCCAGATAGTCTGAGTTAATCCTTCTTGTGGGGATTGGGCCGTTGGTTTTTATTTGGAGGGTAAGCTCCTTATTTGGGTCTAACGTGCAGCCCAAAAAACCACTGATAAAAACCACCTGACATCACTAGTTAATCCAATAAACTTCCTGAGAGGATGTGCTCTTTCTGCCTTTCCCGTACATGGTCCAATTTATATTAGAAGTAATTCTCAGTTTCAACACCCAGAGGCCCTATAAGGTTCTGAATTATTTGACTATGTTTGAATAATACTCCCAATACTGTACTTACTAAATCAGGAGATTGCTAGCATGTTTTAGAATGATTCTCAGTATCCAAGATTGAATCAAAAAAGATTTATTTGTTACATTCAGTTGATTAAAATTCATTTACTTCCCATTCTCTGAATGTTCTAGATATTTTCCATTTGTTTTATTGTTTACAAGCATGTCCTTAGATTCAAGCCTTGTCTATTAACCTTTATATTGATGATTTTCTAGATCTGTGATTAGATCAAGTTGCTGTTTAAATTCCACATTTAATCAAATTAGCGTACTCTTGAATTAGTGAAGGCAGTTTTAAGGGTGGCCTTATGAAATTATTTTATTTTATTGCCATTGTTATTAAGTGCCATTGAGTTGCTTCCAACTCATAGTGACCCTGTATAGGGTTTCTGAAGAGGAGGGACTGGTGTGTTTACTTATCCTACAGTGCCATACTAGGACTTTTAATAGATACTAAATTCTAATAATATGGATACAAAGACAGTTATTATCTTGCTAAATTATGCATCATGTCCTTTCTTCTTCATCTGCTGGAATCCTTCCTTTATTGACTCACTAACCCATCAGGAAAAGCAGACAATGTACAGGTGTGACAGGAAGCTGGCCAGGTTAATCACCTCTGTGTAATGCATTTGAGTGTAGTAAAATTCACATCTCTCCCATTAGAACATTTGGATGGTTCACTCTGTCTTGTGTAGGGGCTGAGGATAGTGATGAAAATGGTTTTGCATGTGATTTCTCTTCAGCATTATGCAAAACCCCTCACTTAATTAGGCTCTGTGGTCTGCGAATTTTATTACATTGTGGCAAAAGGGCACTGGTTTGAAGTGAAGGCCTCAATAAAAAGTTTTATGGGGCAGAACTAGTTGCTATGCTAAGAAATGAACGGCTGTGCTGGTAAACTTAATGGAGCCTATTTTTAGATGACCATTTGTTCCTATAGCATGGCTTCATTATGCAAAAGGATGGCAGTTTCAGCACAGCCTTGTGAATATTGAAATATTAGAAAATGAGACTAGGAGAAACCTGAAACTCTGATTTTTCTCAGATAGCTTAGTTCTAACACAGTTCATTGCTAGAGTAAACAAATCAAAATCAAAACCAAGAAAAATACCAAAATAATTTTAGGTTTCTGGTGGTGTAGGTTGAAGTCTTCCAGGAGTCAGCCCCAAGGCAAGAGTTCAAGCTCAAATACTTTGTTTGCAAGGTGACCTCAGGAGACATGGGCAAGTCAGTGAGGAAGTGAGACAGGCAGGAAAAGGCAGCCAGTAAAGGGTGGGCAATCTGGATCCCTAACAGAGATAGTGTGGAAGACATTTCAGAATTCTTCCATATGAGGGGTGAGGAAGGCAGATATTAATTAACCCACCAGTTCCCATCAGTCAGTGATTGAGAGAACCTCTCTTGGGGTGTTATCTCTTCAACAGTTCTGACAGCTCCTCTGGGTGGCTGAGTGAGCTCAGCCAAGTGGGCTCTCCAGCTTTCAGAAAAGCACTCCAACAGTTGGTGCATGTGGTTGAAAACTCTCAGGTTGGCATGCCTGGGAATGTATGGTACCACCAGCAACACTTATTCTAACCAAGAACCAAACCACCGCCATCAAATCCATGCAGACTCAACAACTACCTTATATAGTGTTTCCGAGGCTGTCAGTCTTTGGTAGTTGGTGGTGGTCCTGTGGAGTCGGTTCCGACTCATAGCGACCCTGTACAGGGTTTCCGAGGCTGTAAATCTTTACGGGAGCAGAAAGCCTCATCTTTCTCCCGCAGAACAGCTGGTAGTTTCGAACTGCTGACCTTAAGGTTCGCAGCCCCGATTTGTAACCACTACTATGTAAGTCTTTATGGGAGCAGAAAGCATCGTCTTTCTTTCTCAGAGTGACTGGTGGGTTTGAACTGCTAACTTTGTGGTTAACAGTTCAGTGCTTGTCCTACAGCACCACCTGGGATCCTTTACAGTTAGTCTGCTGTTCTTAAGAGCTATTGAATTGGTTCTGACTCATAGAAACACTGTAAAGAATTTTCAAGGAGTAACTGGTGGGCTTGAACTGCCTACTCTGAAGTTGGCGGTACAGTGCTTATCCGATATATAGCACCACACCAGACTCCAAGAGTTACTCTACTGGTTTTAATTTTCAGAAAGTCAGACCTTTTCAATTTACATCTCTTCTAGATTGGAGCCGGAGTCTAATTCCTAGACAGGATTTACTTCAATTTCACAGTGGGTAAAAAACATAGGCTTGAGGTGCAGCATTTAGAAATTGAGAATTCATATGCAAATCTGGAGTTCTCAAAAAAAAAAAAAAAAAAAAAAGAGACGCCCTGGCAGTACTAGCTCATGTACCCTAATGGTCACATTTACCCAAACAATGCAGTGTCTGCCCTCTTTATGCAGGGCACATGGTATCTTTCAACTTCACCACAGTCTCCACCAGGCCAGTTTGCCTCATATGTGTCATCTCCTAAATAAGCTAATTCCATCACAATGGAACGATTGGAGTGCTGTAACATGAACAAGACAAGATTTTACAGTTGAAAAAAATGCCTGAAGATCCTGTTTACACTTGCCATCGGCAAATGACTTGATTCTCCAACCTTGTTTCTTACCTATAAAATATGGATTTGAATGTGGAAGGCCTGAGGTGCCTCTCAGTTTTAAAGGACTATTATGCCAAAGTGACTTTATTATCTAGCATTGTGCTAGCTAAGATTTATAAGTATAACCCCTTGGCAAAGGATTTCATGTTGAACTGTGCCATTAATCTCTCAGAAATAAGAATGGTGGGGTGTTCCAGTATATCTGTCGAATGACTTTTCTTTGTGGAATGATTGGGATTAATTTTACTTTGAGCTCAAGGAAATAGATATTAACTGGTTTAAACTGACCAGTGTAGACCACTCTTCCTACACTATAGAGTGGCACCATCCAAGTAGCCTCTTCCGAGTGGTGCTGAAGGTTAATGTGCTGAACTGCAAGGTCAGTTTGAACCGTAAGGTCAGCAGTTCAAGTTCACCAGCCACTCCTCGGAAACCCTATACAGGGTCGCTATTAGTCTGAACTGGTTTAACAGCACAACCACAGTAACAACCACAACCCACTCAGCTGCTCTCAGAACCCCTATATTGTTAAATGTCTTCAAGTCGATTCCAACTCAGCAACATTGTACAGGGCTTCTGATGGGTTTGAATCTCCAACATTGCGTTTTGTAGTCCAGTGCTTATCCTACAGTGCTATACCAGGAGTTTTGAAACTTTATACAGGGTCGCTATGAGAACTGACTCAGTGGCACTTGACAACAACAACATCCACATGTTAAGTGTGCCTGTTCCGAGACATGTTATATTCAGTCACCTCATCTGCATGTGATAGTTGGGTAATTAGAATAAGGAAGACCATAGAAGAATTGATACATTTAAATTATGGTATTTGAGAAGGATATTGTCTGCCAGAAGAACAAACAAATCTCTTTTGGAAGAAGTACAGCTAGAATGTACCTCAGAAAGGAAAGTGATAAGACTTCATCGCGTGTACTTTGGATATATTATCAAGAGGGACCAGTCCCTGGAGAGGACTTCATTCTTGGAAGAGTGGAGGGTCAGCAAAAAAGAGAAAGACCCCTGATGAGATGAATTGACTCAGTAGTAGCAACAGTAGGTCAAGTGTAACAACAGTTGTGACGACTGGGCGAATGTTTCATTCTGTTGTGCCCAAGGTTACTGTAAGTTGGAATCTACTCCAAGACACCTAACATCAACATACACATGTACCTTTTTATATTTCTATTCAATTAACTAAAATCAGTTCATCAGTCACTGTAGCCCAGTTAAGCACCTGTGGATCAGTGCCATTGCAGAACCTTTTCATTATTGCAGAAAGTTCTATTGGATATCCCTGCATAAATATTGGGTGAGAAATGGGGTATTCAGAGCTAATGATGAATGAGGCAAGTGTTCTTGAATTTATGAGGGAAGACTCTTTCTCTCTTTTGCTGGACCACATTCTGTAAGGGTGTGCTAGCTGAATTTGCTTTTGCTATTTTGTTTCTATGAAAGAAAATATTGGAGTATTTCAGATAGGCTAAGCAATGAACTGCTAACCACAAATTCAAACCTAACAGTCGCTGTTGAAAGCCCTCTACAGGGTTGGAACCAATTTGACAGCGCACAACATCAACAACAACAATCTCTGTAGAAGACAGAATGGTGAAGAATCAAGTTCCTGGAGGTATTGTTTAAGATGGCAGACCAGGCAGTTTCCATTCCTAGTAAATTCCTTTCATTACCTGACACAGTTTAAGATGGAGTCTGGTTACTTTGCAATCAAGATACATAAGTGTTACTACAGTCAGTTGTTTGACAAAAGGCAAGGATTCAAGGATCAGTCTGCATCTGGCCCTTAAAATGGAAAGAGAATTAAAAGAGGGAATTTGTTATTATTAAGTGTTGTCCAGTTGATTCTGACTCCTAGCGACCCTGTATAGGGTTTCTCAGGATCGGCTGGTGGGTTTGAAGCACCAACCTTGAGGTTAACAGTGCAGTGCGGAAACAACAGTGCCACATCAGTACTCCAAAAGAGGGAATAGAATTTATGAACTCTTTGTAATCTATGGCTACAATTTCCTGTACATTATGCTCAGCCTGTGCTTCCTTGTGTCATCAAAAATTTCCTTTTAGTTAGATTCATGCCATCAATATCAAACCTGGCAAATAATTTTAAAAGAAAACCTTATACCCTCCCAGGACCCTAACCTATGACTTAACCCTCTTTTCCCTTTTCATTAACATCCAATTTCTTGAAAGACTTGCTTATATGAACTGACTCAATTTCTCACCTTTTAAGCAGCTCTTTTTTGATCCATACTTATCTTGATTCTGTATCCATTATTCCTCCAAACCACTTTCTAAAGTCACCTTCACGTTGTAAAACATAATGGCTTAATCTTTTGGGGCTTAATATTTATTTTATCACCCTTTTTACATTGCTGATCATCTCACTTGAAGTATTTATTTTTCTTTCTTTTTAAACTTCATTTTCCTCTTATTTTTCTCCACCTCCCTGGACTTAGATCCAAGTCTTCTCTGTTCTTTTTTTTTTTTCTCAGAGAACCCTGTCTGCTTTTAAGCTTAAATTACCATCTGGGTACAGTGGTTCCCAGTTTTAAACCCAATACCTTGTCTCTGAGATTCTTAAAAGGTGGCATTTTCAAATTGGATATCATGTTCTTCATTTCTTCCCCACTGATGTAGTCATGATATTTCACTGAAAGCATCACATTGGTTAACATTCACTGTCTTGAATCTAAAAGTCTTCTTAGCACATCTACCTTTACCTCCAGCTCTTGGCTCCTTATCCTTTATGCACCATTAATATCAGTCAAAAGAATCTACTTCCAATTCCTTCATAATGTGCCCTCCCTGCTTGGAGCAAGTATTGTGTCCTTATGTATTTCCTTCTTCTTCTTTGTTACAGTTCTCTTGGTTGTAATCAGAAACTTTTTATTTAGTAATAGAATGTCTACCTCTCCTATTCCTTAGATTGTTGGCTCAGTGAGGTCAGAGTTTGATATTGTAGTGGCAAATCTTTAACAAACCGCGCTCTTGTAGGAAAAATGATTCATAACACTTGCCAATTTCCATGATGCAGTTAGTCCCACCTTAACTGATTTCAAGCTACTAACAGTTTGTTACTGAACACAGATTTGGCATGAGAAGGGCACAATCCGCTCTCATAAACAGACATGAAACAAACAAACATACCAGGTATGAATAAGATCTAGCACATGATGGGATATTTGTATATTTACCCTCTTTACTGCTTTAGCCGTACAACTTGGTGAAGTACTTGGCACATTGGCACTAGTTGGAGGAGCAAATCCAGAAATTTTATTCTGCCTTACAAATGTAATGGCACAAAATCATGCCAGTGCTTCAGACAAAAATGAAATCAAATTCTTTTAGATATGAACCAACTCCTTCAAGGTTATCACATTTTCCTCCGTTAGCACTGAGAATGAGGGTAGGATTTGTCATAATCACATAGCTAGCTGTGAAAGAGCCAAAATGTAAATGCACATCTCTTAATTACTAACCAACTCTCTGTCCACTGCATCACTTTGTCATTTCTAAGGAAATATTTCTTGATACTAGTGGTTTAACTAAGGTTGTATTATTAAATAGTGGCATAATTGAACATATCATAAATGTTTGTTGCTATTGGAATTATGAATCATCTAATTATCACCTTTATCTTCTTCGCCCTTTATAATTATTTATAGAATAAATCTATTAGTAGTCAAGTTTTGTTCTGTAACAAACCATCCCAAAACTTAGTTCCTTAAAACAACAATGCCTTTAGATCGCAATTCTATGAATTAAACAGCTAGGCTGCGTCTTACACTTGTGAGTACCTGTCAGTTGGATGTGTAACTCTGTGGTTCTTCGATGGTCTCTCGCATAGCTCAGGATTCAGCTGGCATTGATAGACTGATTTGAATTTGGCCCATCTGGTCTCTCATCCTCCAGTAGTTTGGTCTGGCTTATTCATAGTGGATTGGCAGAGTTCTGAAAGAGTAAATGCTACAAGACCTTAGAATCAACGCTTCCATCTGGCACTTTGCCACCGTTTATATACCAAAGTAAATTACTAGGTCAATGCAACTTCACAAGGTGGTTGTATCAACACTACCTGTTGAATGAAGGGAAAGACTGCAGGTTCATATTGCAGAGAGGAATGGATACTTAGAGGAGAATCAACTGTAGCTCCCTTCCTGCCAAACAGTAAAAGATTCTTTTTCTGCAAATCTTTAGATGATTCTCTGAAATAGTGAAGTGTTTCAGTGAGGCAGAACTGACCTGTGGCTTTCTCAGCTTCCTGAAATACAGAGAAAATGCTCAGTATTTGGTACTTGACTTCAACACTAGAGCTAGTATGTTCTGTGACGTAGGGGTCTGTCTCCACACCCTAGACTTTGGGGTCCCTGCTTGATGTTATTAGAAACCCTGGTGGCACAGTGGGTTAACTGTTGGGCTGCTAACTGCAAAGTCAGTGGTTCAAACCCACCAGCTGTTCATCAGGAGAAAGATCTCCTGTAAAGATTTACAGTCTTGAAAACCCTATGGAGCAACTCTACTCTGTTTTATCGTGTCCGTAGCAGTGGCTGAGAATGATGTTTTGGAAGGAAGATAACTCTATGAGGAGTTAAGAGAGTTGTAGCCACATTCCAATTTGCAGTCAAGTAGCATCAGATTAGAAACAACTTTTAGAGTCAGATAGTGTTTTATGATTTTTTGAGGAATCAGCCTGGATGAGACAGAAACATTGCGAGATGAGACAGAAATATTTTGTAATCTTTGAGGATTTGTTTGTTTTTATTTCGTTTGTTGATACTAATCTCTCCTTTTGTGTGCCGTTATTTTCTCTGTCTCTTCCTAAATGTGCCTATATAGCGAATTTCTTCCTTCTAAAAAAAAAAAAAAAAATCATCCCAGTGTTGGAAACTTGGAAATAATTCAGAATCTGGAAGGACACTAGGAAATGTGAAAATTAAACCTCAGAATTCTTTGCTGTTGGAAAATGATCATGGTGGATTTTCCATACTGGAGAGGTGGAAATAGTTCCAAACATCTTCCAGCCTGGACCTTTCACATGCATTTTTTTTTTTTTCTGGGATTAGAAACATGTGAGTTTGACCAAAGCTGAGTTGGTTAGGTTTTGAGAATGAAGTCTGGGAAGGGAGCAATCCTTGCTCTCCAGCTCATCTGTTTTCCCAGTTTGTGCTCTGGGAAGATGCAGGTGGCAGCTACTTTCTATCTGACTGAGCCATCAGGGAATGTGGTGAAAGTGAAGAATTGTCCTTACCTGGTGAATGTGTATTGGTTGAGGAACCACTGAGTTTGTTTTTTTTTTTTTTCAAATGAGTTTATTGCCTCATTCACTTTGAGCTTTGTAGAATTAGTGACTTCAATACTCATTAAAAAAAAAAAAAAAAAAAAATATATATATATATATATAACCCTTTGTAAGATATACAACTCCCCGAGTTCAAAATATGGCTCAACTTCTTGTTCTGTGAATAACTTTGAACACATCCTTTAGCCACTCTTGGCCTCAGTCGCCTGTTCTGCACAATGGAGATACTATACTTCATAGGAATATTGTAAGGATGAGATGAGACAGTGTTTCTGAGCACTTGACATGGCACTGAGAGTTATGCTATGTCACACCTGTTAGCTGTTTTTAGTAGAAACTTTAGTAAATTTGAATATACATTGTGGGCATCTGAACTATGACAGGTGCTCATGTATTTCTGGTTCATATCTTAACTCGCTTTACATCCAGTTTGTACAATTTGGGGGCCTCAAGGAATACCAGAGTGACGATACAGTTTAAGCACTTGACCGTGACCACTTAGGTCAGTTTGACCCACAAGGTTGGCGATTCAAACTTACCAACTGCTCCTTGGGACCGTATGCAGGGTCGCTATGAGTTGGAATAAACTCGACGGCACTTAACAACAACAACAACATAGAATAGTGATGTGTCTGGGTGCAGATGTACTCATGAGCAAGTATCAGTTAGGGAAATATCAACAACAACATAGAATAGTGATGTGTCTGGGTGCAGATGTACTCATGAGCAAGTATCAGTTAGGGAAATATCAGATAATTTGTGTGTACACTCAGATGTCAGGAGCTCTAGGGCAGAGATTACTGGGGATGTGACCTAACTCTGCAATTGCTCCTGGACCAAGGATGCCCAGTAATGGAATGCTGAGGGAAAGAAAACCATTTTTGTCATCCAAATCAAGGTTCTGCACATGCCTGAATAGTACTTTTGCTGCTCTGGTCCTGAGAATGAGTTTAAATTCTCTACCTATATAAAAACATGTGCTATTTCTGAATTACGTTTCTGTCTCTGGCAGGCCATCTTATATTCAGCAGTCCTTTAATCTTTTTTAAAATGTAAACATTTTATTTTTATGTTTTTATTGTGAATTGAGTGAAAGTTTACAGGGCAGATCATGAGTTTTACATTCAACAAATCATATTG
>NW_006408659.1:3945159-3950895 GCF_000296735.1 Chrysochloris asiatica | reverse complement strand
TAGTAGCCAATCATACTGCCATTTTTGTTTTGAGTTTTTCCTGATGATCTTTCTCAGCAGGCCTTCTTATGTTGAAAAAATAATAGTTACTGTTGTTAAGTGCCGTCAAATTGGTTCTGACCCATAGCGACCCTGTATAGGGTTTTCGAGGAGTGACTGGTGAGCTTGAACTGATGACCTTATGGTTCAAATGACATTGCAGTCCAGCGTATTAAACCACAGCACCATACCAGGACTCCCTAAGAATATTTGTTGTTGTTGTATGAGCGTTTTAATCTATTTGTCCTAAGGAAGTCAGTGAGAGGAACACGGGTTTCATTTCTGAACCAATTACTCTCATTGCCCTACCTAGAAGTCTTTGGGTGCCTCTTCCGTGATCACTTACTGTGTGCTTCATGGAGTCCTGGTGTGGTGCTGTAGGATGAGCAGTAGACTAAATGGCAAGGTTAGCAGTTCAAACCCACCAACTGCTCCTTGGAATCTTTGTTACAGGGTCACTATGAGTTGGAACCAACTTGACGGCATATGGTAGTTTCTGAGAAATCTAGTGAGAGATGTCCGTTCACATTAATAAATTATTCCATCTGCTTTAAAGAAAAATGAGATAACTTACTGACTCTGAGGGGTAAAAAAAAACAACCTTATATTTAAACCTATACAGTTTCTGACTTGATGGCATTTAACAACGACAACAAAAAGAGAGCACAAATATAACTTTTGCATAAGACTTCAGTTTCAAATTAAACTTTTTGAAGAAATCAGCTTGAAATGTATTTCTCACATATTTAACATTTTATTATCAAGAATTATGTTCTTTTTTATGCTGCATGTAATAGAAACAGATTTAGGCTGTGTCTTTTGCAGTATAGGGTGGTGGTTAAGGGCCTGGACTCTGAAACTTGTCCTTTTGGGGTTGGATTCCAGCTCTATCATTTGTGAGCTTTTTTAATTTAGGCAAGTTAGTTAATCTCACTGTACCTAGGTTCCCACATATAGGATACTAATAACACCTCCTGAAGAGTATATTGTGGTGATCATACGCTTTAATAGAATGTCTTTCCACAAGTGCTTGTAGTGTCTTTATGAATCTGTGTACTTAGGCTAATGCCTAAAAAATGAGTCCTTCTCTTTCAAAGTGAAAAGCTGCAGTAACATTCTTATAGTACCAGGAATTCATGTATGGGCAGTGTCCCTTTGTCAATATAAAGTCTACAAAAGCAAGGTGAACTTAAAAGGTGAGGTTCCTTAATAAGTTTATATTTTGTGAGAAATGTTTAGTGGGAATAAACTTCCTTTGGCTGTTGATTTGCCTGTGAACGATTCCACCTGCTGTTCCCTTTCATACACTGTAGTGTAATTTCTTTTCAGGTGTGTTTTCTCCCACAAAGCAGTCTCCCATAACAATTCTATAGCACAGTAAGTCACGGCTAGACCTATGCATATTCGTATGAATATGGTGATTCATTAATTGATCCCGTAAAGTTTTATTGGGCACCTTACTATTGCTACAAAAAAAAGCCAGGCATTCTTGTAGCAATAGTAAGCCAGATAATGTCATGTTCTACTGCAAGTAGCGCAAAGTAATGGGAAGAACTGAGGGAGGAGGCAGAGTGGCTATTTTATATAGGTTCTCACAGAAAGTATCTCTGATAATATGATCTTGGAGCAGAGATATAAAAGAAATGATGGAGAAGACATGCTGGAAGAAGACTATCCCACGCGAAACAATTAGATGTGTGAAGGTGAGTAATGAAAACCTTGAGACACTGGTTGCTTGAAGCAGAGTAAGTGGACCGAGGTGCAGTGCTAGGAAATGAGGCCAGACAGGGTATTGTGAGACAAGGCAAGTTATGTTGTTGTTGTTGTTGCCAAGTGCCATCGAGTTGGTTCTAACCCTAATCGGGTTTCTGAGGAGTGGCTGGCCTGTGAGTTTGAACAGCCAACCTTGTGGTTCAAACCAATCTTGCAGTTCAGCACATTAACACATAGTAGCACACCAGGACTCCATAAAGTCCCATCATCCTGACTTCCAAAGAGCATCCTGCCTGTACTTCTTCCAACACGGATTTGTTTGTGCTTCTGGCAGTCCATGCGACTACTCTTTCTCAAGACCTATGGGGACAAATGCTGTGTCTAGGTTGCAGCATTCTTTTGGTTGAGCGATTTAAGATGACCTGCTTGCTCTGTTGCTCCTCTAGTCCTCATCTTGCAAACCAAAGTGGAAAACTGATTTGACAGCACTTCACACAACAATGCAGCACTCAAAGGGAAGGACCATTGGGGACAGCAGTGATAAGGATAAACCAAGTAGATCAAAATAACATTGCAAAATCTCTGAAAATGAATCTATCATTGTGGCCATAGTTCACAAAAATAGACGAGGATGTGTATGAGAAACCTAGTCAGATGATTACCTGCTAGCATAAAAGATGTAAATAGGATTCAGAGTCTAACATAATAGAATGTTCAGGATAAAATAAATATCTCATCAGACAGAAAACCAAGAAAATACAATTTGAATGAGAAAAGCTAATCAAGTGAGTCCAAAATGAATCAGATCTTGGAATTATATGATGAGGATTTTAAAGCAGTTGTTATAAACTTGCTTTAATCATTCATTATACATTTTCTCAAAAAAACAGAAAAACCTCAGCCAGAAATAAAATTTACAAAATAAAAACACTTTGAAATGATAGAATTAAAAAATACAATAGCTGGGAAAAACAATAACAAAACAAAACCCATCAGCAAATAACTCACTGTTATTGTTCATGTTGTTAAGTGCCTTCAAGTTGGTTCCAACCCACAGTGACCCCATATAGGGTTTCCAAGGAGCAGCTGATGAGTTTGAACCACCGACCTTGCAGTTCAGCACATTAGCCCAAAGTGCCACACCAGGACTCCAAAGAACTCACTAGATGGGCTCAATAGTTTAATGTAGATGACAGAGGATCGTATCAGTGAACCTGAGGGTGGATGCTAGAATTTACGTAATCTGAACGTTAGATTGAAAATAATCTGGGGGATAAAATGTGAACCTCATGAGCCTATGTAACAATAATAAAAGATCCAACATATGTGTTATTGGGGTTTCAAAGGAAGAAGAGCTAGAGCTAAGTAGTCAAATATTTGACATTAGTTTTAGTTGCTGTTGAACTGACTGTAACTCGTGGCCAATACATGACTGTAACTCGTGGCCAATACATGTGTTAAAGACTCTGTATGTCTTTATCATAATCTTAGAGCCAGGCCTTTTTTTTCCACAGTACTGTTGTGTTGGTACACACCACTAGTATTTCGGTTAGCAGTCAATTGCAAACCATTTGTACCACCTTTGTTGTTGTCAAATCAGTTTCAACTCACATCGACCTAGTGTATAGGGTTTCCAAGGAACAGCTGGTGAGTTTGAACCTTCGACTCTGTGGTTCAAACTTCCCTTATGGTTCTGCACTTATTCTACAGCATCTTATCAGGTCTCCTTTGTACCACCTAGGAAGTATTAGTAATTGTTGTTGTTGTTGTTATTAAGTGCCATCGGGTCAGTTCTGACTCATAGTGACCCTATATATAGGGTTTCCGAGGAGCAGCTGGTGGGTTTGAACCTTGTGATTCACACTCCAGTGCTGATCCTATAGCACCACACCCCAAATTAACAGGAGATAGCAACTTAAGCAAATCCCTAACATGATGAATTTAAGACAGTCTACAAGAAAACACATCATAATTAAACTTCTGAAAATTAAGTCAAAAGAAAACTCTTGAACACACCCAGAGATAAATGATGCATGTTGTTGTTGTTAAGCGCTGTCAAGTCGGTTCTGACTCCTAGCGATCCTGTATAGGGTTTCTGAGGAGCAGTTGGTGAATTTGAACTGCTGACCTTGCTGGTCAAACCGATCTTATGGCCAAGTGCTTATCCTAAGCTCCGCACCAGGGTTCCCAATGTAATTTCTTTTCAGAAATTGACTATAAGTAAATGCAATTTAAATGCTTATCTGGTGTAAATACCCTTCTGAAGTGAAAAGGAAATAAAGATAGTTTCAAATGGAAGACAACTAAAGATTGATAAGGAACCTCGAAATATAAGGAAGAATAAGACATTAAGTAGAAATATGAGTACATTCAATAGACTGTCTTTGCCTCATGAATTTTATTAATTATATCCAAGAGAGTAAGCAAAATCCTCACTGTGCATACACCCAAGAGATATTATTTAAGAGTATAGGATGGTGATGTTTTCCTGTGCCCTTGAGTTGGCTCTGATTCATGGTGACTGTATGCACAACAGAATGAAACCCTGCTCCGTCCTATACTTCTTCACAGTTGTTGAACCTGTTATTGTAGTCATTGTATCAGTCCATCTCTTTAGAGTTCTTCCTCTTAGGTAATGGCCCTCCACTTTACCAAGCATGATGTCCTACCTTCTAACAGGGGCTGGTCCTGCCGGATAACTTGTCCAAAGTACAGGAGATGAAGTCTCACCTTCCTCTTTTCTAAGGGACCTTCTGGCTTTGCTTCTTCCAAGACAAATTTGTTTGCTCTTCTTTGGTCCTTTCAATATTCTTCATTGGCACCATAATTCAAATGTATTGGTTCTTCTCTGTTCTTTTTTATTTATTATCCAGCTTTCAAATGCATATAAGGCAATTGAAAATAAAATAGGTTGGGTCAGGCTCACCTTAGTCCTCGAAGAAACAGGGTAAAAGGATTTAAATGGAAGTAAAGTTTCTTACTTCTCCTGAAGTGGTAAAATGTAGATAGTTATTGTTATCAAGTGCCATAGAGTTGATTTCGACTCTGCATAGAATTTCCAAGGTTGTAAATCTTTGCAGGAGCAGAAAACCTTGTCTTCCTCCTGTGGAGCAGCTCGTGGGCTTGAACTACTAACCTTGTGGTTTGCTGTAGACTGAGATAAGCTACATATATATTTTATAATAGCCAGAGCAAACATTGAAAGCTGTACAAGGACATAGTCTCAAAAAAAAAAAGAAAACAAACTATAAATAAATCAATTATAATCCTGAAAAATATTTAAGTAACCAGAAGACAAGAAAAGAAAAATAGAATGAGAACCAGAGGAATCAAATAATAACATAGCAGTGTTCATTTCTGAAACATCAATAATTATTTTAACTGTAACAGCATAGATAACCTAGAAATATTGTTTTTAGGTGCCATCGAGTCGGCACCGACTCATAGTGACCCAGCAGATGAAACATTGCCCAATCGTGGGCCAACCTCACTACTGTGACCGTGGTTGAGTCCATCGATGCCGCCACTAGCCAATCCATCTCATTGGGGGTCTTCCTCTTTTCTCTAACTCTCTACCTTACCAAACAAAGACATACATAAATATGCCCAAATGATTTTGACAAAGAAGAAAAAACAATCCAATGGGAAAATAGTGTTTTAAAGCCATTGGACATCTATAAGTAAAGAACTTCTGTCCAAACCTTGCATTTTATATAAAAATTAACTCAAATGGATTATAAACATAAATGTAAAACTATGTAAGTTTTAGAAAATAAGACAAACAATATCTTTGGTACCTAGTTGTGTTATTAAGTGCCGTCGAGTCAATTCTGACCCATAGCAACCCTGTATAGGGTTTTCAAGGAGCAGTTGGTGGGCTTGAACCACTGACCTTATAGTACAAATGACTTTGCAGTCTGATTCATTAGCCTATAGCACCACACCAGGACACCTTGGTATCTAGAAGTATCTGTTGTTGTTGTT
>NW_006408659.1:3925786-3934654 GCF_000296735.1 Chrysochloris asiatica | reverse complement strand
TGAGGGGAGATGCACAAGAACTCTCAAAGTTGCAGATAACACCCATTTGACCTAGCTTCCATGGCTTGATAATCCGAACTTGACTAGAGAAAGATAAAGAAATTTGATAAAGGAAACAAGTGCAAATTGCTACAATTTGATGAACTTGACCTATACTTATGGATGTAGTAGCTCAAAATACCAACCGAGAGGGAATGAGTCTTTAAATTAAGGGGCAAACGTATCTCCTCTGGACCCAGGGTTGATAGGCATGGGCAACTTAGACATTGGCTACCTAAAATGGTGTGCTATAAAGGCATGGAGTGGCTGGCTTACAGGTTTTCAAGGGGGAGTTTGGTTTCATCGTGTGCGGGAGAAGCTAGAATCACCACTGAATAGTTTTCATCTTGTCTAGCTGGGTCTGGACAAAGGAGATGGGGATAAGATTCTTATGATTCAATAGCGAGTGATTGTTATCATGACTAATTGTGATTGTCACAACTGTAAAGGTAGATGCTTTGTAACATAAAGGGGGGAGTAGTTAATCTTACATTTCAGCAACAGAGGACCCTAGGACCATCAAAGGAGAAGAGCATGAGCAGAATGTGGGACCCTATCCAGAAAAGCAGCAACACCAGAGATGGAGGCAGAGATGAGGACATGGAGAGAGGGAGCAGCTGAGGATTCTGGACTCATGAAAGGAGAGGGACTGGGCTGGGTGATGGTGGCCAGGAGGCAGGCTTGCAGAATGTGCCCTTTGGTTGTTTAAATGATTACATATTCCTGAGTGTTTTTGTGTATATAAAAAAAATCAAAAAACAAAAAAACCCCCAGAGGGAATAGAAGCAAATACTGTTGAATGGTGATGCATGGAGGGGATTGTAATCATTGCAATGATACGGAATACAAATAGGATGAGTGCAAAACAGATGTTCTCCCATGTAAACTATCACTCAGTGCACAATAAAAATTTAACAAAACAAAAAAATAGTTACGAAGTTTCTGAAAATCAAGTTATTGTTTATTTAACTAAAATTTTGCTCTTTAACCTTGTCTAATTCTTACTATGAAAGATGCAGAAATTGGATTATGTAAGACTTTTCCATTTTACCCTCTCAGCCCCTAAATTTATTAGTTCTAATTTTGGTTTTACATTTATAACCTTATATGCCGTGATGCTCTGTTACATTAATTCTCAAAATTGTTTAAAGTGAATTCTGTCAAAAACCAGCAATCCAATTTAAATGGGAAATACCAAAGGTCCTTAGATTTAAAAAGGCAACCCAAGGACACTCATAATAATAGAAATGCACATTATAACCTCGCAGTGTTACCATTTCTTACTCACCTAATTGTCAACCAGAGTTTGACAAACTCTTATAATGGTCAGGTTACAGGGAAACAGACTAAATGCTGTCATGGATTGCTGGGAAAAGTACAATTCATAATGTCTGTGTGGTGTGGCGCTGTGGGCTAATGCATCAGACTGCAAAGTTGTTTGAACTGCAAGGTTGATGATTCAAGCTTACCAGCTGCTCCTTGGAAACCCCATACAGGGTCTCTATGGGTCGGAATCAACTTGACTCAACAGTGCTTAACAACAACAACCAACCCTTTACAAGGTCGATATGAGTTGGAATTGACTTGAAGGTACTTAACAGCAGCAGGAACAAGTTATGTGGCACTGTAGGAGAAGCACTCAACCAAAAGGGTGGTTTGAACTGCAAATTTGGGCTGCACTCAGAAACCCTATACAGGGTTCTTTTGAGTTGGAACTGACTCGATAGCACTTAATAACAGTAACCAGAACTATAAACACATTTATCTTTTGACCAAGAATTCTTCCTTCTGGGTATTTATCTTTGTTGTTGTTGTTAAGTGCCGTCAAGTTGGTTCCGACCCATAGTGACCCTTTATAGGGTTTCCGAAGAATGACTGGTGAGCTTGAACTGCCAACCTTGCAGTTCACATGGCTTTGCAGTCTGGCGCATTAACCCACAACGCCACACCAGGACTGACTCTCTCTCTCTCTCTGTCTCTGTCTCTGTCTCTCTATATATGTATATATATGTATATACACACATATATACAAAATTATATGTGTACCAGTTTATTTATCTTGATGCTTACAGTAGCAGACCTTAGAAGCAACCTGTGTGCATCAGTCGCGACTGATTGGATACATTATGGAACATGTATCCAGTTAAATACTTTGTAGCTAAGGAGGAACAGAGAAAAATAGAGGGGATTAGAGAGAGTTTTTTGTATTAATGCTGAATGATCTCTAAAATGTGTCTGTCAGTAAAGTATTCAGATCTAGAAAGTGTGTAACAAAAGATCATTAATAATAATGTGGAGTCCTGGTTGTTAAGTACCATGGAGTTGGTTCGGACTCATAGTTACCCTGCACAGGGTTTCTGAGGCTGTGAATCTTTACGGGAGCAGAATGCCTCATCTTTCTCCCTCAGAATAGCTGGTAGTTTTGAACTGTTGACCTTGAGGTTAGTAGCCCGATTCGTAGCAGTCCTGGTGTGGGGCTGTAAAATAAGCATTGAGCCTCAAGGTGGGTGGTTCAAACCCACCAGCTGCTTCTTGGAAACCTTATACAACATAGTCGCTATGAGTCAGAACTGACTCTAAGACACTTAACAACAACAGCAATTATAATGAATCTGTTTATATTTGTATATAGAAGGATAGTTGTTGTACTGAATGCAGTAGAATGGATTAAAAATCATAGCGTCCCTGTATAATGTTTCTAAGGAACAGCTGGTGGATTTGAACTGCCAGCCTTGTAGTTCACAGTCCAGTGCTGATCCTACAGTGCCACACCATATAGATAGCATTAATTGCAATGCTTAAATTGTTTGAGGGCATGAGACAGAGGGGACTCTGGTATGCTGGCTATTCTTATCCTTTAAGTTGTTTTGATTTATCGAGAATTTTCAGTGCTAAGCAAAAGGCTCCTGCTGCAATCTGAGAAGGAGGAAAGTGTACCATATCGTAGTCCAACATAGTTAATTCCATCAAATATTTGGCCAAAATTCCATCAAATATTTGGCCAAAATATGTTGCTCAACATCAACCTCTCCAATCTTGGATGCTCTGCGAAGGAAGTGCAGTGGCAAAGGACGACCCAGACTAAAATTTAAAGCTCTTAGAATCTTCATTTCCATTTGTCTGATCTGGTGCTTTGAGTAAGTGTGATCAGTCACAAAGGCAAAGTCACCAATTTCTGGAGGGTACATTTTTTCATATTTGCTTGCAATAAACATGGCAGTGACACCAACCAGCTGCAACATCTTCTTGGGAACACAGTTATTCTGCATGAACCGATCAATGATGGTAACAGTCATGTACATGGTTTCTTGCAGCAATCTGAATTTCATTTGAACTTGCACTAGCCAATCAATTAGGATGGCTCTCATATTTCCAGTGACTTCTTGACCTACTAGGTATTTTGGTCTGACTGCTTGCTCTTCCTCAAGTTTTCTCAGATAACCGTAGATATCTTTCACATATTCACTGCAAAGATTTGGATCAGCTCCATCTTCTGCATCCACATCACTTACTGCAAGAATTGCATCAGAGAAAGCCTGGCACAGGTATTCTTCTGCAGGAGCACATCCGGATGTCTCCATTGGGCTGGGAGATGGAGTATCCACCAAAATAGGCTCAGGAGAAAGTTTTTCTTCTTTAACAGGCTCAGGTCTGGTTCAGGCTCAGGCAAAATTGCCTTTTCCAGAGGTTTTGGTAATTATTGGCAAGAACTTTTCCAGCAGCTGAAATTTTGACCTCCTTTTTCAGAGGCATTTTGGCCTGGGATTGTTCACTAACTTTGTTCCCAATGTCGCCAAGCGCTATTCCGGCTTGGAGGGGGGAGCACTGGTCATAGGCACTCTCTTGGCGCCTGCCATACTGATCTTCGCCTTGTTTTCAACACTCATTTTCGTGTTCCTAGTGATTCGGAGTGCCATGGCTTCCCCTTCACCAGGCAGCAATTCAGAGGAAGAAGCAGAACTCGAGAACCCCAGAATTGCCGCGTACCAAAAGCTACCACAGAGCAACAGCCGTTCCTCCGCAACCTTTAGATAATCTTTTAATGTTGTCTTATTTTATGGCTGTTAGCTTCATCTGTAACTCTTAGTTATGGAATATAAATTTAGGGAGAGATTTTGACTTTTGAGATATTTTGTTAATTTTTTTTTTCTGTGAAATTATTCTTATTTGCGCCAGAAGTATATGAGTACAAGTAAATTTGAAGTCTTGTACTTGTTTTAATGCAAGTGCCATGAAACTAATGTTCCTTTTAACTCTACTGTTTTATTAAAGATTTGAATTGAATAAGTGCCTTTTAAAAGGGAGGTAGGCTGCTTAAGAGCTTACTTCTTTACTGACTGTGATGTAACTTTTGTAAACAACATTTTTATATGTGCAGAAGGTACAAAATGTCTTGCAAATCTCGGTGACTTTGCCGCCATGATGCTAAAACAATCTGTCTGAAACAATAAGGGGGGAAAAAAAATCACCATATTTCCTCTAGGAGCTTGTGATAGTTCAGATCCTCTGAGAAACACACACCAAGACAGGAGCAAATGTGCAGGGTTTCTATTAAGGGAAACATCTGTGTGAGAAAATAGCAAGGGAGATGGGAAGGTTGTGATAAAGTAAAGAGGAAGAAAAGGTTGGTTGCAAATATCTTAGATCAGCATGTTGTTAAGTGCTGTCAAGTATGGTTCGACTCATAGCGACCCTGTATAAGGGTTTCTGAGAAGCGGCTGGTGAGTCTAAATTGCTGACCTTGCAGTTCAAACTGCTGAAACCAACCTTCTGGTCCAGTGCTTATCCTATAACACCACACCTTGAAGCCTAAGAAAGGCACAACTGTAGGAGAGTACAGGAATCCATCCAACTGGACTGTCAGAGGACTTCAATGTCTTCTGTGAACCTGTGTGCCCTAAAATCCAGCTTGGTTTCATTCATCAGCTGGAAGCACCTGTATGATGGACATCCTCAGTATAGATGGTGATGCATTTCAGAGTCAATCTGCTGCTGCACTTGATCTTTGCCATGTTGTTGTTGTTAAGAAGTGCTGTTGAGTTGGTTTCAACTCATAGTGACCCAGTATAAAGTTTCCCAGGAGTGGCTGGTGAGTTTGAATTGACAACCTTGTGGTTAACAATGGTTAACAGCTTATCCTACAGTACCACACTTGGACTCCTGGTCCTTGCCTTTGTGGTTGTTATTAAGTGCCATCCAGTCAGTTCCAAACCATAGCAACTCTGCACAGGGTTTACTGGGAGCAACTGGTGAGCTTGGACTGCTGACCTTGTGGTTCAAACTGATTTTGCAGTCCAGTGGATTAACCCACGGTGCCACACCATGACTCCTTCCATACCAGGACTCCTTGCCTTAAGGTCCCTTAAAAAAGAGTATCTTTTCCAAGGCTTGCATTGGACCTCTGCTTGCTTTATATTTGCTCTTGATGACCTCATCTACTCCTGTAAGATGGACTGTCGCCTATTTTGTTGTCTTGATCACTCTCCAATCCCACATGCCAAATTTATATTCCAGATGTCTTCTGCACATCTTCACTTGGCTCCCCTTATAGGTCCTCCAAACACAATGCCCACAATAAGTCCATGATTCTTCATATTCCACTATTCAGCCTCTTTCCCTGTCATAAATCACATCCCACCTTCTTTTCCCTTCCAAATGTAAACATCTGGAAGTTATTTGTAATCCTTGCCTCCCTTTCAACTTAAATATCTAAACAAACACGAAGTCCTTTTGCTTGTATCTACAATTCTAGTTCATCTTTCTTAATTTCTAGGGTGACAATTCTAATTGAAACTATACATTCCTCTTCAAGATTAATACTCTAGGATGGAGCTGGCCATGCTAAGCCAAGTCTATATTCCCTAATGATATTGATTGGTTAGGCATTTCTCTTCTTCCTTCAGTTCTCATTGTTATCTGCTTCATACTCTGCAATTCTTCAGCACTTATGTTTGCAGAAAAGGTCATAGTGTGCAGATGTTTGTAAGATACTGGCAATTTTTCAACTCTACTTGCCACACAGGAATGAAGAATGATATATTTTTTTAATGGTGGTCCAGTTCCAGAAACCAGAGTATTACCTAAAATGCCTACTCCCCTGATGGTAATACAGAAAGAGTCTAATGTATATAACTGCCTTGATAAATAAATGTATGGAGCTGTTACATATTTTATGATGTAGTATCACAGTGTATATGCATATATCTATATTAAAACTAGATATAATAGAGCTTTATATTTGATGACCATATAAATCAGTTAATTCCATATAATGCTTTGTCACAAACAACCACAGAATCTCTGTAACATATCATAAGACCTTTATTTCTAATTCTTGTAAGACTTTTATTTCTAATTCTCTTGTCTGTGAGTTGGCTGCGATTTGTCTGATCTAGGTGAGTTGAGTGGATTTTACTTAAGGCTGTGTTTTAGGCCCAATCTGTGGGTTAGGTAGGCTCTGGTGTTCCCCATATTTGTTCAATGTGGGGTCCAGGCTGAAGGAAGCTCTTTTCATGGTGGTGTTGTTTTTGTTGTCAAGTATCCGGTTGGGGAAACCTGGTGTGGCGCTGTGGGTTAATGCTAGCCAGACTGCACACCTGTTTGAACTGCAAGGTTGGCTGTTGAAGTTCACCAGCTGCTCCTCGAAAACCCTATGCAGGGTCACTATGGGTCAGAATCAACTTGACGGCACTTAACAACAACAACAACATCCAGTTGATTTGGACTCAGAGACCTTGTATAGGATTTCTGAGGAGTAGCTTGTGGGTTTGAACCACCGAACTTGTGGTTATCAGTTCAATGCTTATCTTATAGCGCCACACCAGGACTCCTTACATGGTGATGGCAGGGGTGAAAAAGCAAGCCCAACTGCATAAGCACATTAGAAGTCTTGCCTATGTCAATGTTTGTCATGCTCACTAACAGAATTACATGGTAACATGACAGGTCAACGGAATACACTCTGCCTCTAGTGGGAGGAACTGCAAAGGAAGTAGACACAGGGATGGGTAAAGCATGGGGGAGAATCTAACAGCATCACCATGATTGCTTTCTATAAAAAGAACACACATATATATCTGATTCTATTGTATGTGCATGCTTTTCATGTTATATGTTTAATTCCAATTAGGAGAGAAATGCATTTTTCTGATAACATTAAGTTAAATTGGAAGCTAAAACAAGTGCAATGTGGATTTCTAATTTTGAGACAAAAGGAGACTTTATGGCATTTGACCATACCACCCTGAGCATGTTGGATCTCATCTGATCTTGGAAGTTAAGCAGAATTGGGCCTGGTTAGCCTTTGGGTAGGAGAGTGCCTTGGAATAATGGGTGCTGTAGACTAAAAGCATCACTGATCCGTGGATTTGTGGTGCTGTGCTGTGAGGCTTGCATGTTGCTATGATGCTGGAAGCTATGCCACAGGGTTTTCAAATACCAGCAGGGTCACTCCTGGTGGGCAGGTTTCACTGGATCTTGCAGGCTAGGAAGAAAGAGGAGACAGACCATTTATGAGAAATTAGTCACTGAAAACCTTATGAATAGTGGGACATTGTCTAATCTCTGGTGAAGAAAGGATATCGTGCTTGATTAAATAGAGGATCAGCAAAAAAGAGAAAGATAAATTGACATAGTGTCGGCAACAGTGAACTCAAGCATAGCAGAGACTGTGAAGATGGTACAAGAACAGGCATTGATTAGTCTGCTGTACATAGCATCAGAACTGACTGGATAGCACCTAACAATCCTCTGGTTAGCAACAATTTATAAAACACTTCCACAATTCTTTTGGAAACTTCCTGGTAATTGTCCATTCTCATTCATGTTTGCAATGCATTATCCTTGACTCATAGAAGAAGAGAAGTTGATTGTGTTGGTTTGCACTTTCAAAACTAGTGTTAACCAACCAGGTAAGAGTCTTATGTTGTTGTTGTTAAAGTGCCGTTGAGTCAATTCCAACGCATAGTGATCCTGTATAGGGTTTCTGAGGAGTGGCTGGTGAGCTTGAACTGTCGGCCTTGTGGTTCAAACTGAACTTGCAGCCCGGCGCCTTAGCCCACAGTGCCACACCAGGACAATAATTGGCACACAATAAAATATTGGTTCTATTTGACTGGCAATTCAAATATTTTCCAGGTATTTTATAGGAGATTTCTGGAAAGCAAATGAGATGAGTCCTAAGAAATGAGTAGATAGTATTTGAAAATAATTTTGGTAAATGCACATGATGTAAGGTTTTGTTTATTAAGCTTAGAACACAGTTTAACTGGACAGATAGGTAGGTCAGTAGGCATGTAGGTAGGTAGGTAGCTGTAATTTAGTCGACTCTGGCTCATGATGACCTTGTATATAACAGAATATGTAAGGGTTGCAGCCCTTACATCATCTTCCCAATTGCTATCATTGTTGCTACCTTGTCCAAATCTAATATTTCAGCTAATCTATCTATCTATCTATCTATCTATCTATCTATCTATCTATCTATCTATCTATCTATCTATCTATCTATCTAAAGTTTTTATTGTGAGGTTTACATGGAAGAATATCAGTTTTACATTCATCCTATCATATTTTGTTTCATTGCAATGATTGCAATCCCCTCCATGCATTATCAAATAACCAAAGCACTTAACAACAACAACAACAATACCCCCCTGGACATCAGCACATGGCCCCTCTCTCTCCCTGAGTACAGTGTTCCCAGCCGCTCCATCTGTCTATGTCATCATCTCTGTCTCTATCCTTGGTGTCTCTCCCTCTCTGGGTACGGTCCTGCTCTCTGCTTTCCACTCTTCTCACTTGATGTTCCCAGCGACCTCCACTCCTGGA
>NW_006408659.1:3915619-3925686 GCF_000296735.1 Chrysochloris asiatica | reverse complement strand
TAGAAGTATCTAGAAGTAGGCAAAAAATTAGTAGATTTGGTACCAAAAGAAACGTTGATAAATTGTGTTTCTTTAAGTTTAAAAACTTTTGCTCTATGAAAAATACCATTGTAGTTGCAGTTGAATTGGTCCCAATGCATAGATCCTGTATAGGGTTTCGGTTTCCTAGGAGTGGTTGAGGAGTTTAAACCTCTGACCTTGTGGTTAGCAGTCCAGTGCTGATCCTATAGTGCCACACCAGAATTCCTTAGAAAAGATGAAATATTAAATTACAGACTGAGAAAGTATTTGGAGACCACATTTCTGACAGAGGATTTGTATCTAGAATATTAAAGAACTCTCCAAATGCAAAACTAAAACAAGACAAAATAATCTAGTTAGAATATGAGCAAAAGAAAATAAACAGACAGTACATCAAAGAGGATATACAGATGGTACATAAACATGAAAATATGTTCAACATCATTAGCTATTAAGAAATGCAAAATAAAGCTCCAGTGTGATATATTTATAAACCTATTAAAAATGGCTAAAATGAAAAATTGTTACATGAAATGTTGGTTGTTGTTGTTAAGGGCCGTTGACTTGGTTCCGGTCTAAAACAACCCTGTATAGTGTTTCTGAGGAGCGACTGGTGAGCTTAAACAGCCAGCCAATCTTGAGTTTAAACTGACTTTGCTGTCTAGTACATTAACCCACAATGCCACACCAGGACTCCTGATATGCTGGTAAGGACATAGGAAAATTGTGTCACTCATATATTGCAGTGGAGTCCTGGACTGCTAACCACAAGATCAGTGGTTCAAACCCACCATCTGCTCCTCAGAAACCCTATACAGGGTTCTCGCAAGGATACTTTACAACAACAAGAATATACATTACTAATGGGAATTTAAATTGGTACAGCCATTCTTAGAAGCAGAATGGTAGTTTATTTTAAAGTGAAACATTCAATTATGATTGTTGTTATTGTCTTTGTTAAGTGCCCTTGAGCTGGTTCTGACTCATAACAACCCTATATAGGGTTTCCAAGGAGCAAATGGTGAGTTTGAACCGCTGACCTTGTTATGGTCTGACATAGCAAGTGTACTCTTGAGATTTTATCCCAAAGAAATGAAAATGTTAAGTTCACACTGCACAAAAATGTTTGTAGCAGCACCATTGGGAGAGCCCAAATGCTTCTCATCCAGGTGCGTTGTTAAAGTAGGGTGCATACATACAATGGGGATCCAACTCAGCAATGTAAGGAAGTAACTATTGGTACAGCAACAAGCTAGGTGAATCCCATTACGCTGACTGAAAAAAACACAGCCCAAAAGGTATGAGTCCATTTATATAACAGTTGTGAGATGACAAAATTCTAGAAGAGGGGGGACATATTTGTGGGTGCTAGAGAAGAAGGCCAACAGGCAGTTTGTAGTCTGAGACTAGAGTACTTAATCTAAAGTAGAGATTTTATATTATTCATCTAAATCACTGAAATCACTATCTGCAGGGCTAAGAAGCCAACTGCTCTTACCCCTTCTACTTCTACACCTACACCTCCCCCCCCCAAAAAAAAACAAAACAAAAAAAAAACACACACACACACAAAAAAAACTGGTACTAAGTACAAATCCAACTAATGTTTCTGGGTAAGTTAAAATTGAAGAGGGTTCTGGACAAACTTGAATTCATTCCACTTTCTTGTTATCACTCCCTGCTTAACCCTTTTGAATTTGACTGCTCCCATCCCACACTCATGGAGTCCTGGGGTGGGTACTATAGGATTAGCACTGGACCACAAGGTCACCTCTTCAAACCCTCCAGCTGCTTCAATGAAACCCTAAACACTGTTGCTATGAGTCAGAACCGACTCGACGGCACTTGACAACAGCAATAAGCACACACTCAAGGAACCCTAGTAGCAAAGTGGGTTACCAGTTGGGCTGCTAACCACAAGGACAGCAGATGGAATTTACCAGCCACTCTAGGGGAGAAAGAGGACTCTTCCTGCTCCCATAAAGATTTATAGTCTCAGAAGCTTTATATACAGTTGCTATGAGTCAGAACTGACTAGACTGCACACAACCACCAGAGGTTTAGGCACAAGAAAGAGGAGAAAGAAATGTAAGAAGAGAGAGAAGGTGAGTGTGGCTATAAAAGGACCATAGGAAGAATCCTTGTGGTAATGCAAATGCTCTGTTTCTTGACTGTAGTGGTGAATATGTGAGCCTACACAGGGTAAAACTGCACCTTGTGAAATGCTCACCCACACACATCAGATTGTATCAATGTCAATATCCTGGTTGCTAAGCTAGACTTTAGTTTGACTCTTTGTTACCAATAGGGGAAACTAGGTCAGGGGTAGGGTAAAGGGGAGAGCTGTAGATGTTTCATAGAGTTGACTGAATCTGTAATTCTCCCATGACAGTTTCAATTTTAAAAAAGGACCATGCATAGTAGCATCCAAGGATCCTTAGTGGTAACTGATCTCAGAACAGCTCGAAGCAAAAATAGAAACAGCAAGTCTCCCATCAATGTATGTTATGCACAATATGATGCTTTCTTAAAAATCCACATTCTTTTTGTAGGTAAATGTATCTCATGAATATTAGTAAATGTTAGTGGCTGCTATAATCAAATTAAAATAATTTCATACTAAATGGAAATTATTTAGCATGAACCTAAGTAGTGTGGTGCTGTAAGATAAGTACTGGACTGCAAACCACAAATTTGTAAGTTCAAACCCACCAGTTTCTTAGAAACCCTGTACAGGATCACTATGAGTTGGAACTAACGAATCAGCACTTAACAACAACAAGGTACAAACGATTGATAGATTTAACTCTTTGGGGAATGTGTACACTTCAGAAAGGAAATGGTGTTAATTGAAATTAATTTGACTGCTATAGAGGGATTTTTAAAAAAAAAATCTGGCTTTATTGTTTATTTCTGCTTTGGCCTACTACTTCCTTCTGTTAAATATGAGGGCAAGAATCAGCACTTCAACATCATCTAATGAAAGGTGACAAGTACTTTCCCAACAATTATTATTATTATTATCTTATTTGGTCTTCAATAGGAATATGAATTCAGTACATAAAATTTTGGGTAACAAATTTATTTATTTTAAAAAAATTTTTGGTACAAAAATTTTTGGTACAAAGTGACACTTAAATATATATTTCTAGGACTACATCACAAACAGGGTGGTTTGGTTGAATTTGGAAATAGAGAATTAAAATAGTAATCCCAAAGTAAAAAATAAAGGGGTATATGCATTTCTCAAGCTGAAAGAACTGAAGGGAAAAAAATTCCAGCTTTGACTTGCATTGTTGAAGGATTTTATGGAAAAACTATTGAATGATGCAGAAAGCATCAAAGAAGTTGGAAGGGATACACAGAGACATTGTACATATAAGAAATGGTCAATGTTCAACCATTTCAAGAGAGTACATGCTTATATATGATCAAGGAAGGAAGAAGTCCAAGGTGCACTGAAGGCATTGACAAAGAATAATGCTCCAGGAATTGATAGGACACAAATGGAAATCTTTCAACAAACTGATGCAACACTGGATCATATATGCCAGGAAGTTTGGAAGATAGCTACCTGGCCAACTGATTGGAAGAAATCCATGTTTGTGCCCTTTCCAAAGAGAGGTAACCCAACAGAATGCAGAAATAATTGGACAATAGCATTAATATCACATACAAGTTAAAATTTGCTAAAGATAATTCAAAAACTACTATAACAGTGCATTAACAGGTAATTGCCAGAGGTTTAAGCTGGGCTCAGATGAAGTCATAGAACCAGGGATATCTTTGCTGCTGTCAGATGGATTTGGCCTGAAAGCAGAGTACCAGAAAGATGTTTGTGCTTTATTGACTGTACAAAGGATTTTGACTGTATGGATTGTGACAAGCAGTGGACCACATTGCAGAGAATGAATATTCTGGAACAATTGATTGTGCTCATGAGGAACTTGTACATAGACTAAGAGACAGTTATTCGAACAGAACAAGGAAATGCTGAATGTTTTAAAATCAGGAAAGGTGTATGCCATTTTTTTCCCCACCATAATAACTCAATTTGTATGCTGAGCAAATAAACTGGATTATGATGTCAGGATTTGGACTCATTAACAGCCTTCAATATGCAAATGATACAACATTGTTGGCTGAAAATGAAGAGGTTTAAAAAATACTTACTGATGGAGATCAAATACCACATCCTTCAGTATGGGTTGCAGCTCAATGTAAAGAAAACAAATTCTCACCACAGGAGCAATAAATGGAGATAAGATTGCAGTTGTCAAAGACTTCATTTTGCTCAGATCAATTATCAACACTCATGGAAGCAGAAGTGAAGAAATCAAATGATGTATTGCTTAATCAAACCTGCTGCACAAAACCTATTTCAAATGTTCTAGAGCAAATATCTCACTTTGAGGACTAAAGTGTGCCTGCCCCAAACCATGGTATTTTCAATAGCCTCATATACATGCGAAAACTGGACAGTTAATGAGCGATCTGTAGAATTCATGTATTTAAGTTATGGTGGTAGAGAATAATATTTAAAATACCACGGACTGTTAGAAGAACAAACAAATCTGTGTTGGAAGAAGTATAACTAGATGCTTTCTGGAAGCCAGATTGGCGAGACGTCGTTTCTCATACTTTGTATATATTGTCAGAAAGGACCAGTCCCAGAGAAAGATATCATGCTAAGTAAAGTGAAAGATCATTGATAAGGAGGTAGACCCCCAAAGAGATGGATTGGTACAGTGGCAGCAGCAATGAGCTCAGGCTTAACAATGAATTTGAGAATGGCTCAGTACTAGGCAGGGATTTGTTCTGTTCTCTACAGCTATGAATCAGAATCTAATGGAAGGTCTTAACTCCAGTTCATTAGAAAAAAATAAGTTTATTTGGTAATTATCTTTTTTAATCCAAGTAAGCATTTGAGATAGCTCATAATAATCATATGTGGAATTCATTATCACAATAAATGAGGCTAAAATGGTCTTACTGTCCAGTTCTATAGGCCCAGTTTGGTTACAGCATATTTAAACATGGCAGCCCTGAAATCTCGTGTTGAGGTGAATAATTAGTGTCTTGAAAAAAATGTTTTATGTTATATTAAGCTAAAAAAGCAATGGCATTTTGTATATATGGTGGTGTGCTGTGGAGTTGGTTCCTATGCATAGCGTCCCTGTATAGGGTTTCCGAGGCTGTAAATCTTTACGGAAGCAGAAAGCCTCATCTTTCTCCCGAGGAACTTCTGGTAGTTTCGAATTGCTGGCTTTGAGGTTAGCAGCCCGACTCGTAACCATTATACTACCAGAGATCCTTATTTTGCTTATATAGTACACCATAGAGGAGGAGACTAGAAGACTATGTGCCAGAATGGTAAAAGTTTTTGGTCTGGGTGTTGGTGGAAAAGTGGATGGAGTTTCTTTTCTTCCTCATGCTTGCTATTCTATATATTTAAATTTTCTTATTTTTAAAACTACAGAGTCATACAATATTTTTTTTAAGGAAGAAATTAGAGCAAGGAGGAAACTAGGATAACAAGACAAAGGATGCAAGCCGAGACAGAGCTGGTACGGTAAATGCCAAGAGGAACTCCACAGTTACTCAAAAAAATGATCAGTTTGGGCTCTGAGCTTTCTAGCAGCAAGTGCAAAATTTCATAGCATTGATCAGAGCAAGAGACTAACTCTTCAGGAGACTCATGGTTATAGTAGCTTGCCACTGAGCCTGGTATCCGAGCGATTTCTCCTGTGTATCCCTATAAATAAGACGAGACCATGTCCTTTTTATCATGAGTAATGACTATAGTGGTTATCTCTATAGGGCACAGAAACAATAACCTTCACAGGATTTGATCTCACATGATTCCTAAAGGTGGGACAATGGTATTGAGTACTAACAATTCTAGAAGAAATAAATGTGTAGCTGCTGTCTGTTGCCTGGTGTGGAGGACTGATGGTTCTATTTTCCCCTTCCCTGTATCCATGCCGCTTTGCAGTTTAACTTTGCTCTGAGTCAGAATTGACTCAACCCTAAAAGTTTATGTGTCTATACACATATGTATTGTTGTTGTTGTTACTAAGTGTCATCGAGTCGGTTCCGACTCATAGTGACCCTGTATAGGGTTTCCAAGGAGCAGTTGGTGAGCTTGAACCACTGACCTTGCAGTTCAAACAGTTTTGCAGTCTGGCACATTAACCCACAGTGCCACACCAGGACTCACACACACACACACACACACACACATACATAGTGCTAATATGTGCTGTTTGTGGCGCTGTGACAGAATGAATCTTCCTCATAGAGTTTGATTTAGGCTTTAATCCTTAAGCAACAGACTGCCAGGTCTGTGTCTTGTGGAACCTCTGGCTATGTTCGAGGCATCCACTATTGTTAGCAACAGAACACTTGTTACATAAGTGGACCTGAAATTAAGTAGAGGAGGAACGATTTTTTTTTTGTTTTAAATATGGTTTTCAGAGGGGTCTTCAAGTAAAGGAAAGTCACAGAAACTTTGACTTTTTAGTTCCGAATGTCATAGATAATGTCAGTGCCCCACACATTAGGGTGAAAGCTGGGGCACCCTTGGTGTAAATTTTGCATTCTCTAATTGGAGTTCTGGTGTGGTGCTGTGGGTTAACCTGGTGGACTCTGCAAGGTCAATTTGAATGCAAAATTGGTGATTCAAGTTCACCAGCTGCTCCTTGGAAACCCTATACAGGGTTGCTATGAGTCAGACTTGACTGCACTTAATAACAACAGTTGGAGTCCTGGTGTGCTACTGTAGGATAAGCACTTGATGGTTTGAACCACAAGGTGGGTGGCTCAAACTCAGCACTTGGCAACAACTACGACAACAACAGGGGAGTCCTGGTGTGACATTATAGGATGAACACTTGACCACAAGGTCGGTTTGAACAACAAGGTGGGCGGTTCAAACTCACCAGGTGTTCCTTGGAAACCCTATACAGAGTCACTATGAGTCAGAATCTACTAGACTGCAATGGCGCTGTAGGATTGAACTGCAAGGACAGTGATTCAAATCCAGGAGTCGTTCCTTAGAAATCCTATATAGGGTTGCTGTGAGTCAGAACCGACTTGATCTCACTTAAAAACAACAACAAATCTGCTAACAGCATGTGCAAAGAGATCATCAATTATGAACTGGTTCTATATAAATACATTTGCACCTTTTTGCTCCATAGACCACAGATTCCTGTATGATTTTGAAATAAAGCGAAGGATTTTTCTTATTTAACCTCATCAGAATTCAGAGTTGTATCGTTTGCAACCACAGAAATAAATGATTACTCTTGATATCCTTAACTAGCCTGTTGACTAGAACAGTTTTCTCCTTATCTTTCAAGACAAGGAAAATTATTTTCTTAGCTTGGCTGTAAATTGCATTCTCTGCTTATGAGGGGACTTCAAAAAGTTTACCCAAAAATTCCATTATCTGTTAATTTGATTTTTCCCAAGAACTTTTTGAAGCTCCTTTATATATATACCATCTTCAAAATTTATATGTTTCTAATTTTTAATAATGGCTCAATTTTTTGTAATGATGATATATAATCATTATGAAATTTGAAGCAATACAGTATAAATGACTTGATGAAAAGACTTTCCAGACTTTTCCAGACTTTCACCTTCAAACATATAATATTAATGTTGTTGTTAAGTGTCATTGAGTTGGTTCCAACCCATTGCACCCCTGTACAGGTTTCCAAGGAGCTAGTGAGGTTGAACCACCAACCTTTCAGTTCAAACGACTTTGCAGTCCGGCATATTAACCCATAGCACCATAGAAACACATAATTTCAGATATTTATGTATTAATGCATATATAAATAGAACTAATTGTATAATAATTAGAACTTATGATAGGTTTCATAAAGCTGCTTCTGACTCATATACAACAGACAAAACACTGCTTGGTCCTGTGCCATCCTCACAATTGTTATATTTGAGCCCATTGTTGCAGCTACTGTGTCAGTGTAACTTATTGAGGGTCTTCCTCTTTTTTGCTGACCCTTTACTATAATAAGCATGATGTCCAGGTACTGGTCCCTTCTGATAATATGTCCAAAGTAAGTAAGACCAAATCTTGCCGTCTTTTGCCTCTAAGGAACATTCTTGCTGTACTTTTTCCAAGATATATTTGTTCACTCTTCTGGCAATTCATGGTGTATTTAATATCCTTCACTAACACTATAATTCAAAGGAATAATTTCTTCAATCTTCCTTACTTATTGTACATCTTTTGCATGTATATAAAATGACAGAAAGAGATGAATTTTAGATAATGCTTCACTGTGAGCTAAGTTCATTTCTGAAGGATCCTTCTGAGGTTATAAAAAATCAACCAAAAAAAACCCCAGTTAGGAAGCATCCAGATGATATGAAGTGAGGGGAGATGCACAAGAACTCTCAAAGTTGCAGATAACACCCATTTGACCTAGCTTCCATGGCTTGATAATCCGAACTTGACTAGAGAAAGATAAAGAAATTTGATAAAGGAAACAAGTGCAAATTGCTACAATTTGATGAACTTGACCTATACTTATGGATGTAGTAGCTCAAAATACCAACCGAGAGGGAATGAGTCTTTAAATTAAGGGGCAAACGTATCTCCTCTGGACCCAGGGTTGATAGGCATGGGCAACTTAGACATTGGCTACCTAAAATGGTGTGCTATAAAGGCATGGAGTGGCTGGCTTACAGGTTTTCAAGGGGGAGTTTGGTTTCATCGTGTGCGGGAGAAGCTAGAATCACCACTGAATAGTTTTCATCTTGTCTAGCTGGGTCTGGACAAAGGAGATGGGGATAAGATTCTTATGATTCAATAGCGAGTGATTGTTATCATGACTAATTGTGATTGTCACAACTGTAAAGGTAGATGCTTTGTAACATAAAGGGGGGAGTAGTTAATCTTACATTTCAGCAACAGAGGACCCTAGGACCATCAAAGGAGAAGAGCATGAGCAGAATGTGGGACCCTATCCAGAAAAGCAGCAACACCAGAGATGGAGGCAGAGATGAGGACATGGAGAGAGGGAGCAGCTGAGGATTCTGGACTCATGAAAGGAGAGGGACTGGGCTGGGTGATGGTGGCCAGGAGGCAGGCTTGCAGAATGTGCCCTTTGGTTGTTTAAATGATTACATATTCCTGAGTGTTTTTGTGTATATAAAAAAAATCAAAAAACAAAAAAACCCCCAGAGGGAATAGAAGCAAATACTGTTGAATGGTGATGCATGGAGGGGATTGTAATCATTGCAATGATACGGAATACAAATAGGATGAGTGCAAAACAGATGTTCTCCCATGTAAACTATCACTCAGTGCACAATAAAAATTTAACAAAACAAAAAAATAGTTACGAAGTTTCTGAAAATCAAGTTATTGTTTATTTAACTAAAATTTTGCTCTTTAACCTTGTCTAATTCTTACTATGAAAGATGCAGAAATTGGATTATGTAAGACTTTTCCATTTTACCCTCTCAGCCCCTAAATTTATTAGTTCTAATTTTGGTTTTACATTTATAACCTTATATGCCGTGATGCTCTGTTACATTAATTCTCAAAATTGTTTAAAGTGAATTCTGTCAAAAACCAGCAATCCAATTTAAATGGGAAATACCAAAGGTCCTTAGATTTAAAAAGGCAACCCAAGGACACTCATAATAATAGAAATGCACATTATAACCTCGCAGTGTTACCATTTCTTACTCACCTAATTGTCAACCAGAGTTTGACAAACTCTTATAATGGTCAGGTTACAGGGAAACAGACTAAATGCTGTCATGGATTGCTGGGAAAAGTACAATTCATAATGTCTGTGTGGTGTGGCGCTGTGGGCTAATGCATCAGACTGCAAAGTTGTTTGAACTGCAAGGTTGATGATTCAAGCTTACCAGCTGCTCCTTGGAAACCCCATACAGGGTCTCTATGGGTCGGAATCAACTTGACTCAACAGTGCTTAACAACAACAACCAACCCTTTACAAGGTCGATATGAGTTGGAATTGACTTGAAGGTACTTAACAGCA
>NW_006408659.1:3895709-3906859 GCF_000296735.1 Chrysochloris asiatica | reverse complement strand
CTTCTTTCTTCTTCTAGTCGAGTTCTGATCATCCAGCCATCGAAGCCAGGTCAAGTGGGTACTATCTGCAAGTATGGGTGTTCTTGTGCATCTCCCCTCACTTCATATCAGCAGCTAATCTGTTTTAGGGTTTCCCTCGCCCTCACGGACCCTCTAAGACACTAAGCATGATGAGTTTCTCTTTCAATTGAACGCTTCCGATGATATGTTTGAAGACAATGAGTCAAACAATGTTTTGTTATGATCCATAAGGTTTTCATTGAATGTATTTGAATTTCCTATCAAATTTGTAGAATTTGTTAGAACTCAGTCCATTGTCCTCAATATATTCTTAGGATACATGGATATGGTAGTATTTTTAATTTTCAGTCACCTGAATTTTACACAGTCATCTTATTGATGATGAAATTCAGCAAGCATTTATTTGTTTTTTCAAACTTGGAAGAATTCTAGCAGTAACAACTTCTCAACTTTTTGATATTTGTTTTGCTCAGAATCCTTTAGAAATCTCAACACGTAACCACCTACCATCCATCAAGGGGAATGTTTGACTATGAAAAAATAAATAAATTGCACGAGTGTGGAAGAGAAGCAAAATACAGTTTTTACAGAATGTTTGGGGAAAGGTCATAATGTGAACAGTAGGTAGCATGTTCCTAGCATCAATAAACCCATGAAAAATATTGATCCATTCTAAGCATTCAACTCGAGTTCCTTTGTAAGTTACAAGTTTTGAAGAACCAAATTCTGATAGCTAGTGGAATCAACATTCGTGTGTTGTTGAAGTGAGGTCTTCATTCTTTTTTTTTTTTTTTTCCCATAGTACACATGTCAAATCCCCGTTTTGTGAAACGTGGTTCATCATTAACCAGGTCAGACTGCACCATGTGAAATTCGAAGTGGTTTCTTTCTGTACTTGTTGTTAGAGGCAGATTACACAATAAGCAAGGTAAGCCCTGATTTACTTGTGCTTATTTACTAATCTGTAGTTGTTGTTGTTAAAGATTTCACCACAAAGATTAGTAAATTAGCATAAGTAAACCCCTGTTTACTCTGTCACTGTGTGGGATTATCAAGGTGAAAAAAGGCTTTGGCTTTGTAGGAAGGTTCTTGGGGGTTTGGAGAGAGACAGTTTCCTGCCATACCAAGAAGCAGATTCTTTGATGTGGTGAAAACATGTGAAATTGTTCACTACAGATTAGTATGTGATCACAAATAAGCTCTTACTTATTGGGTAATCTAACACTGATTGTTAAGAGTTAGCATCATTTTGCTTACTAGGTGAAACCATTCAATTTTACAGCTACTTTTTGACCTAATTGTTGTTAACTACCAATACTGTGATTTTGAAGTTTGAAATGTCCTAACTTTCTCAGGGACAAGTTTTATTTTGTAATTAGTTATCTTGATGCCTGTATATAGCTTAGGCTCATGATGGCAGAACCAAGTGAAGATTTCAGACAAGTATCTTTACTATTAGGCCTCCGGGTTGATTGGCTGCTGTGTTTACAGGTGAAGCAAGCCAGCGATTGGATATCTATGGATAACTGGTTAAGTATGGAATGGTCCAGATTGCCTTCTATTCTCAGCATTCAAGTCTCTCTGGTGTAAGTTGGATGTTTAAAAGCAAGCATTAACTCTCATGGGTTACTTAGGTAACCATTTAATAAGTAACTAGAGAGACCTGGAGATGTTCATGTATTTTTCTAAATGCCCCGGTTTTGTTACTGAAATGGTTCACTAAAGGTCACATCAGAGTTTCAAATATTTAATGTCCTTTCCCAAGTGCTGACCTCTGAAGTTAGTGACCCAGAGCAAGTAGAGAAACTGGCTGATTTGTTAGTTGTAGCCTGCCGGTATATATGAAACCGATCAAGTTCATCTTAGTATGCTCTGCTGACCAATACATACAATAAGAGTCCAGAATGGACAAAATAAATCTACTGTGATACAACCTTATTAGATCAGAGAGCGTATATATTACATAAGGATTTGAGGCTGAATACCTTTTGAAGTTTTTTAAATTATCATTTTTTCTATAAACTTTGTCTTCTAATACAGATAAGTTGCAAGACTAAAATGAACAGCTGTGTACTCTTTACACAGATTCACCATATAATTATAATTTTTCCCATTTTCATTATCATTCTATCTGCCAAGCTGTCATTCTGCTGAAAACCATTTGAGGTAGGTTGCAGACTTGATAGGGACACTCCTTTATTTCTGAATAATTCAGTGCATTTTTTTTCTAAGACCCAAGGTTGTTCCTTACCTACCTATTGTCCATAATTATCAAAACCAGGAAATTTATTAGTGAAATAATACTACTAATTTGTGTCTTGTTTTAAAGAAATTATGTTAATTAGAGAGAGATGGGAAAGGGAAAACAAATGACTACAGTTTCAAAATGCTCCTGCATAAGTTGCACTGTGAAATATATATAGCTGACTTAATTCCTCAACAGTTGCATACTGAGTTAAATTTCAATTCTAAAGTTACTAGATAATCCAAAAGCAACTTGGATGAGGATCCCTTATTAATTCACTTACATACCTTTTTCTAATGACTTACCAAGGAGAGTATTACTGGAACTTAATCGAGCTCAACTTTCACCCTAAATCTGTAAAGAGAGCTTGAATTAGAGATGCAAGGAGGGTTGACTTTGGCCTGAATATTCACTCATATCTACATTTCTTTGAAGTTGAATATTTAGGTACACATTATAGCAGACATCCTGGATTCAATCATGAGGTCAAGCAAATCTTGTCATACCAGACTGTGGGTTTTACATACAACAACAATTAAGATGCGATGTTGTTTTATCCGACTGTGCTTTAGCCAACTGTGCTATGTCAGGACTCCATAAAATGCAATTGGTAAATGCTATTGAGTCAATTCCAACTCATAGACACCCTGTATAGGGTTTCCAAGGAGCGACTGGTAAGTTTGAACTGCCTATCTTGTGGCTCAAACTGACTTTACAAACATGTGCGTTATCCTACAGCACCACTCCAGGATTCCATAAGATGCAAAACATATCGAAAATAAAGGGAACTGTTCATTAACGATACAGTGTAGGAGACTCAGTGTAACAAGGATCCTGCTTGGGTTTGGGATTTTTAAAAATGGTGTCAGTTTATTCAGACTTTCTACTGTAGTTCTATTGTAGCAATAAATATGGAGGTGAAATCCCTCTTCCAGAAAACTTTTGAGAGATGCCTGTCTTTTAGAAACACCTTTTTACATCTATCTTGTATTCATTTTTAGTCAATATATTAATTCTGCTCCTGTTGTACTGCCTTAGAGACCAATTCAAACTCGCATTCACTGACTGAAATGGTGGGGTTAAGAGCACTAAACAAAAAGGCCAAGTGAGCCTCCCCTACCTGTGAGTTATGGAAGGAGAGCTTGCTCTCAGCTAACTTGTACCTCTTGCTTATCTGTGACATCTAAGCCTGTTTGATGACATTGGGAATTAAAATAATGAATAAAGCATTATCAGTTATGGAGGTCGGTTGTGCATCATTCCTAAGCCAGTTGTGGAAGCAACACTGCACTCACATCATGTATAAGATAGCGAATGCCATGGACGTGGCATCAGTGTAAATACCTCTGGATTCAGATGATGAAGATAATACTTTAAAGACAAATAGAGGAGATTATGAGCCTTTAAGAATTTAGGTATGTAGGAAGGCAGAAAGAGCACATTCTAAGAAAAGTGTACAAATAAAAAAAATATCTCACTGTGAAGAAGCAGATAGCCACTAGGTCATGGCTGACTATGACGGTGGAAGGTGGAATGTTGTGTGACAGGATCCCCAGTTTGTTCCACATCTCATCTAAATAGGTTGTGTTCTGAGAAAATGGTATGTAGCATCTCGTTAGTAGAACAAACTGTCCTTAATGGGTGGAAGTTTTTCACATATCCAATCACATCCAGAAATCTGCTAACACATTTATTCATGCACATCTCACCATAATCAAGTCCAACCTAGACATTTCTGCCTTTGCTTATAGACATTATGACACATACAGAGGTTACAATAAATGGCTGGCAGAGTTTTCCAAAATAGAGGGAACTGTTAGTTTGACACACATGTTTAGGAGAGGCTGGGGGAAAGCAAGCATGTTCACACATTGCTGGTGAAGATGTAGATGATGATAACTGCCAATGGAGGACAATTTGGTGATATCGACTGGATTACAAATGTGCCCTTTGCCCTAGCAGTCTGGCTTCTGTAATTCATCTTACAGGTAGACTTATGCATGTTGTTGTCAAGTGCTGTGAAGTCGGTTCTGACTCATAGTGGCCGTGTATAGGGTTTCTGAGGTGCGGCTGGTGGGACTGAACTGCCAAAATTACATTTCTTATGAACCTTTTTGTCCAGTGCTTCATCATATAATGCCACACCAGGATAGTGGAGAATAATAGACGTTATTTGTAATAGGAAAAGATTTGAAATCAAATCCGATGGTTGAAAACAGGGACTGGTCAAATAAACCCTGGTATATCTAGCCAGGTAGTAGTATGCAGCAGTAAAAAGAAGACAGACGGAGAGAGAGTAAAAAAGGACAATGAAGATGCACTTTATGGACTGCTTGGAAATACCTCCTAGAAGGAAGGCAAGAATAATATTCTCATTTGCATACATTTGCATAAATGAACTAGGAGGAGAGATAAAAAACGAATAAAAGTGTTGTATAGTGGGTGGAAACTGGCAGATGGAGACGAGTGGGTGTGAAAGTCTTCACTGTGAAAACCTTTTTATACTTTAAAAATTTTTTAACTGTGTTCATGTATTAGCTAATAAAAAAATAATGAAAGAGGACTATCGTGTTCTTAGGGAGTCCTGGTGCGGCACTAGAGAATAAGCCCTGAATTGCTAACTGTAAGGCCAGCGGTTCAAAATCACCAGCTACTATTGGAAACCCTATGCAGGGTTGTTATGCGTTGGAACCGACTTGATAACACTTAACAATTATGTTGTTATAGGAATAGCAGGGTGTACTAACTTTCCAGCTCAACATCCAGTCTACATTAAATTTTGTTGATTCTAAACTTAGTAAATTGCCCTCTAGAGTAAGAGCATCTTCCCAGCCCCATTGTAGCTGGTTATGACTGTAAAGTTGAGTTTTGGTCAATGAAATGGAATGAGTTGCATGGGACTTTTTGACCTGTTTAAAATGTATCTACTGTTTCATATGGGACTTGCCTTCTCTTCCATAATACAGGTGTTCTGGGCACCAGAAGGCATCTTGTACACTGAGATGATCTTGATGTTGAAAACCATGTGCTAAGATATAAGTCTCTCATGATACTATGGAGTCTTCATACTGACTGCTTCCCAGTTTCTCTTAATTGAAAGGAAACTAACTTCTATTTTTTATGTACTACTCTATTTTGATTGTTACGTTATTGATTAAACTTTGGAGTCTATTCAAGTATTTTCCCTCAACATGGAAGAATCACCGTTTTTCTTTAAGATCTTTGCTTTTGTGATCCTTAATGGGGGGGGGGTCTCAAAAAGCCTGCACCCTTGTCTCTTCTAATGCAGTCTATCTCTAGATTGATATAATTATGGCTTGCTGTTATAATTATGGTAAGTGTTTCTGGAGAATCATGAGATTTAATGATTATCTTTTACTTCATTTTTCTAGACCACAGTGCCAGTGTTGGAAAAAATTCCCATAAATACATCCTGTCATTTTCCTTTTTAATGTAGATGTGCTGCAGAATTTTTTAATATTTCATGTGTAGTTAAAATAACTCTATTTGTCATGTCAAACTAAATTTTCCAAGCCTTAATCATGGGTTTAGAAGGTGGAAATACATTGATTTAAGGAAAGGTAAAAATCTATTTTATTATCACTGCTGTATTCAGGAAGGAGTCCTGGCATGGCACTGTAGCTTAAGAACTAGAATGTAAGGTCTCTTTGAACCTCAAGGTCAGTGGTTCAAATGCACCAGCCTCTCCTCAAAAACCTACACAGGGTCACTGTGAATTGGAACTGACTTGAAGGCACTTGACAATAACAACATATTCAGTTAAGAGAGTATGATCAGGGCCTGGTTAAGACATGTGATGACCTGGTTGTTCTTATTAAGTGCCATCATATCTGTTCTTACTCATAATGACCCTGTATAGCGTTTCCAAGGAGCAGCTGGCGGGTTTGAACTATGGATCTTTTGATTAGCAGTCCAGTGCTCATCCTACAGCACAACACCAGGATTCCTGTAAAGCGCCTAAAACCAGATAATCTGTGGTGCCCCCTCTTCTGGTTACTTACCCACTTCATTGGGAATGTGCATTATGTACGTACATGTATATATAGGTGTATGTGGGATTTAGCTATCCATGATGTGGCTGCTTCTTATAGGTGTATGTGGGATTTAGCTTCTTAAATGTAATTATAATAATAGCTATTAAATGCAAATGTGCCATATGCCATTTTATCAGAATGAGCTAACACCGGATTATAAAATGTTTACTGGATGTGGGGTACTAAGATTTTATTTTACTGTATACCACATTTCTACAAAAATAGTGTTCACATATTCTAGACAAGGAAAATGAGTCAGTAAGTTTAGTTGTTTCATCAATCAATGTGAACTTCTGTTGGTCTCCCACAACAAGAAATGGAGTTTTACCAATGTTGTGTTTAGTGACTCCAACTTCCATTTTGATGTTCGTTTTTGTAATGAATGCTATACTAACAAATGGACCAAAGAAAAGATATCATAAAAGAAAATTGAATGATAATAAAACTAATATAACTAATTATGATAATTTATTCTTAGATAGATCTTTCTTATCTGTAAAATGAAAGATTTATCTAAAAATAAATTATAATGATTTGTTGTAATTTCTGTTTTGGGGCCATTAATTTTATTTTCTCTGACAAATTCTTCAGTGATTTTATCACAGTTAAGCTGCTGAAAAATATCTACTTCCGTATATAATAAGGATAATTAATCAAGTTTTTCTTGAATTGTTATACAATAAAGGTTTTTGAGTTTCTTTGGGAACAAAATGAGCATTCTGTTGTACAATTTGTGATAATTAAAGTTAGGAATATTGTGCAAAGCAATTTCATCATTGGGAAATATTTGTTATGTTTTATTTTCTATTATGGGATCATACATGTTTACATGCGTTCAATTCGTCTTTCCTAAATCTGGAAATTCTCATGCAAGACTGACATTGCCATACTTCTTTTTCCATGTTGTCGTTGTTAGCAAGTGCTGTTGAGTTGGTTCCAATTCATAGCGACTCTGTGTAGGGTTTCCGAGGAGCAACTGGTAAGTTTGAGCCGTTGACCTTGAGCTTCAAATCGACCTTGCAGTCCAGTGTTTATCCTACAGCGCCACACCAGGACTCCATATGGTTTGTATTTTAAGTCATTGGGATAAACCTGTATTAATTTCTTGGTTGCCTTCTTACATTCTTCATCATGTATATCCACAGTGTTCAAGAAGGAAAGTTTCCTTGAAAGAATTTGATGTACTTCACGCTTCCTTTAATGTAAGTTTCAAGTGTGTAGTGATGGTGTAGTATGTTGTTGTTGTAGTATGTAGTCATATGAAATTGATCTCTTGCGCTCAGTACTACTGGAGCACTTCTATCATTTCCTTATCTCGTTCTAGTGCTTCAGCAATGGTGAACTGCTTGATAATCAATATTTGACAGTATTTGTTTTGATTTCAAAATTTTCTCTTAAATTATGTAAAGCTAAAAAATTCCGAAGCCACTGCCATCCATCAGATTTAGACTCATAATGACCTCATACAGACTTTCTGAGGCTGTAAATCTTTATGGGGGCAGAAAGTCTCACTTTCACCCACAGAGCAGCTGATGGGTTTGAATTGCTGAATTTTTTATTAACAAAGTAATGATTTGAACTGCTGATCTTGTGGTTTAATAGTCCAGTGATTATTCTATCGTGACTCCAGAGCTTCCATAAATCATGTAAATTATATAAATATCCTATTAATAACTGATAGAGATCTGTGCATATCTTTAAATTTACTTCTGAATTTTGAAGTGCTTGACTCATCCAATGAAAATGTTGCAATACATTGTTTCACACAACACTCGTATATATATAATCTAGTATTTGCATTTTGTTGATGATGTTTTCAGTTTCTATTTTGGCATCTCCTTTGTGTGTCTGGTCTTTAGCCATATTTTCTACATCTTCTAGAATCTGAATGTACAATTTTAGCATTATATTTGTAAAAGCATGTGCTTCCCAACATGTATTAGAAAGTTGCTTTAATACTGAATCATTGCCTAAACGTGTTTTAAGAACTATCCATCACTGAATTATTGTTGTTATTTTATGCCATTATGTCCGTTTTGACTCATAACGACCCTGTATAGGGTTTCCAAGGAGCGGCTGGTGGTTAGAAATGCTGACCTTTTGGTTAGCAGCCCAGTGCTTATCCTACTGCACCACATCAGGATTCCTGCTGATGAGAGGAGATGGCAAAAAAATGTATAGATTAACTGAGCAATGCTGTTGATGTTAGTTATATGCCATCAAGTTGGTTCTGACTCATAATGACTGTATGCAGGATTTCTAAGGAATGGCTGATGAGTTGAACAAGTAACTTTGTGGTTCAAACCAACCTAACAGTCCATTGTGTACCCTAAAGTGGCATGTACCAGGACTGAACAATAAGAAGGAAAACACTGCTTTCATACAGCTGTGTGTCTTGGGATTCCTCACCAGTATTGCCTGTTTAAACTAATGATGGTGATAAATTGGTTAACAGGGTTTCCATTGTTTAGAGAAAAATGTCTCTTAAAAAAACAAAAAACAAAAAAAGAATTAACGTATCTGTATGAGAAAGATCTGAAGTGAAATCTATGGACAATCTGCGATGTCTTAATTATATTTCACTGAAAATAGTTGATCAGTTTTTATTACTTATTAATTCTTCACACATTATTTTTGACAAATATGATGAAAGTTGTCTTTTTCTGTGAATCAAACAGAGCCACAGATTCAAGTAAACCCCCCAAATTTCTATTTTGTGTTTGGGGAACAAAACATTTTATTTCTTCCACAAAAAAAGATGGTCTGTATTCAGTAATTATCACAATGACACCAACGACATATTGCAAAATGACTTTCTTCATTGATTTGTGTTTTAATTTCATGAGTTTAGTCAAAACCATGTCTTCAGCTTAAACATGACAACATACATTTCCTGTGAATTGAATTACTTTCATGTTTATCAATCATATTCCATTTGCAACCAATTGCAAACAAAAAACAAAAAGCAACCCACACAGAGCTTAATTTATGAGGAATACAGTAGCCACTCCTCTAATAATTTTCACCATTACCTTTGCACCCTAGATATATATGCTGGTTACAGAACCTTACTTGCTTATCCTCCAGAAGTTTTCTTACTTTTTGTCTATTTCTCTATCAATCTATGTATCTGTCAGCTATTCATTGTTAAGAATATACACAGAATATATACCATATTCATATACAGAAGTTTATATGTACACTTCAATGGCATTGATTCCATTCTTTGAGTTGTGTGCAACCATTCTCACCCTCCTCTTCTGAGGTGTTCCTAACCTATTAATATACACTCATTGCCTCGTAAGGTCCCGATCTAAAATTTTCAGTTACTGTTTTACATTTGATCCCATATAGTTCAGAAAGTTTGATCCCATATTGTTTGAATAGTTTGGAAAGCTCCTAAAAGAGCATAATGTTCAAGGCAGACATTTTTTACTAGTGTAGCTGATATATTGTTTACTTTTTAGAAGACTTCAGGGGGTGCTTTTGGATTATGACTTATAAAGTTAATCTCAGGACTATAGTTTCAGGGGTTCATCCAGCCTCCATGACTCCAGAAAGTCTAGATTCCACATTTTGTTATTGTTGTTAAGTGTTGTGGAGTGGATTCCAACTCCTGCAGAAGCAGGAAGCCTCATCTTTCTCCCACAAAGTGATGGGTGGCTTCTAACCTCTCTACCTTTTTGGTTCACTGTCCAGTTCTTATCATATGGAGCCACTGAACTTGTGAATTCCAAATACTGCATACTTTTAAAAACACTTTTTGTTTTTAATTGGGTGAAAGTTTACAGAGCAGATCAGTTTACCTACTATTTAGCAATTCATGCACATTTGATTTTATGGCATTGATTATAATCCCCACTATAGAATATCACTTATTCTACTTCCTGGAGTCCTGGTGTGGCCCTGTTGCTTAATGCATTGGACTACAAGGTTAGTTTGAACTGCAGAGTCGGCGGCTCACCAACCACTCCTCGGGAACCCTATACAGGGTCGCTATGAGTAGGAACCGACTCTAAGGCACTTAACTACAATTTATTCCAACTGAAATTTATTCCAAACAAAACATGTTTAAACATGTTCCTGTGATTAGTTGATGGCTCTAGACAAGTTCTCGTTGTAACGCCATTGCCTTAGATTCATTAGGATTTCTTCAAAAAGAAAAGTCCAAACAAAACAGCTACTTCTGAGGAGACTTACTGGGTCAGTTAAATTTCAAGACACAGCGGTCTGCTCAGAAGGTTATGGACACGGTTCTTCGGAATTCCAAAGGGGTAATCTTAATAGATTTTCTTGAAGGGTACAAGATGATCATGGAGCTTATTAAGATTGTTTTTATGTTTTTATTGTGAGGTTTACGTGGGAGAACATTAGCTTTACACTCATCCTATTGTATTTTGTTTCATTGCAATGATTACAATCCTCTCCATGTATCTTCATACAACCCCAAAGGGTACACCACACAGGCTCGCCCTCCACCCCCGGCCACCAGCACACAGTCCTCTCTCCCTGAGCCCAATGTCCCCAGCTGCTCCATCTGTCCACGTCATCTTCTCTGTCTCCATCCCTGGTGTCACTGCCTCTCTGGGTAGGGTCCCACTCTCCATTCTTCTCACTTGATGGTCCCAGGGACCTCCACTCCTGGGCTGCAAAATCAATCACTCTCCTCCTTTTGTCAAAAAACATCTACCTCCATATTTCCTAGCCTCCCAGTCAGATCTGATGGTAATTATTCACTATTGTACCATTTCCTTTCACTAGCCTGGTCCCAACAGATTGGAAATCATGTAGTGGTGATTCTACCTTCCCCTGCTCCGTCTGGAACTAGG
>NW_006408659.1:3889194-3894610 GCF_000296735.1 Chrysochloris asiatica | reverse complement strand
TTTAAGAAAATTGAAAACTGCATTGATGAGAAAAAGGCAGGATTGTTGTTCTGAGGAATTTTTTTCAATCCTAACAATGCAGCTGCTCATTACTTGAGGGTAGCAAGGGCTGTCCTGTGAGAATTTCATTGGGAAACCTTACTCCATCCACCATTTGGAACTGCTCAACTGCACTTAACACTTTGCCTTTAAACCTAGAGATAATAGAGTTGTTCATTGATGTTATAGAGCTTTGGAAGGCAGTCTGGCAGTGAATGCATCTCTGAATGATTACAAACTGAGAATTTTGGTGAGAATGCATTACAAAGGAATGACCCATGCTTTGGGCTCAGAGAACCCTGAGCAAGTAGCAGCTGAGTTCTAGGCAAATCATAGATCAGTATAGGTAGAGCTCACCTCATGTTCTAGTTAGTGGAGTAGTCTTAACAGAGCTTTGCAATATGAGTGTGATACAAATGAGATTAGAGAACAAGGGGAAGAGAGATGGAAGATGATGGGAGTGAGGAAGGCCAGCCAAGACTACTTGTTGTTTTGTGCCATACAGTCACTTCCTACTCATAACAACCCTGTTTAGGGTTTCTAAAGAGAGGCTGGTAGGTTTGAACTGTCAAGTTTGTGGTTAGCAGTCCTGAGTTTATCCTACAACACCACACCAGAACTCCCTCAAACAACTTAGACCTTATGAATCTTGTTCTTTATCTTACAATTAAGGGGAAGCAATTGAAAGGTTGTAGAGAAGGGTGTGGAAATGCAATAGACGATGAAGGGTTGAACCAGGGTGGTAGCAGATGGAAAGATAACATCAACATATTTGAGAAATGTTTAGGTGAACTCAACTGAGAGGAATAGATGTTGTGTGGGGTAAGAATGTATTGGTTATTGTTATAAGAATAACACAATAGCTCTTAACCTTTTATTTGAAATAGTTTTAGATTTACAAAGAAGTTACAAAAATAGTATAGTGTACCCTTCATTCAGCTTCTAATGCTAACATTGTGCACTGTAGTACTATTTTAAGATATTTACAGGAAAATAACATTGACACAGTGTTATTAACTAAAGTACAGACTAACTTTGAATATCAGCAGTATTTCAACTGATTATCTTTTTTCTGTCCCACGAGCCAATCCAGCACCCAACATTTTATTTACTTGTCAGGTTTTCTTAGTGCCTTCAAAGCTACTATAGTTCCTCAGTCTTTCCTTACAGTTTATGACCTTGTTATCTTTGAAGATGAGTGCTTGGTTTTTCTGTTGTTGTTGCTGTTAAGTGCTGTGGAGCCAGTTCCCACTCATAGCGACCCTGTATAGGGTTTCTGAGGTTGTAAATCTTGTGGAGAGCAGAAAGCTTCATCTTTCTCCCTCAGAGCAACTGGCAGGCTCAAACTGCAGACCTTATGGTTCTCAATGCAGTGCTTATCACATGGAGCCACCGGGGTCCCATTATTTTGTAGGATATTTTGTTGTTGTTTTGAAATTTTCCTTTGATTATGTTAAATTTATGCATTTTTGGCAGAATACCACAGAAGTGATGCATGACCTTCTCAGCACATTTTAATAGGGAGAAAATGATATTTTGAAGTACCATTTGACAATTGGCTTTTTAACCAGTTTGCTTCAAATTCTAGCTCTGCACCATTATTGAGTAAGTGTTTTTGGAATGTCAACTACCTATTCTCCATTTTTACTTACAAATATAAGGGTCTTCAAAAAATTCCTGGAAAAAATGGAATGAAAAATTAACAGAATTTTTCTATGAACCATTAGAAGCCATCCTGTATATAGGATACAAGGAGAAATACAGAAATAGTTTTACCATTTAGTATAATGTTTCCTTTACATATATTGTTGTTATTACGTGCCGTGGAGTTGGTTCTGATTCAGAGCCACCCTGTACAGGTTTCTGAGGCTATAAATCTTTATGGGAGCAGAAAGCCTCATCTTTCTCCCACAGAAAGCCTCATCTTTCTCCCACAGAAACTACCGTTTCCAACTGCTGACTGTGAGGTTAGCAGCTTGATTCATAACCACTACACTACCAGAGCTCCTTTTACATATATAGAAATGGAAAATGTAAAATTCACATATGAATGTTGCAGGTGTTCTTCAAAACCTTGGTTGGGAAAAGGGACAAAAACAACTGCAATGAGGAGGTGTAGGATAACTGTGAACCTCCCCTTCAACAGACTTCAGACAGTTCTTTCAAGCTACTCTAGATTATTTCCTTTGCTCCTTTTCTGGGAACTTCTTCTTTGTCCCAGGTGTCAGAGGCTGTGCAGTCGATGGGGAAACAATGGCTACAGGTTTCTCTAGACAGAGCGTTAGCTGGGAATTCTTTCTGTTAGGAGGAAAGAAAAGATACATGGGGTGAACTATCTTGCATTTTTAACTTTCTCCAATAATCTCAGACCATGCAGATTCCCACCAGCAAGGACAATGCTCTAATGACCACAAATCATATAGTATACTTCTGTTTTTTTCTCTTTTTATACTTGTATGTCTTTCCTCCCTCCATCCCTTCCTGTCTTCCTTCCTTCCCATTTCAATGCCTCAGAAATAGAACGTGTGAAACTACTGCTTCAGAAAGACCCAGGTATGATAGCTAGTAGTCCTACAGCTAGTGTTTCAGCTGATCCACCAGACCAAAACAGTGAGGACCACTCTCTGTGTTTTTTATATACAGTTGTTTACATTAAAGAAGAGCAACAAGTTTTTATTTTATGATTATGTGACTACTACGCAAATGTTGCACAGTTCCCAAAATATGGGAAATTGTGAAGGAGAAACATAAGCAGGCAGACTAACACATTAGGATAACCACTATCTGGATAGAAATATGTTAATTTACAGAGTATATTTTCCAAGATATATTTCTATGTGCTCATACATAGTTATTCATAAATATCCAATTAAATCCCATAAGTTGAGTGATAATATATCTACATATAGATAGAATTATAGATATATAGATATATCGGTATATATAGTATTTACTTTTAGTAATGTAACTATTTTTCTCAACCCTGAGGACAGAGCTATATTACCTTTAAAAGCTAAATGATACTCCCTTTAGTTGGTGATTCTTAGTTTAATTAGTCTGAAATTGATGAAAATTTCTTCATTGTCAGAGCATTGTGGTGCACATCCTTACATGTTGATTTGCATGTAGGGCTCGCAGAAGTTTCTCTTTGTGGATGACATTCTAGAATTGGAATTATCAAATCAAGTACATAAACTGTAGTTTTTTGTTAAACTGATCTTCAGAATAATTGCTCCAGTTTAAACTCCTACCAATTATACAAAAAAAATGTCTGTTTATATCCATGCTTACCAAATTAATTTTTGATTCTATGAAATTATCTCGTTGTTGCCTCATTTTTATGTCTTTATTTTGAAATTCAATCTCTTATTGTATATTATTTACTCTTTTATTGGATCCCTTTTTTTGGACTGGTTTATGTATTTTCCTGTGTTCCACTTTAGGTCTTGCTCTTATTGACTTGTCAGAGCTTTTTATATATTAAGGATATTAATGAGTTAGATTGAAAATAATTTTTCTAGTTTACAATTTATCTTTTAACTTACAATTACAAAAAATTTTCTTATGAAACAAGTGTGATCAGAAGTAGCACAATAAACATATTTGTACCAACTACTCATGTTTAAGGAGCTCTGTTAGGTAGTGGTTATGAATCAGGCTACGAACCGCAAGGTCAGCAGTTCGAAACTACCAGCTGTAAAGTGGGAGAAAGATAAGGCTTTCTGCTCCCGTAAAGATTTACAGCCTCGGAAACCCTGTGCAGGGTGCGATGAGTTGGAACCGACTCCATGGCACATAACCAGCAACCACTCATGTTTACTAATATGATAACAATGATTATAAATACTTGTAAAGTGATTATTGTGGAAGGTATTGCTCTAAGGATTTACAAGTGTTAGCTTCCTAATCCCCATACAAATTATTTCAGATAATTTCCAATATGTCTCCATTGTACAAATGATCATGGTTCGCTTGCTCTGCTGCCTTCACAAGGCTGGAGTTCACTCAGACATGTCTTGGAAGAAGGGTCTCAAAATCTACTTCTGAAAAAACCAGCCTTTGGAAACCCTTTGGCTTACGGTCTACTCTGACATACATGGCATTTCTATGAGTCAGAGGTAACTCTATGGCTATTTTGTATTTTTAACAAATCAGCCAACTCAGGCACAAAGTTGTTGAATAACTTACCCAAAGTCACATCATTATGGAATGGAGACAGGCTTCAGAGTTCATGCCTACCACTGTAATCAATCTTATTGATTACAGAAAACTTCATTTACTGTTTAAATTATTATATATTCCTAAGTGTTATTTGTACACCCCCAAAACAACAACAACAACAGAGGCAATAGATGCAAATACTGTTGAATGATAATGCTTGGAGGAGATTGTAATCACTGCAATGAAGCCATGGTGTAAACCTGATGGTCTCCCATGGAAACTATCACTCAAGTCACAATAAAAACTTAAAAAAAAATTATATAGGGATCTTGGGGTGCAGTGAATTTATGTAATGGGGGAGGAACAACTTGGAAAAGGAGGGTGAGAATGAATATGCCTCAAAGAACATCATCCATGTCACTCAATGTATATGAAGAAACTGGTGGTGTTGGTTTTACGGTATATATCTCAACAACAACAACAACAACAAAATAAATCGTATTTCACACACCAAACAACGAAAAAAAAATTACTCTGGATACTCATTCCAAGACAAACTATTTGCATTGCAAATATGTTCTCCCAGATGGTAGTATTTGAACTCTGCTTACAGTTTCTTTTGACATCCAAAAGTATGTCATAATCATTAAATCCCTTGCTTTTGAGTTGATTCTCATTCGTGGAGACCATATAGGGCACAGTAGAACTGCCTCATAGGATTTTGTGGTGTCACAGGATAATGAATCCACCTCATGGTTGGTTTGAACAGAAAGGTCATTGATTCAAACTCACCAGCAGTTCCTCAGAAACTCTATACAGGGTTGCTATGAGTCGGAACTAACTCGTGGGCACTTAACAACAACAACAACAACAAACTTTATGAAAACAGACAGTCACATCTTTCTTCCACAGAATGGCTGGGGTTTCTAATTGCTGACTTTTTATTTGCCATCCAAGCACTGTAGCCATTGCTCCACCAGGGCATCTCTCAGAATCAGAAGGTGATGATATTAATGAGTGTCGAGGTCCTATGTCGGGGTCCCGCCTCGACAAGGAAGTGTGTGTGTCACAAAGAAGGGAGATCTGGCGGCGAAAGTGATAGAGAAAGAGAGAGATGAAACACATACAAAAAAGACAGACACACAGATATGATGCAAGCTGGCAGGTAGACAGATCTGCAAACATTTTGCCTAGCATTGCACAGCATTGCCTGCAG
>NW_006408659.1:3887573-3888679 GCF_000296735.1 Chrysochloris asiatica | reverse complement strand
AGGGTCTGCTGTCCCCAGCAAATGAAGTCAATTCAATCCTTCATGGGTTTTGTTTTTTTTAACAACATACCTAAGAAATTCATTCCTAGTCTTATGCCATAAAGACAGACACTAATATTTTCTTTTAAGTCTCACATTCAAAGCTTTAATCTATGTGGCATTGATTTTTCTGTTTGGTATGATGTAGGGACTTCATTGTACCTATTTTATTATTTATTATCAGAAACATTTATTAATAAAACTTTCATTATAAAGGTCATAAACTTCATTTTTCTATTTATTTCTAGGTGCTTTGTTATTTTTATTGTTAAGGAGAGTGAAATCCTTTTGCTTATCACCCTTTCCAACTGGTTATTTTAGTGTAGAGTAATGCTACTGAATCTTGGGGGTCCTTGTGGGCACTGTAGGGTAAGCACTGGATTGCTAACGATAAGGTTGGTGGGTTCACACACCTCAGCCACTCCTCAGAAACCCAATGTAGGGTCACTATCACTCATAGCCACCTCCACAGCACACCACCAACACTACAGGGTTGTAATAAGTGGGAATTAACTCAATGGTCAGCTGCAGTGGTCTTTGTTTATGGGCACTTTCCTTGATCAATTTTAATATCAGGAGTATATGGCATCATAAAACAACTGGAAAAATACCTATATTAGTTAACTAATATGATTTATTAGTTACACATTTTTTTTATGTTTGCAACACTTCTCAATTATTTAATTTCAGTTTGTGATTTTTGTCACTAAGAATTAAGAACAGGATTTCCCCCAACATTACAAAAATAGTCACTTCTCCTTTTTTACTTTACATGTTGTATTTTAGTTTGTACCTTTAAATCTTGACGATTCCATAGAACTTTCTTCTCAATATTAAAGGATAAAGAGGGGAGTCATGTAAAAAAATTTTTTTTTCAAAGTTGAGCTAAAGAAATTCAAATACATTTTTAACAGAAACCTCAATTATATTCTTTATGGTGGGTCCTAGTGCTCAAGAGAATTGGCATAGGTTTCAGACTTAAAATAAACCTGAGTCTCCACCTAATTCAATGATATAATCCCATGCTTAATGCAGAAGTGAGTTTCTATATCAAAATATAGTTGTTG
>NW_006408659.1:3886680-3887473 GCF_000296735.1 Chrysochloris asiatica | reverse complement strand
CTGATGCTGTAAATCTATATTGAAACAGAAAGCCTTATCTTTCTTCTGTGAAACAACTGGTAGTTTCAAACTGCTGACCTTGAGGTTAGCAGTCTGCCTCGTAACCACTATGCTATTAGAGAACTAAATTAATTTGGAAATCTGTCTAACTCATATGTACTGTCCTTATTCACCTAGATCTAAGGATTTACTTCAGCAAACAGTTTAGATTCAGAAGCACTTTGAAACATGATATAGATAGCTCAAGAAGGTATATGTGATGTTTTAAAGAACCCATCACTGTAGCAAAATTGTCTCTTTATGCAAGCAATAATACTATCAATGACATGGTTTATATAATTCATATTGAATAAACAGGAAGAAGATTTTTATAAACCCAGAAGAATCCTTAAAAGAACATAGTTTACCATCAGCATGAATGAACACTCATTAAGAAAATGCTTGCTTGTGTTAAGTTCTTGATTGCTGCCCAGATTTATTAAATATATTAGAATGAAAGTTTCTTTCATGACTAATCTTAATTTTAATTCTATTCCTTAGCCACTACATTCAGGAAGACAATATTTTGGGATGTTCTTCTTACCTTTTTATTCTAATTAATGTAAATATTATGCTATTTTTGACATCTACCAATGTATGTGTTATGTGTATGTGTGCATGCATGTACGCACACATATTCTCTGACTACAGTGATATCGGTCAGTGGATACTCACAATAGATATGCTGACATTCAAATGCATCTGAATACTTCTTTTTTCGAAAATGATAGCTTTTATTCTTTAATTTTTTTTT
>NW_006408659.1:3873118-3885689 GCF_000296735.1 Chrysochloris asiatica | reverse complement strand
GGTTCACAGTAGTTTGCTGAACGAGGTAGGGCTTAGCTCGCCACTTCATTGATGTTCTTCGGTCACTTCCCCTCTGGGTGACATGTGTGGTTGTCAGTCAAAGCGTATATTTCTCTTGCGTCTTAGTCTTGGAAGAGAATTTGCACTGAGAGGATCCGACCACTTGCCTTGATGTCTCCTGGGCAAGCCACCTGTATGTTCTTGTAATAGTCAGACTGCCATTATTGTTTTGTATTTTTCCTGTAGGTCCTTCTTTCAAGAAGTATCTTCTGGTTTTCTAGCTGTTCCTGGCTGGTCTGCTTGTCCTTTCAAGTGGGAAAATTTCCCATCTCTGAAGGTCTGGATATGGTTCGGGCTTCCACCTATACTCCCATGCAATGCAGAGGCTCCTCGATAAACCTCCTTCACTGGACACATTGTAGCCCCATTTAAGGTATTTTAATCAGTTATAGGCAGAAGACAGGCTTACAAGCTTTCCATGTTGATATTTCTGGTTATTCCTTTCTCTCTCCCTCCAGTGTCTATTTTATAATGTATTGCAAGGAAAACCATGCTGAATACTTCTTGGGCCAAATGAATTCCAGTATCACACATGGGTGGATACTTATTTATCTATTTAATTCATTAGCAAATATTGAGAGTACAGAGTGTGTCAGGCAATGCTTGTGGGCTGGCATCACATATGGATAGACCTCAAAATCTAGTTAGAAGAAGAAGAGTTATCCACTACAGTTGCATCACCAAGGTGTGGATGGTATTCTGGTATCATGAATTATATATTGAGCATAGTGGAGACATCAGCCTGTTTCGTAGGGGCTGGGAGGTGTGTGTAGGGGCATAGATATTGAAGGACACACAACAAGTGAAATATGATCTGAATCTTAGAGAAAAGCATGCCTCAGGCAGAAGGAGTACTAACTCACCAAGACACAAGGGCACTTTGCTTCTTGGGGCAGTGGCAGATAGTATAGGGTGTGATTTGTGAGCAATAATTATGGGGTAGCAAGAGTTGTTCTGGAAGGGTTCATCTACAGGTATGTTTAAAATAGATAAATCTGTCAGTTGCATGGCGGATCATACAAAATCTGGAAAAAGTAATGTTCATTGCAAGGTTGAGAATGCAGTTCAAAATCTGAAAAAAATGGTAGTAATAATAGGAACATGCGAAACAGATACAAGAAGTAACTAGAACTGATAGTATAGATGACAAATTTAGTAAGGAAATGAAAAGAAAAGACACGAAAAATGATTTATAGGTGTTTAATTTGGGTAACCAGATAATGACGAGTTAGGAAGGAGAGATCTTTTTTGTACTGTTTTGTTTTTAAATTATATCCAGATGTGGTGATGAAGGGAAAAAATAGTAGATTTGGTTTTGAACATGACAAATTTGAAGAGCTTGCAGAATATTTAGGTGGGAGATGTCAGTGCTGAGTGGTGAAAATGAGCTTGCAGTTCATAAAAGAAAATACCACCAGGACATAGATGATGGTTTAAGACAATGGAGAGAATAATCTTATTCAGAGAGAGAAACACAAGTGAACCAGGCTCCTGATAAAAAGTTCTACAAAGTCATTATAAGGAGCTCTGGTAGCATAGTGGTTCCAGATCAGGAAGCTAACCTCAAGGTGTGCAAAACTACCAGCCGTTCCATGGGAGAAAGATGAGGATTTCTGCTTCCGTAAAGATTTGCAGTCTTCGCAACCCTATATAGTGTTGCTATGTGTACGTATGACACATAACCACCACCACAGAGCTCTTATGAGAAAAAGGCAGGATTTTTTTTCCCCCTGAAAAACAGTGATCAGTGAGATGTAGAAAGAAAATTCAGATTACTTACTGAAAACTGAGGGACAAGTATTTCCTGAGGAATAACCAGCAAGTTTATAATTTGGAATGGGTTATGTATTGGGCTGCTAACCGAAAGAGCAGCAGTTTGAATCCACCAGCTACTCTATGGGAGAAAGATGGGGCTTTCTACTCTTATAAATATTTACAGCCTTGGAAACTCTATGTAGGATCACTATGGGTTGGAACTGATTCATCAGCACACAAACACCACCCCAAGTTTGATGCCTTTTAATTGGTATAATTCTGAAGCAAGTTCCACACAGTCTCTCAGTGTGTCCCTGCAAGACTAAGCCCATGATAAACAATCTATTCATTTAGTGTACGTTATCTGGCTTCCTTTCTTTCTCTACCTCAATTCTTCACTAAACTTGTTGTTATGTGCCATGGAGTTGGTTCCGACTCATAGCGACCCTGTATAGGGTTTCTGAGGCTGTAAATCTTTACGGAAGCAGAAAGCCTCATCTTTCTCCCACAGAACAACTGGCAGTTTCGAACTGCTGACCTTGCGGTTCGCAGCCCAATTCATAACCACTACGTTACCAGAGCTCCTTACTAGCACTCAAAGCTTTGCAGTGTGTTCTGTTTCTGGGGGAAACAAACCTAAGACAAAATCAAGGTTTTCTTTTCTTCCTAAGAATGACAAACTGGAATGTGTTTCGAGGAGGATAAACTTGGGTATAGTGGAGTGGAGAAAAAACTTGAATATTAGAAGAATTAAAGGAGTTGGTATTGGAGGTCTAGTGCTTCCTCAGCCCCAAAAGGAGAACTTGAAGTGAATGTGTATAATTTTCAGTGTGGCCATCCTAGACTGGGATGGATGGACTAGTCATCTTAATTCTGTTGTTATTATTCATTCAATGAATATTATTAAAGTATTTATGATGTTTCAAACTTAGGGTTTTTTGAGTCTTCAACTGTTACTTTTCTAATTTTCTATGCAACTCTTTTGTCAACAAAACTAGCAGTTTCCACTTCTGTTTCACTGAACTCAGTTAATAGCCCTCTTTCTTTACCATTTATGTCAATAACTTACTGTCCTAGAAATGTATCTTGAATTGAAATAGAATATCCACCTTGAAGTTGTTTTAAATTATCAGTGGTAAATTCCAAGAAGCATAATTATCAGCAAAGACAAAGTAAACAAAAATTAAATTATTTTGAACGGTCAGTTTAATAATGTTGCTTTGAAACATAGCAGGCCTCTTGAAGGAAAGTAATAGTCTAAAGCTTGCTGAAATAGAGCAAAATGAGTTTTGTCTTGTTTCATTTTCTAATCTTGTTCCTCTCTGGATTTTAACTTTATTATCATGTACATATTTTGTTTATATAATTCAAAGACTTGTTGATATACCACATATGAAGCAGTTTTGTCAAAAGGAAACCAAATGAAAAATACACCAAGTCTTTAGATTCAACTGCTGACTTATTAGAAGTACTGAGTTATCAACATGCACAGTATGTGGTTTAAGAAATAGAAAATCATTTGGAGAAATAATTGACTTTCTCAGCAAACAAGGTAAAAGGAAAAAACAAAGGAGAAATTTTATTTTAAAATACAAATAACTTTAACCAATTACAATGTGTGGTTTTATTTAGAATAAATTTGATTTAAGATTAAGATTAAAAAAATTATGACATTTTATCAAGACATTATAGTTAATTTTAAAGGCATGATGATATTATCTTGATTATATTAAGAGAAGGAATAACTAAATATACTTTTTGAACTGTTTACAAGGAAAAAATTATTATATAGGATTTGATTTAAAAAGAGTATTAAGTTCTGTTGAGCTGGTTCTGACTCATAGCAACTCTGTATAGGGTTTCCAAGAAGCAGCTGGTGAGCTTGAACCACTGACTGGCGCATTAACCCATGGTGCCGCAACAGGACTCTTTAAAAAGAATAGAGGGAGGGAATTGGTTAGGAAGCATGGGATAGGCTCTGGGTGTTTATCATCATATTTACTTTGTAAATGGAAAATTATCCATAAAAATCTGTAGAAATTAAATAATTAACATATAAATAGATCACATTCATTATATAAACAGAAGGTTTTTTTTTCTATTAAAATGTTTTGTTGTGCAATATCATGGCTTCTTAAATTCATTTCTTTGATAGAGATGTTTTAAAGCAATTTCAAGAATTATTAAAATAATCTCATAATAAGTTTCATTGCAAATCTGTCTTTGACCTTTGCTTATAGAAGAAAAAAGTCTGTGGGAAAACACGTTTTCCTTGCTCTGTCACTTGTTGAGATGTTGTTGTTGTTAAGTATGTTTGGGTAACTTCCAACTCATAGTGACCCTGTATTGGGTTTGAACCACTGACCTTGTGGTTGGCAGTTCTGTGCTTATTCTGTAGCACAGTGGAATTTTGTTTTTGTTTTTGTTTGGTAGAGATTCTTACAGCATTTTTTAACCTTTTCTAATTTTCCTGTAATCCTTCCTATTTTAACCATTAATATATATTGACAACATTTTGGATAAGATGTCCAAATCTAATATGTTGTATATCAATTAAATTTACCTAATGTCAGAAATAAAGGATTCAATAAAATGATGCAGGAATTATAAATAGGTTAACAAGATAAAATAAGGTGTTGTATCATGTTTGATAATGTGGGGGATCAGAGAAAAAGAGGAAGACCCCAGCGAGATGGATTGGCAAAGTGGCAGCATCAATGGGTTCGAGCGTGGCAACAATTGTGAGGTGGCCCAGGACCATACAGTGTTTCATTCTGTTGTGCATAGGGTCACTATGAGTCAGTACTGACTCAATGGCATGTAACAAGAACAATACTGCAAAGTCCTCTGAGTGGCACGGTTGGTGGTTCATGCACTTGCTCCTTGGAAACCCTATACAGGGTCACTATAGGTCTGAACTGACTCAACAGCACTTACAGAACAACAACAACATTCATCATTGTACTTTAAAAAGAAATATACTGAACCTGATATGAGAATCATTACACTGTCTCATAAAAAAGTAATTTAGTAAAAATAATAATAAAACTCACATTTTCAGCTGCATCTAGGTTTTGCTTCTGCTATGTCTGTCTGTCAGATATCTATCTATCTATCTATCTATCTATCTATCTAATAAAAGAATACCTTGTTTTTTATTTTTGCTAACCTATTAAGATTTTAATTATTTTTATTTCTAAAGATGGTATTAAGATTTATATAAATGTATTCCAAGAAATTAAATCCAAAGAAGAAAACAGTTTAATATATACAGAGATAAGCGTCATAGCATATTTAAGCTAAAACCAATTGTGAATAAACTGAAAATTTACAAATAGTAAAAGTAAAAAGCAAACCATTACATTTCAGCAAAATGAATTATTGACCTAGGATGAGAAATAGATTAAAATATAGAGCAACATGCAAATATTTAGATAAAATATTCAGGGAAAATACCAGGAGAATAAGAAATTGTGTCTACTCTAATAATGAATATGTAAAATGTGTTCGTTTGTAGATTTAGGCTTCAGAAGGATATTCAGAAATTAAACCTGCTGTTGCATTACATTGGTGTTATTAAAGGTGATTTGTATTTTTCCTTTAAAATTCCATTTTTCTGTTATGGTAGTAATATTTATAAAATGTTTAAGAAGCTAAAAAATTAAAACCAGCAACCAAATAATTCTACCATAAAAAGCTCTAATTATGTGGAAAATACACTGAAAATGAAGAAAATGGGAAGATAAATTTTAAATTATAATGAACTGTCATATATTTTAAATTTCCATTGTGTAAGACAGTACAGTGTAACTCACGGTCCTATCCTCAGTAAACAAAGGAAAAATGGTACTGTAAATCTGATATGGATATTGAATTATTATATCTCCAAGAAGATGTGTTCATTGCATTTTACTGTCGGTGACAACTCTGCCCAATAGCATGCCTGGCCCTTGGAGGGCACTCAGTAAACATTGCTTCAAAGAAAAAAAAAAAAAAAAGAAACTACTGAATGAATTTTACTGGTTTGTTTTATCTCATATTCTTTGTTTTCCAAGTGTGATATTTTCTTTTACACCATTTATTTCTCTTGAATATTGAGTTAAGGAGCTCTGGTAGCATAGTGGTTACGAATCAGGCTGTGAACTGTAAGGTCAGCAGTTCAAAACTACCAGCTGTTCCATGGGAGGAAGATGAGGCTTTCTGCTCCCGTAAATATTTACAGCCTTGGAAACCCTGTACAGGGTCTCTATGAGTCAGAACTGACTATAGCACATAACCACCACCAAATATTGAATTACAGTTTCAAAAGTGCCTCGCTTTTTCATCAGCATTACAACTTCTGAATTTCAGACAAATGTCAATGTTTCTAACATTGAGTCATATTTGCTCTGTAGTCTTGTGGGGTATGTGCATGCATGCTGATAGAAGGAGAAGGGAGAGTTTTCTTGTTGCTGTTATTGTTAGAAGTTATTAACTGGGAGGTATTTTCAAAATATCTGGGCATTTGAATCCTAGTTGTCAGGATCACAAACAGTAAAAAAGTGTTTGAACCAAACTTCACATACATTCATAGCTGCCAACAAGTAGACTCTGACTCATGACCTCACGTAACATAACAAATGCATGTTTGAGTCTGTATTTGGAGCTACTTGACTTCCCGCAACATGATGTCATCTCCTTAGGACATGACCAGAGCAAGCTAGTCGAAGAGAGCTCTGCTGTGACCCATAAGGTTTTCATTGGCTCATTTTTGGAGTCCTGATGTAGTGCTGCAGGATAAAGCATTAGACTGCAAGGTCGGTTTGAACTGCAAGGTTGGTGGTTCAAACTCACCAGCTGCTCATCAGAAACACTACACAAGGTTGGTATGAGTTGGAACAGACTCAACAACACTTAACAACAACAGATTTTAGAAGATTTCTGGGCCTTTATTTACACCCCTTCTCTTAGTCTGGAAATTCTACTGAAATCTGTGCACACTAGGGGACTCTCCTGGTATTTCAAATAATTGGTGGCATGGCTTCCAAAATCATAGCAGTAAGTCATCACAATACAACAAACTAACAGATGAGTGGTGGAACCAAACCTTAGATAACTGTGTTGTGCTGTTTTGTTTTGTTTTTTCCTTGAAAACACTGTAGGTTCTATTCTAGAGCCCCAATTATTATTTTTAACCATGCAGCAATATCTTTTGTTATGTATGGTTTCTTTTTGAATTTCCTTAATCTCTCCATACATAGGCAAAAGTCAGCATACTGTTTTAACATATTTGAACTTGCCATCCTGACCAATGCCTAGAGAAGGACAAGTATCCCCAAAGTATGCTTAACTAGGAGGCCAATTCACCTGCCAACCTCCAAGAAAATGATAGACAGACTGCCCTCTCTCTGAACCTTTATTCACCATCATTCAATAACACTTTTGTCAGGCCAACGGTTATCATCATCGTCTTCTGGTACAGAAATCTGGGAAATATGCTTCGTACTTACCACCAGAAAATATGTTGGTGCTTGAGGGGATAGATATGTCATGGAAAACAAGACACATTGGTCATTCTCAAAAATGATTTTGACTTGGCTTTCTTTGCAGATGATCTTCCCAAAAATTCGGTCACCACCAGGACGGGCAGCATGAGCCACGGTGATCTCATCTGCCATCTTGGTCTCCCTCGTTGGTTCTGGAGAGGCTGCAGAGCAGGAAGGGAGTTGGATTGGATGGTGGGGGGAACCGATGGAAGCAGGAGCATGCCACATCTCCTGCGTTGGGACCAGTTGCTGTTAAGTGCCCTTGAGTAGGTTCTGACTCATAGCGACCCTGCACGGGGTTTCTGAGGCTGTAAATCTTAAGGAAGCAGAAAACCTCAACTTTCTCCTGCGGAGCAGCTGATAGTTTCGAACAGCTGACTGTGAGATTAGCAGCCTGATTCGTAAGCACTAAGCTACCAGAGCTTCTTGCTGGGACCAGTTGTTGTAGTTGTTGTTAAGTGCCGTCGAGTCGGTTCCGACCCATAGCGACCCTGTACAGGATATCTGAGGTTGTAAATCTTTACGGGAGTAGAAAGCCTCATCTTTCTCCCGCGGAGCAGCTGGTAGTTTCAAACCGCTGACCTTAAGGTTCACAGCCCGATTCGTAACCGCTGGAACCAGTAGAACCCCTATTATTAAAAAAAAATTTTTTTTAATTGATTTAAGAAATTCTTGGGATGTGGTGTGTCAGAAAACAGAATCATGTGACCAAATGGAGTATTTCTTCAGCTAGTTCCTCTTTACTGTTAAACTATAATTAGAAACTCTAAAACGCTGGCTGCTTTTTAAAGGATGTTATTGACATGACCTTTGATCAATGCTGGCCTTAGAGCAGAAGGGAGGAGGTAGTAATTTTTGTATATATCAGTACAGCACAGACATGCCTGGTTCATTCCATCACTAGAATGTTGTTGTTAGGTAGCAAATATTACCCTGTCTCCTGTTTGTGCAGTATAAATATTTTCAAGTTAATTAAAGGATTTAACAGGCGTTATCTCACTAAACACACAGAGGTCTTAATCAAAAGTAGACCAGCCTCGTTTGGGTTTTTGATGTCACATTTAAGGAAGGCTCTTGGAAAATAAAAAAATTGGCTCCTGCTTCAGGGAGTTTATATGTGATTTTGATGCACATGCTGTACAGAAATGAAATCAGAGGAAATTTGTAAATAATATTCCAAATAAGGTCTAAAAATACGTTTTTCATTTCTTTCATGGGGTTATTGAAAATAAAAAATGGGATTACTACTCCTACTGTACTACAGTAACCTACTGTGTAAATTTTATTGACAGATTAAAGTTTCTTTTTAGATTAAGTCACATATCAGTTAGTTAAGAAAAGCAGAAAATGAAAGAAATTGTGGTCCTGAATGATATTTTTTTCTTGTTTTCTCTCTTGGCTTTTTTGTGAAATTTTGGGTTTAAGTAGTCAAAATTTTATCAATGCATTGATTTCTAAAAACCATTTGCTGGCAGTTGTCTAGGGAGAATGAATAATAGTATTACAGACAGCATTAAAGAAAAACTCATGATATCATCTCTACAGATGGTCTTCAATATTTGCTGCCCTTACCATTGGCTCTCAGACCAGTATTTTACTTAAAATGAAGGGCAGAAGAAAAGTGACAATTCTTTCTCTTTTTGAAATAAGTGTTGAACTCACACAATGAGTTTAACCTTTGCCAACAGTTTTAGAGTAAAAGAAAAAGTTCACAGGAACAAAACCAGTATAGTTTTGCAGTTGAGCAATCAAATGACTTTTCCATTGTAAGTGAAAGTAGAAATTAACTGTCTCTGTAAAATGTAGACTTTGTGTCCAAAGCATGTAGTTATTGTCTTAAAACAATGGATATGTGTAAAATGTAATGTAGGGAAAGAAGAAGAGTCTGGAACTCATGACAATTGAACTATAATGTACTATGTTATTTACAGTGGTTATTGATTTTTCCTAAACTTTAAAAAAAATTTTCAAAATTACAAAAGCAGTATTTGCTTGTTGGATGTATTTGGTGATCTTCCAATTCTAAAGTTGTAATGTCTGTTGCAAAACAACAGTGAAACAGTAGAGAAATACACAAAATATAGTGGAGTCCTGGTATGGCACTGTAGAATAAAGCACTGGACCACAAGGTCGGTTTCAATCACAAGGTCAGCGGTTCAAACTCACTAGCTGCTCCTCAGAAACCATATACAAGGTCTCGATGAGTTAGAACCTACTCTACAGCACTTAACAACAACAATGTATAGCTCTGCCTTTTTATTCCCTCACCATTTGAGTTGCATTGTTATCTGTTTCATGTATTGTTGTTTTGGTTGTGTTGCTATGCAAAACATTTTCTAAGCAGAGGAAAACATTCATATCCAGATAATCATCATATTTAATGTTCACAAGCCTGCCACTATTTAAATGTTTTTATGCATGCTGTTGTTACTTCTGCAAAATGCCATTGATTTGGTTCCAACTCAAAGCAACCCTGTTTAAGATTCCCCAGGAGCAGCTGGTGCATTTGAACCAATGACCTTGCAGTTAGCAGTCCAGTGCTTGTCCTACAACACCACACCAGGGCACCTTTTGCATATTAGCAATTTAAATTTTACTTTGGCCTTATAAGACAGATTCTGTTATCAATCCCCATTTTATAGATGAGGAAATGGAGGCAGGGAAAAATTTGAAGTATATGTTGCTGGTAAGTGCCCTCCAGTGGGATCTGATTCACTATATAGGGTTTCCCAGGAGAGCTGATGGGTTTGAACTGCTGACCCTGTGGTTAGCAGTCCAGTGCTTATTCTGTTTTTTTTTTTTTTACAGTGCCACACCAGGACTCCAAAAAGTATTGTATACAAATGATATATAATAAAAGTAGAGTAAGCATCGGACTGCTAGTTCCAAGCCTGGTGGTTCAAGCCCACCAGCTTCTCCTTGGAATCCCTATACAAGATTGCTATGAGTCAGAATTGACTCGAGGGCACTTTAACAAGTTATGCGGTTGTTGTTGTAAAGTGCCAAAGTCACACAGTAAGTAAGAAGCTGGGATGAGATTCAAACCTATGCAAATAGTCTCTAAGACAAAATTCTTAATTACTACATATATGTAATTAAATAGACTATGTCTAGAATTATAATTTGTTTTTAATGAAAATACTTTCACTTTATGTATATTTCCATATTTTACTTTTCCATTAACTGTAATTTGTCTGTCCTTTCAAATTCATGTATGTAGCTCTATGTCTAACAGCTTTATGACTTTCAGTAAATTCACAGTGTGTATACATCAGTATTGGCGTCCTGGTGATGCATTGTAGAGTAAGCACTCAACCATAAGATTGTTTTAGGCAGTTCAAACTCATCAGCTACTCCTCGGAAACCCTATTCAGGGTTGCTATGAGTCAAGAATATGAGTCGTTAAGTGCTGTTGAGTTGATTCGCAACTCATAGCGACCCTGTATAGGGTTTCCGAGGAGCAGGTGGTGGGTTTGAACTGCCAGCGTTGCAGTTAGCAGTTTCATGCTTATCCTACATTGCCACACTGTTGCTGTTAAGTGCCATCGAGTCAGTTCCGACCCATAGCGACCCTGTAATAGGGTTTCTGTGGAGTGGCTGATGAGCTTGAACCACCGACCTTGTGGTTCAAACGACTTTGCAGTCCAGTACATTAACCCACAGTGACACACCAGGACTCCACAGTAGGGCATCTTTATTAGTTGTAGTTGTTAAGTGCTATTGAGTCGCTTCCGACTCATAGCAATACTGTATAGGGATTCTGAGGAGTAGCTGGTGGCTTTGAACTGTTGACACTGTGGTTTGCAGTATGTTGCTGGTCCTATAGCGCCACACCAGGATTTAAGTATTAGTTGTAGAGATCTCTTTTTTGAATTCATTTATGTTCCTTCTCTTTTCTTCTTGGGTGCATAGTGCTGTGTTGTTGTTGTTGTTAAGTGCTGTGGAGTCGGTTCCGACTCATAGCGACCCTGTACAGGGTTTCTGAGGCTGCAAATCTTTACGGGAGCAGAACGCCTCATCTTTCTCCCTCGGAACCGCTGGTAGTTTCGAACTGCTGACCTTGCGGTTCACAGCCCGATTTGTAACCACTATGCTGCTGTAGTGGATATTATTTTACACATATCTTTGTGCACATGTTGGGGCATTGCTGTCAGTTGAATTCTGAAAAAGTGTATTTGTTAAGTAAAATGCTGTTGACTTAAAATTTCTAAAGGAACTGTTAAGTACTGGATCATTTTATACTCCATTAGATCCTTTTATCGTAGAACAGGATGACACAAGAGAATGACAGTAATTTATTCAATACAAAAAACATAAACAAAAAAAGATCCTTATCCTCTGGAAGCTTCTGGTTCCGTTACATAGGGCAGAAATACAATCTAACTCCTTATCCTCTGGAAGCTTCTGGTTCCGTTACATAGGGCAGAAATACAATCTAACTGACAGGCAATTTTCTAAGGAAAGCAGATGAGTGGGTTACTGGTGTGTCCTGGTCTGTTACCTTGGATCCCCTTCTCCTAAAATTGCATACCTTGTTCATCTGAGACTTAAGCTTTGCTTAGGTGGATCTTTTAGATGCAAGGGGTTCAAATATTTTTGCTAGTGTACTTTCAAAATTAATTTGGAAAACCATCTTCATACACGTTTAACATATATATAATATATTTTTTCATCCAAAGCTTAAATAGACACAAAAGACAAATTCAGAGTACAGTATAAATTTGAACATTGAACAAAATGGCTGTTTTTGTCACGTTCAATGTTTAAATATATACCAATTAACACAAATATTTTATACCAACATGATCCAATTGCAAACACATTTATAAATTCTCCTTTTAAAATGATGTATATTTTTAGTTAAAATTTTAGTTTCTATAATAATTGTACAATTGGATTTTAATTTAATGTAACATTTTATATTCTGTAGTTTAGATATGAAATTCTTAAGCTCTTTGGAACCTTATACAGAATTGTTATGGGCTGGAACCCACAACAACTACCCCAGTAGCGGTTTAAGCAGGATGTTATTCCATTTCTATGTATTTGACTTTGTTTCCTCCATCTTCCTATTGTTGATATTGTAATTCTTTAGCGTTGTGATCTGAGAAGATGCTTTGCGTTTTTTGATGTTTTTTTACTTTGTTGAGACTTGTTTTATGTTCTAACACATGCTCTGTTCTGGAGAATGTTCCATGTGCACTGGAAAAGAATATGTGTTGTGCTGTTGT
>NW_006408659.1:3869883-3871052 GCF_000296735.1 Chrysochloris asiatica | reverse complement strand
TGCTATCTCTGTGTTGTTCGATTGTTCCTGTAGCACTTTTATGAATTCTTCCTTATTTTCCTTGACCTTTCTGAGTAACATTTGGATGCACCTCAATATAATTCTCCTGAATTCTTTTTCAGCTAGTTCCAAAAGCTCTTCTCCCTCTAAAGCAGTTTCTCACTCTTCCATCTAAAGCAGTTTCTCGCTCTTCCTCTTGGTCATTTGTATTAGCTACTCTGTCTTGTTTCTGCATGTGAATAGAAATTTTCTGCTGCTTTTTAGGCATTGGGTTATTGTTGTATTTGTATTAATTAATTGTGGAAACAATTAAATCAACTGTTAATTCTGACTGGTGGCAACTCCGTGTGCAGTAGAGTGTTGGTGTTAAATGGTTGCAGTTGGTTCAGACTCATAGTGACCTTGCAATTCAAACAGACCTTGCAGGGTTGTGCTTGATCCTACAGTGCCAGTGTTATTGTCGTTAAGTGTCTTCAAGTTGGTTCTGACCCATAGCGACCCTGCATAGGGTTTCCATGGAGCGGCTAGTGAGCTTGAACCACTGGAACCTTGTGGTTCAAACCAACCCTGCAGTTCATCACATTAACCTGTAGCATCACGCACTCACAGTGACAGTGGTACTGCCCTATAGGGTAACTTTGGCTGTAATCTTTGTGGAACGAGTTTCCCAGGCCTTTCTTCTGCAAAGTTGTTAGGTAGGTTCAAACTACCGAGCTTTAATCTAGCAGCTCATGACAAGCAGCTGTTTTGCAATTCTTTCATGATTTGTTTGCAAATGATTGTAAAAATCTCTCACAGTGTCAGATTTCTTAAACTAAATCATTAAAAGCATTTCATTATCTATAATTCTATCCTGAGTTAAAATAAAAATCTGCTTTGTAGGTCACTCTCCATTAATCTATTAATATCCTGTACACATTCTAAGGCTATTTAATTTCCTTTATTATCAACTTCTAGTAACTGAAATATGAATGTCATTGTTTTGAATATTGATACTTGAATTCTCTTCAGCAGTTTTGTTTTGATGTCAGCAACCTTCAGGCTTATCATACAGATACAAAGCACTTCCTCAACTCCTCTGGACTTATTGAACCTTACTTATGTGTCATTTCAGTTCTGACAATGGATGTGCCTTTTTTTTTTTTTTTTTAAGGTTTTTATTGTGGATT
>NW_006408659.1:3863629-3864747 GCF_000296735.1 Chrysochloris asiatica | reverse complement strand
TCTAGGTTCCCTCTTGAAAGCTTGTAAGCCAGTCACTTCTTGCCTTTGTAGCTCCCTCCCCCCTCCCCATTTTGGGTAGCCAATGTTTAAGTTGCCCATTACTGTCTACTCTGTGTATCGAGGGGGTGAGAATGATCCTTGCTGTAAAGATGTATTCCCTCTTTTGAGCTGCTACATCCATAAGTGTAGGTCAAGTTCACCAAATTGTATCCGATTACTCTTTTTATCCTCTTCTTTCTTCTAGTTGAGCTCTGATCATCCAGTCATTCAAGCCAGGTTAAGTGGGTATTATCTGCCAATGTAAGGGTTCTTGTGCATATGCCCCTCTTATCAGCTGGATACTTCACTCTCCATTCTGTTCCTCTGTGGCTATGTCACTGACTCTGGGCTCAAGAGTCCCCAGGTCTTGCCACACTGCTGGCCAAGCAGGTCTCCACCCGGGTTCACAGGAGTCTATTGAACATTATAGGGTTTAACTTGCAGCTTCATTGCTGTTTTTCCCTCACTTCCTCTTATGGGTGACGAACATGGTCACCAATCAGAGTGTGTATTCCCATTGAGTCTTAGTGTTAGAAGGGGGTTTGGCCTGAGGGGATTTGACCACTTGGCTTGATGTCTCCTGGGTGAGCAACTTGTGTGTTCTTGTAGTAATCAGTTGAACTTCCGATATTTTTTTGTAATTTTCCTGTTGGTCTTTCTTTCAAGAAGTATCTTCTGTTCTTCTAGCTGCTCCAGGCCGGTCTGCTTGTCCTTTCAAGTGGAAATTTCTCACCTCAGAAGATTCTAGATGCGGTTCAGTATTCCACCTATGGTCTTATGTAATGTAGAGGCTCTGCAGGAAGCCTCCTTCACTGGGCACGTTGTAGCCCCATTTTATATCTTTCAATCAGTTATACACAGAAGAAGGGCTTACAAGCTTTTTATGGTAATATTTCTGGATATTCCTTTCTCTCCCCCTCAAATGTCTATTTTATATAATAGTATGCTAGGGAAACTAGGATTAGAAAGACAGCCAAGCATCTTAACATTACTTTCCCCCTTTTCTCCATTCCAACTGTGTCTCAATCCCTGCATCCCAGAGTCCTGTTGTTCCAAGGTTATGCATACATCATTATTTA
>NW_006408659.1:3853481-3863529 GCF_000296735.1 Chrysochloris asiatica | reverse complement strand
TATTGTGGATTGAGTGAAAGTTTTCAGGGCACATCATCGGTTTCACATTCAAACATTCATATACCTTGTTTCATTACATTGATTATAATCCCCTCCACATACCATCATTTAACAGAGTTTCTCTCTATCCTCTTTAGCTTTGTTTGAGCGGGGGAAACTTTGCCTTTTTGGAATTTACAGTCTCGGCTTTTAGGGAAGGTTTTTACATTTATTTGTGGGTATCCAGGGCACATGTATGGAATTACTAACCAGCATAACTGGATAATCAGATGAAGGACAGTTTGCTATGTCTGCCAGGTGGCTTTAGTTTGATCCTCAGAGCCTATGGTTTGGGCGGTCCGCAACATTTGGGACCACAGGACCTCGGACTCCTGACCGGGTCTGTACAGTCTGCATCAGATTCCCCCTTATTTATTATTTGTTTTCGGGACGCTGCCTGTCTTAGGCGGTCAGTGTGAATTCCTCTGTCTTACCTGTCATCGAAACTCATTGCAGCATGGCAATGGCTCTGTCTTAGGTTGCTGAGGTTCCACGTGATCCTTTGGGATGTGCCTCTTTTTTAATGATTTGCCTGAAAGTAAATTTCAAAAATGGTTAAGGGGCCCTCAGTTAAGTGGTAGGTATATTTAGAAAAGGCTGAATTTCAGTCTGATTTATTTTCAAGAAAATAAAAACTTCTCAGTGCTGCACAAACCAAACCAAACAAAAAGATAACAGAAGACTGCTGCATACTAAATCCAGAACTGCATCTGGTTCTTGATTAATTACGTTAATTGAGATTTAGTTTTTTCATGATGATTCTTTGCATCTCCATGTGTACAGAGTAGAACTGCACTCCAGGTAAATTCAAATCCAAGGCAACTAGCAACAACATTTTTCTTAAACACTCAGTGAACATTTTATATGTTTTATTCTTTTAAAAAAAAAAAAATCACATGAAGGAACTATGGTTAGGTGGAAAAAGCACTGGAGCAAAGCCCAGTGAGTGTTGACTTTTTTGGATCTGAGCTCTGCTCTGTGACTTTTTACCACAAACTTATTTCTGAGTCTCGTTGTTCCAATTTATTACATTTAATGGTTGAACCTTTGTGCTTATTCCTATTCTGAAGTACATTTTATGGCCTCATGGAGCAGTAATATTAACTGTTTTTTTTTTTTTTTTTTTAACATTTTAGGCATATAAAAATAAAAACACAATAGAGAACGCAAACCATATAATATACATAATGCAAAAAGAAAAATATGCCTGCAAATTGAAACCTCAGATGAAAGCATAGTTTACCATTTGCTGAATGGCTGAATAACATGCCTTTGCCTAATTGTGCCATTGGTTGGTGTTTGTGTGCCACTGAGTCGGTTCTGACCCATAGCGACTTTGTATATGGTTTCCAAGCCTGTAAATCTTTATGCAAACAGAAAGCCTTATCTTTCTCCCAAGGACTGACTGGCAGATTCGAACTACTGACCTTGAGATTAACAACCCAGCTCATAATCCACTACACTACCAGAGCTTCATTGTTGTGAAGTGCCGTCGAGTCGATTCTGACCCACAGTGACCTTGTATAGGGTTTCCAAGGAGCAGCTGGTGAGCTTGAACTGCCAACCTTGCAGTTCAAATGGCTTTGCAGTCTGGCACATTAACCCACAACACCACACCAAAGCTTCATTAGTTCTCTATAAAAGGGCATTTGAAGCACTTTCTAGTTCATTTATGCTAGCATACCCTTACCCCTCAAATTCTTGTACATATTTTAGAATGAATATATGAAAATGCTGCATCTAAATATATGAACAATCCAGTTTTAATCTTTGCTATCTTAATGCTATAGAAACTTCAGTCACAAAGAAAGTAAAGGAGATAGCTCATTATCCCACATCAGTTTCCAAAATGGACCTCATAGATTTTTTTGATTATTTGGAAGTTGAAAAAACAACGTCTGCCCCCTTCTTGGTTCCCATCTGCCCATGTCTTTTTGAATCACCCCTTCAGTAAAGTCTCTTTTGGAGTGTTCCTCATGTTTCCTAATGTGTGAGACTGTTGTTTCGAAGTATGATGGTAATTAAAATCTATTCACTAATTCATCTAAGGATTTATTGGGCCTAAGGCTGCATTGAAGATGGAGGCAGTAGTAGTAAGTAAAAGCAATATCCATTTTTGCTTTCACAGAATTTACAATTCCATTCGTCAAAGAATTCATATGCTCTTCCAAACTTTGGAGAGAGTTCTGTCGATGCATGGGGCCTGGCCCAGTCTGCTGGTGATGGCCGAGGAGAAGAAAGCATTTAGAAAAGGGCTGTCTGGGAAGTGAGCTTAGATTTGTGAAAAACGTCGATACTGACAAATGCTCAAGTAATCCAGTCTGTACTCATTTTAGCCAGAATAAGATTTTCTTTATTTGATTTTACAAAATCTGGTGCCCAACCCAGTAGACATAGGGAGATGTGCAGCATGGTTGGTTCACAAACAGTTTTATTCCCCTGTCTTAAAACAACCTCTCCTCCAGTTCCCCTTTTACTGGGTAGTATGAATAAGGAAGGAGCTCTGGTAGCGTACTGGTTACGAATCGGGCTGCTAACCTCAAAATCGGCAGTTGGAAACTACCAGCAGTTCTGTGGGAGAAAGATGAGGTGTTCTGCTCCCTTAAAGATTTACAGCCTCGGAAACCCTGTGTAGGGTCACTATGAGTCGGAACCGACTCCACGGTACTTACCATCATCAAATGAATAAGGAAGACCTTAGAAGAATTGATGCTTTTGAGTTACGGTGTGGAGGAAAATATTGAAAAGAGCCATGGGCTGCCAAAACAATCAACAGATCTGTGTTGGAAGAAGTGCAGCCAGAGTACTCTTTGTAGGCCAGGATGGCCAAACTTTTGTCTCTCATACTTCAGACATATTGTCACAGGGGACCAATCACTGGAGAAGGATATCATGTTCGGTAAGGTGGAGGGTCAGAGAAAAAGAGGAAGACTCCTAATGAGATGGATTGGCAAAATGGCAGCGTCAATGGGCTTAAGTGTGGCAACAATTGTGAAGCTGGCCCGACACCAGGCAGTGTTTTGTTCTCTTGTACATAGGGTTGCTAAGTCTGTACTAACTCAATGGCACTTAACAACAAAACAACAGCATGGAGTTTTAACATTCTACCACAGCTTTCCTCCTCCCAGTCCCACATGGTCTTAATAACTGTGGTGGTGGTGGTGGTGGTGGTGATGTGCCATTCTTATTTCAATTTCCTAGTCCTAGAACAGATTTCTTTCCTCCTTTCCCCTATTTCATTCTGCTTACAAATCCCTGGGTGTGAGTCAACAACCTCTGTCTGGTCTAGCAATCCCATTAACCCTTTATTCCTGGAAATGGACCATTTTGAGAATTTCTTACAGCCTTAAAGAGCACTAAGAACTGTAGTGTAATGCTACAGGATAATGTACTGTACCACAAGTTCGGTTTGAACCACAACATTGGGTGTTCAAGCCCACCAGCCACTCCTCAGAAACCTTAGACAAGGTTGCTGTGAGTCTGAACTGACTTAATGGTACTTAACAGCAACAAGAAGAAGAAATGTAGTATAAGCACTGGACTGCTAATCACGAGGTTGGTAGTTCAGACTCACCAACAGCTCCGTAAAAGCCCTATACAAGGTAGCTATGAGGTGGAACCAACTCTGTATCATTTATAAACAAGAGCTAATTGCCTAAAGTGATGGAAGCTGGTATAGTTTATAATCACTGGAGAGTGAATTGACAAAAGGCCTTCAGGCATCAGGCAGGAGGCCTCCTGGCTACAGCCCAGAACTTAGATGAAATTTGGTACAAGTTAAAGCCAGAACTGGGCCTAGAATAAAGCCTGCTTTTATTTGTTTTGTTTAAACTCAAAATAAAGTGAGTAAAAAAATTTACACGAAGGTAGAAGTTGGAATGGTGATGGATTGCATGTGCTATATATGATTAGGTTTTTAACTAACATACATTATTTAAAAAAAACATGAACAGAATGCTAAGATTTTAAAAGTAATGATCTTGATCTTGTACCAGTTACCCGTGAAAGCAGAAGGTTCATAATCCTTTTGGTTGTAGCTGTCTTCAACAATGCAGTTATTTTCCACGGTTCATCAGGGATATACTAATAAAGTCATTTTCATACAGGACTGAGAGTCCCTTTCCAATTTAGCATCCAAAAGTACCAGTTTTCTAATAATTTAATCTTTTACTACTTGACTCAAGCAGGGACAGTAGTGAATGTTTATAAACCATTCAGTGCGAAAAATCTCTTTATATCCCTATAGTATTTACAAGTTTTTCCTGATTAACCCACTGCTAACAAATCAATTGATTCATAGAAACACTACAGGACACAGTAGCCCTGCTCCATAGAGTTTCCTAAGATGTACATCTTTACAAAAGCAGACTGCCATCTTTCTCCCCAGGAACAGCTGTGCTATTATTAAACACAAAAGTTGAGTAAAGGTGGTTGAAGTAAGGAGCCATTTCAGATGTAAAGTTTCAGCTTTCGGACCAATGTATTAAAAAGTAGGCTTAGTAGAGTGGGATCCACTTTGTTTAGGTAGAAGTTGTTGTGGTTGTATTCATTAAAAGGCCACTGAAATCTGCCTATTTTTGTAGATTTGTTTTCCCTTCCTTTAGGATTAATGTCTTTTGTTTCAAGGACTAATGTAACTTCATTTCTTTTTCATGTGGTCATATCCTCTGTTGTGGCCCTGAGTTGCCCACTGAAACACTAATGAGGATTTGGAATACAGCTTTTTTTGAGGGTGGGTGAGTGGGTGGATGGAATGCTATTTAATGATCTTTTTGTAGTTCTGAGATATAGAATGGGTCCAGGAACTACTTTTGAATTATGAGGGGACTTCAATAAGTTTGTGGGAAAATGAAATGAAAAGAAATGGAAGTTCTCTGTGAATTCTTTGAAGCCCCCTCTTATTTGGAGGACAGTTTGCATTTTCATGCTTGAAGAATTGAGTCTGTGGGCCTGCAAAGATTAAAAAATTCAAGCAAATTTGCAAATGATGCAGTTCCTGGTGAAAGATGCCTCCCACAGGTGAGCTAATTACTTTATGGATTACTGGCTTAAAAAGTCCTTTTGTTTCACTGTTCCACACTAGTCATAAGGATTGAGCATGACTTTTTATATAGCTAAGAGGAATGCTGTAGGATAAGCACTGGACTGGTAACTGCAAGGTCAGCAGTACAAACTCACCAGCTGGTCTCAGAAACCCTATACAGGGTAAGTATGAGTCAGAACTGAGTGTACACATCAAGAACTACAACAGGAAGGATGCAAAATCTTTGTGCTTACCATGTACATTTGAAGTCACTTTTAGAGGATTGTTTGGTTTTTTAATATTTTTTGGCATCCCAAAAACTTCAACAGCTCTTGTTCCGTTCTCATACCATACACTGTAAGTACAAACCAACTGATGGGCACCGATTGGATACATCCGCTTCTTAAATTTCTGAAATTAATTTGTTAATTCAAAAGGTCATAAAACCTGAAAACTGGAAAGGCTAACAGAACAAAAACTTTTCATACATTCCTGGATGATTTTGAATGTAGGCTGTTTGAGGAACATCTCTCTTGTTTGTGTAGGGACTTGAGATGCAATGTCTTGTGATAGCTTTGAATTATAGCCAATCCAAAGTCGTGGTAGGTGTCAGAAGGTGGTGAGAACCAGTTTGGTTTTTTTTCCCCCTGTTCACAAATTGACAGTTCAGTCTCCTGTCCCTGTCAGTACCCCTTGGGTCACTACCACCATTCTATAATCCATTTGGAATTCTCAAGCAATAGGCTCAATTTGAGGCTAAAGTTAGGTTGTGAATTTGGAGGGCTTCTTCCCAGTCTTGACAAACTTAAATTCACTGGGTAATTCTATTTGTATTGTTTTGATTATATAGACTAAGTGTTCTGGATTATGATCCAAAACTTGCACAAATAGATCAGTGCTGGAAAGCATCTGAATGCCTTTGAAAAGTGCTGAAGTGGGACAAAATGTTAGATAATCTGTTGTATTATAAATTTTGTATGTATGTATATATGTCCTGGTGTGGTGCTGTAGCAAAAAGCCTTGGACCACGAGGTCGGCTTGAACCACAAGGTTAGTGGTTCAGACTTATCAGAGGGTCCTTGGAAACCCTATACAGGGTTGCTAAGAGTCAGAACTGACTCAGCAACACTTAACAGCAATAACAAATGCTTCCCAGGAATCCTGTTGTGGCACAGTAGGATAAGCATTAAAATGCTAACCACAAGGTTGGTGGTTCAAATACACCAGCTGCTCCTTAGAAACCCTATTCAAGGTTGCTCTGAGTTGGAACTGGTTAGATGGGGCATAACAAAAACAACACATGCTTCCAAAAGGTCATGGCCTTGAAAGCGCTATGAAACTGTTCTACTCTGCACACTTGATGTTGCCCCGAGTCAACAATCTGCATTATGGATCTTTGTATTGGACTCCTGGTGTGGCGCTGTAGGATCACCCCAGGACTGCAAACTACAATGTCAGCAGTTCAAACCCACCAGCTTCTCTTTGGAATCCTGCTAAATTGGAACGGACTCAATGTCACTTAACAGGAACATGTTTGTATTGGGAGCATGGTGGTTCCATGCGATAAACACTGGACTGTGAACCACAAGGTCAGTGATTCAAGCCCATCAGTTGCTCCATGGGAGAAAGATGAGGCTTTCTGCTCTCATGAAGATTTAAATCCTCAAAAACCCTATACAGGGTCTCTTTGAATTGGAGTAGGTTCTGATGCATAATGACCCTATGAAGTGCTGACCTTGTGGTTTGCAGTGATTATTATACAGTGCCACACCAGGAATCTCTCTGTCTCTCTCTCTTTCTCTATCTATCTATATATATACACACACGTATTTAATTCACAAAATACCCATACCTTGAATAAGAGAAAAGTCTACATGGTGCAGTTAATTTTAAGATACCCACTCCCACTCAATAATTCTTTTTACTTCAGAAGAAAATTAAATGATTTTGAGGAATATGTTAAAATGATCTGTTATTTTAGGATCCTTTAAATATTTGACATAATTATCTAACACTTATATATTAGTTTGTCATACAGTGATGGCTTGTAGGTTGCTGGGATGTTAGAAACGATGTCACCAGTATTTCATACACCACCAGGATCACTCAAGGTGAACAGATTTCAGCAGAACTTCCAGCCTAAGAAAGATTAAACAGAGAAACCGATGATCTACTTCGAAAATTCTTGGTTATTGAAAACCTTATGAATAGCAACAGAATGCTGCCTGGCTTAGTGCCAAAAGATAGGCCCCTCAAATTTGAAGGCAGTCAAAATACGACTGGAGAAAGCTGCTTCCTTAAAGTGAAGTCGAAATTCATGACATGGATGAAATAAAGTTTGTGGGACCTTCATTTGCTTATTTGCCACAATTCAAAAGTTTAAGAAACAATTGCAAATGTACATCAATAGGAAAGTAGAATGTGTAAAGTGTAAATTTAGGAAAATTGAAGTTGTCAAACATAAAATGGAACACTTTGAAGATCAAGATCCTAGTCATAAATCATCTGAAAAGGAGCGGTATGACCATTTTGAATCAGGCAGTCATATGGTCTACTATACCAAGACTGATAAATGAAAGAGACATGGGAGCACATTTATTGTCAAACAGAATATTTCAAGATCTGTCCGGAAGTATAGTGCTGACAGTTGTAGGATACTATCCAGAAACTAAAAGAAACATCAGTTAAAACGACTTTTAGTCAAATTTATGTACCAACCACTAACGGAAAAGATTAAGATATTGAAAAGTTTTACCAAATTCTTTAGTCTGAAAGTGATCAAATATGCAATCAAGATGTTTTGATGATTCCTGGTGATTAGGATGTAAAAGTTGAAGACAAAGGAGGGGCCATAGTAGGGAAATATGCCCTTGGTGTGATAGAAATGATGTCAGATATTGCATGAAAAAATTTTGCAACAGCAACAACCAATTTATTGGGAATACTTTTTTTTTCAACCACTTAAAATGCCTCACCAGATGGGATGCACACAAATGAAGTTGATTACATCTGTGGAAAGAAAGGGTGGAGAGATGCTTAATATAATTATTCAGAACAAGGCCAAGGGCCAACAGTGGAACACACCACCAGTTCCTATCAAGTACACAGTGAAGATGAAAATTAAAGCAAGTCCACAATGAAGATGAAATTTAAATAAGTCGATAAGAACCAAAGTGACACACTGAATATATTCCTCCCGAATTTAGGGACCATCTTATGAATAGATTTGATACATTGAACATTGAAAAAAAATTATTTTAGAAGTATCAGCACAAACTTGATCCTTAGGAGAGGAGGGCCAGACATGCTTCCAACCTCTCACCTTCTTTACCAACTCTAACACCAGTTGTTCCTCCCACAACACACTCTACTCACTTGGGTTTGATAAGTCCCTGTAATGGCCATACAGAACTCAGACACCATACTCATAGCTATGAGGTATTTTTAGTGAATTTGATAGGTTACAATTCAGGGTCAGACATGTTTAGGGAACACTTCTTCCAGGCCAGATAGCCTCTCCTCTGCTGTGTCCACAGGCAGGTCTCTAACTGGCCCTTGGCCCCACCTTTGCCTTACTCTGACAGTGTTATAGAAGTCTTTTAGGGATGTTGATGAATGCACACAGGGCACTCTACTCCCAATTAAGTGCCCTGGAGGCATCCTACTCTGTTAAGCAAGCCTCCTGCCCAAAGTCATTCAACTTTATTTGTTCCATGGACTGGGAGGCCCAGTGACTCTGTCTTGCTCGGCTCTTGGTTCTGCTGCTGCGCTCCTTCTCTGGCATTTCTTTGGAGTCACAGGTTTCTATCCTTGGGTTGAGGAGTTTCAATGTGGAGGGATCTTGGGATCAAAGGATGTGCTCCATTCCTTGCTTTTCTTCTTTGAAATTAGTGAGACCTACGCCCTCTGCTTCTGCTTCTAAAATGACTCATTTAACTCTTAACAGGATAACAGATCTGACCAATCACAAACATCCTTGTTAGCAATCACCATAACTGAATCATATGATACATCAGTATCTTCTCCCCACCTTTTCTTAACCAGAGCCATCAGGAAAAAAGTTGTTTGGTAGGAGTTTACAGAGACTATGGGTTTGTTGTTGTTGTTAAGTGCCGTCATCAGTTCCAACCCACAGCAACCCTGTATAGGGTTTCCAAGGAGCAGTTGGTGAGCTTGAACCACCGACCTCACAGTTCAAACGGCTTTGCGATCTGGCGCATTAACCCACAGCTCCATTAGACAATCAATAATTCACTGAACTGCAAACACCAATAACTGAATACCGGATGAGTTGTGAGATGACATCAAAGACATCATTGTTAAAGAAAAAAACTGAATCCTTGTGTTACAGTATTGTAGAATTTTACAGACAAAATTCTACTGGGTTCCTGATGTGTGGCACTGTAGGATAAGCAGTGAATTGCAAAGTCAGTTTGATCCCTAAGGAGCAGTTCAAACTCACCAGCCACACCTCGGAAACCATATGCAGGATCACTTAGAGTTGGAATTGACTCGACAACACTCAACAACAGCAACAAGCAAAAATGAAATGATGCAGGAAGCATCAGAAGAAGATGGAAGGACTAAACACAGCCACTGCACTAAAAAGAATTGGTTGATGTTCAAACATTTCAAGAGGTACCATTTGATCAAGAACTGATGACTTTGAAGGAAGAAGTCCAAGTAGCACTGAAGACATTGTTAAAAATACTCCAGGAGTTGATGGAATACTAATTGAAATGTTTCAACAAAGTGACTTACCATTGGATGTGCCCACTTATCTATGTCAAGACATTTGGATGAAAGCTGCCTGGTCAATTGATTGATAGGAAGAGAAGCCAGACTATATGAAGTTGAGTTGTGGCATCAGGATTGGAGAAAGACTCATTAACAACCTTCAATATGTATATGACACAACCTTGCTTGAGAAAAGCTGAACATTTTCTTCCCTTTTGATTTTCTAACTCAAGGTCTTTGCATATTTCA
>NW_006408659.1:3826837-3851006 GCF_000296735.1 Chrysochloris asiatica | reverse complement strand
TGTACCACAGTTTGTTTATCCATTCTTCAGTTGATGGGCACTTTGGCTGTCTCCATCATTTTGCTATTGTAAATAGTACTGCTATGAACATTGGTGTGCATATATCTACTCATGTTACGGCTCATATTTATTTTGGGTAAATACCAAGTAGAGGAATTGCTGGATCATAAGGTATTTCTATTTCCAACCTTCTGAAGAAGTGCTATATCCATTTAATTTTTGACAACTTCTAATTTTCTCAGATTTACACTTAGTCCATTCCATTATCCGATTTTTAGTGAATGTGTATGAGTCTTGCCCCATTAGCAAATGAAGGTCCCAAAGACTTTTCTCTATCCATATCATTAATATCAACTCTACTTTGAGGAGGCAGCTCTTCATCAGTTGTGTTTTGAGTGCCTTACAACCTGAGGGACTCACTTTCTGTCACTATGTCACACAATGTCTTACTTCTATTCTTAAGATTTTCAGTAGCGAGCCATTGAGAATTGGTCTGCCACTCTTTCTTCTTAGTCTTTGTCTTGAACTACAGCTGAAACTTGTCTACCATGGCATTCAATGATGGTATTTAAAATACCAATGACATTGCTTGTAAATCGCAGCAACATACAAGCCACTACAGTGTGACACACTGACAGAATAGTGGGGGCTACACATAAGAGGAAGAACCTCAGTGAGATGGACTTACACAGTGTCTGCAATAATCATTAAACAGCAGTGATTGTGAAAATTGTATAGGAATGGGCAACATTTCCTTCTGTGTTGCATAGAGTCACTATGAGTTGGAACCAACTTGTTTGTACCTAATAACAACAACATGACTAAAGGACTTGGGAACATAAGTTCAGAAAAATTGGAAGACTCTCAAGGCTGGAGAATTGCTATATTTGGGAGTTCTTGGCACCACTTTATGTAAACTGTATGCTTTTTTTCTTAGGGAGACTTTATAGTGGAATTAAAAGTACCCACAACACTTTGCACATGAACTTATACTCATAGGATGAATGTAGCAACCCTTTTACATATAAGGAATTTATGGAAGACAAGTCATTGTGAGCACACATACAGACCTAAACTCCTTTTGGATTTTAGACTGAACTAGGGTTGCAGAGTTGGCTCCTGAAGCTGAAAACAAACATGAATCTTGGATTATGCATGAAGTGTGGAGTGGTCCTCCAAATAAGTTACTGCTGCTTTGGTCTCCACAGTTTGAGAAGGGCTTCTAAAATGGAAACAGAATTCACTCAAAAATTTCAGTTCAAAATTACAATTCTGAGTAAAGATAAAAAACAGACGTTTGAGAAATGGAAATCTGATCATGATTCATGGTATCCACTTAGGTAAGTGTAGTTTCATGGGAAATAGAAGTTCATTGTCCTCTGAGAGACCAAAGAAAAGGCCCACAAATGCACATACTGAAAGACACAGTACAAAATTAGGTACCAAATGATAGCATAGAAGGCGAAAAGCTAGAATATTGCCATAACTGTTCATGGACACAAACATTTGTCATCTACCATGACTGTCTAAAAACTCAAGGACTTAGTGTTCTAAAATGTGGTCATGGAACATTTAGAAGCCTGAACAAACTAAACTGTAATGCCAACAAGATTCTCTGACAGCACAATAGTGGCGGAGCCCTCCACCTTCCTAGAGACACTCTTGCTGACTTGACTTAGTGACTTGACTCACATTTTCTCACTCATTTCTCTATACAATGTCTGTCTCCCTGAGGTAGGGAGCTAATGTGAAGCCTTTGCCACTGACCCCTAAGTCTTGTTTTTAATTCACTTCACTAAAAGTGAGTGAAATTAATGCCACACATTCCCAGAACACATCCCTTATCCACATCTCCTTTTCCAAGCAGCTGGAGACCCACCATAAACTAAGTTTAGTATGCAATTTCTTGGCATGTAGTAGGCAGTGTATGTTATTAGGTGCCATCCAGCCAGTTCAACTCATAGTTACCCTACATACAACAGAACAAAATGCTATCCAGTCGTGTGTCATTCTCATGATTCATGCTTTGCTGAATCCCATTGTTACAGTCACTTTGTCAATCCATCTTATTGAGGGTCTTACTCTTTTTTGCTAATCCTTTCTTTTCCCAACCATGATATCTCCATCTCCAGGGATTGGCCTCACCTGATGGCATGTTGAAAGTTGTTGTTGTTGTTAGGTGCCATCGAGATGGTACTAACTCATAGTGACCTTATGCACAATAGAATGATACACTGCCCTGTCCTGGGTCAACGTCACAGCCATTGCTACGTTTGAGCCCACTACTGCTGACACTAGCCAGTCCATATCATTGGGGTAGTCCTCTTTTTTGCTGACCCTCCACTTTAGCAAACATGATATCCTTCTCCAGATAACATGTCCAAAATATGAGAGATGAAGTCTGGACATGGCTTCTAAGGAACATTCTGGTTGTACTTCTCTCAACACAGATTTGTTTGTTCTTTTGACAGTCCATGGTACTTTTAATATTCTCCTCCAGCACCATAACTCAAATGCATCAATTTTTATATCGTCTTCTTTTTTTCATTGTTCAACTTTCACATACATATAAGGTTATTGAAAATAATATGGGTTGGGTCAGTTACACCTTAGTCCTCAGACTAATATATTTGCTTTTAAACACTTTAAAGCGATATTGGTTCTGGTGTATCTTAGTCCTCAGACTAACATCTTGGCTCTTCAACACTTTAAAGAGGTCTTGTGCAGCAGATTTGCCTAATTCAATATATAGTTTAATTTCTTAACTGCTGCTTCCATGAGTGTTGATGGTTGTTCTAGGCAAAATGAAATCTTTGGAAACTTCAGTCATTTCTCAATTATATTGGTGTTATTTATTGGTCCAGTGGTGAGGATGTTTGTTTTCTTACATTGAGGTGCAACCCATACCGTAAGTGAAAGGAATTCTCACCATCTTTGCTTTTAAGGAGCATTCTGGTTACACTCCTTCTAAGAAAGAATTGTTCATTCTTCTGGTAGTCAGTAATATATACAGTAGTCTTCACTAACACCATAAGTCAGCGGTATCAGTTATTTGTCTTCTTAATTCATTGTTCAGGTTTTGCATGTATCTAAGGTGATTGATAAAGGCTATGGGGGTAAACATTGACTGCTAATTGAAAGGTCTATAGTTTTTACCCACTAGCTGAGACAGTCTGCTTCTATAAAGCTTCATAGGCTAGGAAACCCTATGGGGTTTGTTCTGTAAGGTTCCTATGAGTCACATCAACTGGATGGCAGTGGGTGGGTCTGAGCCATGCACAGTTAGTCCTCAAACAGTGTGTTATTACTGATAAAACAGGGGATTAAATAGACAAAATGAAGAATGTAATAGGGAACATAGAACATGAAATAGTTGGTCCATTAAGCATATTTTGGAGTGTTTTTGGTGATTTTGGGAATGCCAATTCTTGAGGAATATGGTGGGCAGGCTACAAATAACTCCATCTTACTTGTTTTTTGCAAAAGACTGTGTTTCAGAAATTAATATGAGAGTACATGTAGCTTTTCAGAAATGCAACAGCATTTTAAATTGAAGGATAATTATACTTTAGTTCAGAAAGTTACCAAGAATTATTGATTGTTTCAGAATGCCACCAATGCAACACTATTCACAGTATATGAATATAGGTGCAGCACACCTTCTTCAGTGTGTGGCCCTCCCCATGACTTTTAGGACTTGTGCAAGTGTCTGAAGACTTCATCAAGCCTTATAGTGAAGTTGTGTCCAAGCAATGATATATAGAAACATATGTGCTTTAAACAATTATTTAGTTTTCTTTTCTTTCTTTTTAAAAATTAGGTCCTTATGTTGATTTAAAAGAAATTGTATAGTTTGATTGATAGATCCCATATCTATTGAGTCTTATTTTAATAAAAATATTTGTTAGACAATGGCAGAGTGGATGGGAACCACTGAAACAAAATAGTTTGTCAGAAGTATGGAAAAACCAACACAAAATAGTAGTTCCCCATGAGCTGATTCTAAGTTATGGCAACCTTCTGTGATCCACAGGGTTTTCAGTGTGTTGCTTTTTTGAATGTGGAAATAGATCACCCAGCCTTCTCTTAGAGTTAGCAGCTGAGTTCTTAACGTTTCTTACTATTCAGGGACTCCTCCCTAGAGGTGTGGAGCAATGACAGTTCTTAAAGGTTGACCTAACAGCTGCTCTTCATGAGGAAGGTACTTGTTTAAATAGGCACAAGCTGTCACCTGAGGAATTTAGTGTTCTCCTAGCTTGCCAAGCTCCAGCTTATTGACATAAGATATTGATAGTTCACTTTGAACCTTTATGAACAAGGTAGAAGCTGCTGTCTTCCTGGTGGAAAGCAGTCAGTGTACCAATACCAGCAGCTCAAATTTTTGTCAAAACCCATTCACATACTCACACAAGGTCAGTTGTTAACACAAGGGTATTTATTCCTTGATCTCTTCACTCTCATGTGAGAATGACATTACCTGAATTTGCATTAAGTTGTATGTAAAACTTACTCCTTTACAATTTTGATAAATTGTTATTCATAATAAGTACACATGGCTCATGTAAACATCTTGAGAGTTTCATAAGTGATTTTTTTTTCCTTCTAAGTTCCAAACTATTTATAGATGGGAAGTCAATTTTTATTATCTTTGCGCTCCGGTAACAAAAATAATGCCTGGCATAACACAAGAATTCAAAATCCCTGTGACTAATGAGTGAACCCTCATGCGTTTTGGAAAGTAAACTGAGTTGAAGTCATTTACTGAGTTCTTTAGCCTGAATGTTGTTGTTGTTAAGAGTCATTGAGATGACTTAAGCACATAGTGTGACTATGTATAATAGAACTAAATGTTGCATGGTTCTGCACTTTCCTTACAGTAGTGTGTTTGACCTCATTATTGCAATCACTGCGTCATTGAAGGTCTTCTTGTTGACACTCCTAGGAAGCGTGATGCCTTTCTCCAGAGATTGGTCATGTCTTATAATATGTCTAAAGTAAGTGAACAAAGTCTCAGCATCCTCTCTCCTAAGGAACTTCTGGCTTTACTTCAACCAAGACAGATTTTTTTCTTCTTCTGGAAGTCTATGGTATAGTCAATATTTTTTACCAAAATATGTGATAATGATGGCTGTGTGCCACCGAGTCGATTCTGACTCATAGTGACCCTGTATAGGATTTTCAAGGCTGTAAATCTTTATAGGAGGAGAAAGCTTCCTCTTTCTCCCACAGAGTAACAGATAGATTCGAACTATTAACCTTGCGGTTAGCCCAATTCATAATCCACTACACTACCAGAGCTCTAGAGCTCCTTAAAGCATAATAAAGATGGAATAATTCCTTTTCAGTCTTCCTTTTTCATTGTCTAGTTTCCCATGTTTATGAAGTGATTACAAAGACCATGACTTTAATCACATGCAACATAATCATCAAAATAACATCTTTGCCAGAGATGTGACTTAAAATTTCAGTTTCATCATCCAAAATCTGGGCTAATAATACTTTTCCAGATTACACATGACCATGCACTTAAAATCAAAGAAGTCTGATAAAAACCTCTTGGAAATGACTAAGCCCTAACCAAATACAAGATTTAATAATTCCCAGAAAACAATGTGGAATCAGATTAGGGTATATACTGAGAGGACTAAACTGCAGGTAACTCATTTTTTGTTTTTTTCGTCTTGTGAAAAATTGGACAGGATCAGGGGTGAAAAGACAGTCTGAAAATGTTCTTGCTGTTCTGGAATTAATAGCATTGTACATGCCTTCTTTTTGGAAAACTGAGCATCTTAGAGAAAGTTTGAAACACTGCAGAGACAGACATAGATCAGATCCCAGTTCCATCTTTGGTGCTGGTCAGTCAGCTTTGGTACAGTCTATTTCCCACCCCTACAGTGTAGATGGTAGTAGCCATATCTTTGTTAATAGTTGATGTGACAGTTTTAATGAGGTTGGTTAAGGTTTAACCATATCAGAAGGTAGCATATGATCAAGAATGAAGGAAGAAGTCAAAGCTGCAATTAACTAATTAGCAAAAAACAATGCTCCAGGAATTGATGGAATACCAACTGAGATATTTCTACCAAATGGATGCAATTCTGATAATGCTCAGTTGTCTATGCCAGAAAATTTAAAAGACAGACACCTGGTCAACTGACTGGAAGAGTTTCATATTTGTATCCATTCCAAAGAAAAGCAATCCAACAGAATGTGGAAATTATTGAACAATATCACTAATCACATGCAAGTAAACTTTTATTGACGATTATTTTAAAATTTGGTGCAGCAGACCATGGACAAGGGAGCTGCTAGAAATTTGAGATGGATTCAGAGAGGATGCGGAAAGATGGATATCATTGCTTGCGACCGATGGATATTAGGTAGCAGAGAAAATAAGATTTTTTAAGCTTTCTTTTCTTGACTGTAAAGGTATTCATCTATGTGGGTCATAACAAAGTGTGCATAACATTGAGAAGAAGAGGACTTTTAGAATTGTTAATTGTGCTCATGTGGAAAGTGTACATGACCAAGAGGCAGTTGGTTGAACAGAGCAAGGTGACACTGCATGGTTAAAAGTCAGAAGAGGTGTGTATCAAGGTTGTGTCCTTTCAACATGCATGCTGAGAGAATAATTCAAGAAAATGGACTACATGCAGAAGAATGCAAAATCAGGATTGGAAAAAGACTCATTTACAACCTCTGATATGCAGTTGATACAACCTTGCTTGCTGAAAGTGTGGAGGACTTGAAGCACATAATGAAAAATATCAAATTCGATGGCCTTCGGTACCAGTAAGTAACATCATGATAAATGGAGAAAATATTGAAGTTGGTAAGGATTTCATTTTACTTGGATCCACAGCCAGCACTCATGGAAGCAGCAACCAAGAAATCAAATGACATATTGCTTTTGGCAAATCTATCGCAAAAGACCCCTTTGAAGGTTGAGAATTTGATTGCCAGACCAGTCTTTATTTGGAAACATTTTTGGGGGTTCTTCATCCTTTAACCTTTCAGTTAGCAGATGAGCACATAAACTATTTGCATCAGTCAAGAGCTTGAAAAAAAGAAAATCTTTTCTATTTTGATTCATGACTGAGGCAAACAAACAAGCAATTATTGATTATCATTCTCTGAGCTGTCTGCATTTACCTTTCTCTTGATGAGGATAGCCAGTGCTTAGCAGTTGATTTCACTTAGCTCACTTGCATTCTAATTATAAATGTCATCTCGTATATTTTAAGTGAACTGCAACTTTTTGCCACTGGTTTTTTTTTTTTTTTTTTTAATCTAGAAATGGAAACTTTGAAGTGCTTTGAAAAAGTCCTTGAGCCCTACAGTTGCTTTGTAGAATTTATTTATATTTTGAAACGAAACCTAGGATGGAAATGTCAGTTATCATTGGAAGGTTGTAGATTGTCTCTTTGCCAGTGTGTTTTACTGAGAGTTGAACATACTCCTTGTCCTCATACGTGATCAATGCCCACCATGAGCTTAGGAGTAGCTTTCCTATGAGAGATCAAAGAGTGGTTATTTCATTAGGTTAAAATTCTCAAACAGAATTCAAAGGCATTAACAGAAAGGTGTATTAGGAGAAACTTTCAAAGGAAAACTTCTAAGTCAAACACATTTTATGAGCATTTTAAATATTTAATATTTTGATATATTAAGAGATCTATAATTTTCATATTTCAATGGTTTTGTATAGTTATCTTGCCTTCGAGCTGGTTCCTCTTCATAGCGACCCTCCATAGGATTTCTGAGGAGAGGTTGGTGGGTTTGAACCACTGACCAGTGCTTGCTCTACAGCATCACACCAGGGATTTAAAAATTGTATTAGGTGTAATTGATGCAAACAGAAAAAAAGTCTTAACATTTTAGGATAAGCTTTACATTATGTTTTCCAACATTTTACTATTGAAGTTTTTAAACATCATTAATAAAACTAAGCATTTACCTCCTGGTGTCGTGCTGTAGGTTAATGCGCCAGACTGCAAAGTCTTTTGAACTGCAAGGTCGGTTGTTCAAGCTCACCAGCTGCTCCTGGAAAACCTTATACAGGGTCACTATGGGTGGGAATCCACTAGATGGCACTTAACAACAACAACCATGCATTCAACAGATCCTTGACAAAATCCTAGTCATATGCTAATGACATTTATATGCATTCGGAATCTCAAAAGACAATGTCAGTTTTACTTGAATTAAAAATATGTTTTTAAAAGTAAGAGGGAACATGATCTATTTTGTTTATCCGGATATTTACCATTTCTAGTTGTTGTTGTTTTAAGTGCTCCTTATTAATTCCTGAAGATCAAAATTTCCACCTCATGTTATTTTCCGTTGTTGTTGTTAAGTGCCGTCGAGTCGGTTCTGACCCATAGCGACCCTGGATTGAACTGCCCACCTTGCTATTCAAACGGCTTTCAGTCTGGCGCATTAACCAACAGCGCCACACCAGGACTCCTATTTTCCATTTGGTGTGGTGGTGGTTATGTGCTGTGGAGTCTGTTCCGACGCATAAGCGACCCTGTACAGAGTTTCTGAGGCTGTAAATCTTTACGGAAGCAGAAAGCCTCATCTTTCGCTCGCAGAATAGCTGGTAGTTTAGAACTGCTGACCTTGCTGACCTTTGTAACCACTATTTAGTTTTCTTATATTTGAAAATATCTTTATTTTTGCTAGATTATGGATTGTTGGCTTTGTTCTTTTTTTTTTTTTTTCCTTCTTCCCTTTCAACACGTAAAGATTCTGTGGTGGTGCAGTGGGTTATGTGCTGGGCTGCATACTTCAGGGTCAATGGTTTAAACCCACGAGCTACTCCACGGGACGAAGACAAGGCAATGTTTGCTCCCTTACAGAGTTCCAGTTTCTGAAATCCTCACTCTGAGTCTAAACCAACTCCACAGCACATAACCACCACCACCAAGGAGCAGTGTAGTGTGTTCTCTGTCCTCTAGGGGTTCTGTTTGAATCCTGTTGTGGCGCCATGGGTTAATGTGCAGGACTGCAAAGTCCGTTTGAATCACAAGTTCAGAGGTTCAGGCTCACCAGCTGTTACTCAGAAACCCTATGCAGGTCGCTATGGGTCGGAACCGACTCGACAGTATGTTAACAATAACAAACATAGAGGTGCTGTGAGTCAGAAAGGACCTGAAAGCAGTGGGTTTGGGTTTTGGGCTCACGGTTACTGCCCTTTTCCACTGTTGTCTGTTTAAACTATTCAAAGGATTCTATTCATCCTCTTCCCCTGGTTATTTCAAGATTTTTCTCTTTATCTTTGACTTTATCATTTTCATTTTTACGTGTCTAGGCATGCTTTTTTGTTTGCATTGTTCTACTTAGGTTTTTCTGAGCTTCTTCAGTCTGTAAATTCCATCATTTACAAAATCTGACCAAATATTAGCCATTATATTTTCAGATATTCTTTCTAAGCTATCTTCTTTACTCACTTTGGGGCTCCAGTTTCATGTATATACAAATTGTTAATATTTCCCCAATTTGTATTTTTAATAATTCTATTCAATATAACTTATAAATGTTATCATAAGATATCAATAAATTAGTTTTCTCAATCGAGTATTTCAGGAGTCTCTGAAAATATAAAATCCAAGTTTACATATTTTTTTTCATGAGGATAATTGTAATTTTTAAAAGAATACTGTTCAACTGTCCAACAAGTATATTTGCCTAACTCTTTGTGTAAATCCACCATGACTATGTGTTTGATTCGCTATTTTACCATTTTACTCCTGATGCAAAGATTTCTACTTTTATTGACAGCCCATTGTCCCTTTATGATGATCAAACTTCTACTCATAGGCAAATGTTCCAGCCTTAGTTGTTGGGAAGGTGTCTTTTAAGTGGAATTCCCTTTTTGTTCCAGCACCATTAAGCTTTCCTTTTAATGGCTCATTAAAAAAACAAAACAAAACAAAAAAAACTTGATTGTATTTCTGTATATAGACCATAGTGCAATACTAAGTAGTCTTTAAGCAGTTACATTATCTCACTGATTTATCTAGAAAGAAACATTGGCAGATATTCTGGAAGCCAGTCATGTAGAGGAACCCAATTGAACAATCATGCCTGAAGCCTGAGTGAAGACCCAAATCTGACCTTCCAGTTTTAGATTTTTTTTTTTTTAAAGACAATAGAAGAAAGACTGCTTTTTGTTGATTGTAATGTGTATCAACCTTTGAAAATGGGAAGTTGAGTATTAAACTTGTTTTACTCAGCACATTTGCTTATGTTGAATTAAGTCCAGGTCTCTTCATTTCCCATGGCATAAAATTTTGGTTAAATTCCATGGGAAAAAATTGTGTTCTGGGTATACAAACTTTCAGCCAAGTACTTGTAGAATTCGGGAAGAACACGCATTCTTAACAGTGACTCAATTCAAATACTTGCATGTAGATGAAACTTCTATTTCAAGGAAGCATATTGTATTAGTAGTGTTGAGAATGATTTTCCCAGAATGATTCAAAGAATTCTGTGTTTTCCAGATTGAAATACACCTTAAGTTCTTGTGGGAGAACTAGCATCACCCTAAAGTACTTCCTTAGAGAAGCATGTGTATTCTAAAAAGCAGAAGAGAGACAGAATGAGGAGGTGAATTATAGCTGCATTGAGCATGGCTGAGGTCAATGGGATTTTTCTAAATAAACCATTGCTTATGGTTTCAAATTATTTTCATTTTGAGTTATTTTAGTCTAAAAGAGAAACCAAAATTTAAACAAACAGAATGTTTAATGTAGCTTAATTTGCTCATTTGTTGGGTGCTTGCTTTAAAAGATTTGTGGTGAGTTAAGAGTTAAACATACTGCATTAAAAGTCAGGTGTATGTGGATTTGAATCCTGACTGACTAGCTTTGTGATTTTGGGGAAGTCACATAACTCCTCTGAGCCATATACATATTTTTTTCATACTAATTAGAAATGATAATTTATTTGTACCTTTCAGGGTGGTTAGGGAATTAGAGCATATATACAGAAAATAACAATCATTGACTAGTCTTCCATAAATATTATTGTTATTGGGAATATATAATATCAAAAATAAGAAAGCAAATGTTCATGGATAAAAATGTAAAAGTTGTGTTGTTTTCATGGTGGTGGTGTTGGATTGAGGAAAATTGAGATTGTATTTAGAAACTTCTTATTGTGAAATATAGATATAAGGGGACTTCACAAACATAATGGAAAAATGGAATGAAAAGGTGATGGATTTTTTTTTTTTTTTCCTACACACTTTTTAAAGCTCCTTTGTATCACACCAGAATGCTTCTTGGAAGCTAAGGTGGCCGGACTTTGTCTCTCAGACTGAAGACATATTATCAGAAGGGACTAGTCCCTGGAGAAAAGGGTATCATGTTTGATAAAGTGGAGGGTCAGAGAAAAAGAAGAAGATTCCCAACAAGATGGATTGGCATGTTGGCAGCATCAATGGACTCTCATTACACTTAGCAACGATTTTGAGGTTGGTGCAGCACCGGGCAGTGTTTCATTATGTGGTGTCATAGGGTCGCTATGAGTTGGCACTGAATCAATTGCACCTAACAACAAAAACCAACCACATATACAATGCATAAACCGTGAATGTAATGAATTTAGTAATAATGAACCTATGTAACCATCACACCCTATACCAGCTTTTCAAAAATACCTTTTAAAAAGTTTTCGTGGAATTATAAAATTGGAAGTATACAATTCAGAATAATTTTCACAAATTGAACATTCTCATGTAACTATTGTCTGGATGAAGAAATACGACATTTCTAGACTTCTCCAGAATTCTGGTAGCGTAGTGGTTATGAATTGGACTGGGCTGCGAAACCGCAAGGTCAGCAGTTCGAAACTACCAGCTGTTCCGTGGGAGAAAGATGAGGCTTTCTGCTCCCATAAAGATTTACAGCCTCGGAAACCCTGCACAGGGTCGCTATGAGTCGGAACCGACTCCACGGCACATAACAATAACAACAACAAACCAGAATTCTATTTTGCCTCCTCTCTTTACCTTCTATCTCTTACAAGGACAATTTTACCACTCTCTTGGCCTCTCACATAGTATATGAGTTTTGCCTACTTAAGAATTTTATATACATTAGGTTTTCTGCTCCTGTGAAAGTGTAAGCCCTCAGAAATTGTGTCGTTGTGAGTCGGAACCTCCTTCACAGCACACCACCGCTATCACCATACACCACAAAGTGTGTATTCTCTTCTTCAGCTCAGCATTATGCGTTTGTGTTGTTCGTTTTAAAGCCTATTTATCATGGAAAATGTCAAATGTATGTAAACAGGAAAAAGTACAATGAACTTTAATGCATATGGCCATCACAATGGTTAGAACATTCTTTAACTCATATGTTTCATCTAAATTCCCACCTCTCACATGCTGCCCCCAAGCCGCTGGTTGGTTTTCCGCAAACATACTATTAACATCCATGAATACTTTAATATGTTTCTCTGTAAGGAAATGATTCTTTTTGTCACATCTAAAAGTTAACAATAATTACATAATGTCGGTATCTAGTTAGGGATCAATACTTTTTCATTGTTTTCAGTTGAATTTTCCACAACAGAATCTGAATAAAGTGTACAGTCTTTTCTTAAATACCCAGTTGTAAGAATGGAGAGTGGGCTTTATGTGTGCTGAATGTTTCAGTGTATTTGCAGTTCTTGATGACGTATGAGAAGAGAGAACAATTGTGCATATTTTCATATTAGACCTGTTGTTTGGAGTTTATAATACCAGTAGTACCATTTGTATTGTGGAAGTGAACTTTCAGCCGAGTTATCATCATTATTATTTTACTATTATTTGTCTTTGGTCTAGTTTCTGCTATTTTGGCTCTTCTAGAGCTCTGGTAGCGTAGTGGTTACGAATCGGGCTGCGAACCTTACGGTCAGCGGTTCGAAACTACCAGCCGCTCCGCGGGAGAAAGATGAGGCTTTCTACTCCCGTAAGGATTTACACCCTTGGAAACCCTGTACAGGGTCGCTATGGGTCGGAACCGACTCGACGGCACTTAACAACAACAACAATTTAACTGCAAAGTAACAAGAACAGTGGACTGTGTTCATTAGCTCAGTTTCAAAAGAAAATTTTCAGGGAGACCTGAAATAGTTACTTAAAAGGAGTACTGTGGAGTCTTGGTGTGGTGCTGTAGGATAAGCACTGGGCTACTAACCACAAGTTTGTTGGTTCAAACCCACCAACTCTTCCTCAGAAACACTATACAGGGTTGCTGTGAGTTGGAACTGACTCAACAGCTCTTAACAAGAACAACAACAATAACAACATGAAGAAAGCCCAGTGTACACTCATATTCAAGTTCTCACTTCTTCCATGTGGGGCTGGAGACGTCCAGCTATATCTATCTAAGGATACAGCTGGACATCCGGCACGCTTTCTTAGATGATCTTTTTAAGAAAAATTTTATTTTACTTTTATACTTTGTTGTTGTTCTACCCCCACTTCCCCCTTGGCCACAGAAAATATCTGATATCACCAATTTTAAATATCTCAGTAATTTCCAATTTAAAACATTTCAGGTAACATTGGTCTTCTTAAGTTTTCGTTGTCTTACCCACTACCTGTGCAAGTTCACCTCTCCCTCTCCCTCTTCACCACAAGGAGGAGAAGCTAGTCCTTTCAAAGGATGCATAATCCAGGGATCTCTTATTGTTTGATGTCAAGCCATGTCTTCTCTGGTACTAGTTGATATTCATGGTCACTGAGAATTTTGTATCTTTTATTGTACATCCTGACTCTGTCCTGTAGATGACTTTCCAACCTTTGTCTCTAGCTGTAAACCCCCCTCCCCTGTGGACTCCTTACCCCAACCCCAGATAGTCTTTTGTCATTGATTCTGTTGTTTGGAATGATCTAGAATATACCAAATCTAGTATCCTTAGGCCTGGTCACTTTATTTCTCCAGTGTCACTTTACCATTCTATGGTGCCTGGGTCCGATTGAGCACACTAATAGTGATGGTTAAGCTTATCCATCATAAACTTTACCTCATCACTGCCTACTTCTTTCTCCATGACTTATTGGAAAACTCTATCCTTTTCGATTTGATTCAATAATTGATTCAATGCCTTCTTTTAATAATACAAATCAAACCAGATGCTGTCACATTGATTCTAACTCATGGAGACACTCTGTTTGTCAGAGTTTAATTGTACTCTATAGGACTTTCAACAGCTAATTTTTTGCAAGGAGCTGCTTCTGGCTTCTGGCGTCTGGCTTCTGGGTAAAATTGAACTAAACCTTCTGGAACCTTTAGTTTAGTAGCAGAGCGTGAAATACTCTAGTTGCTATATTTAAAAAATAATAAAAGAAAAGGAAAGAAAACAACAAAAAGTGATAGTAAATTTTAAATTACTTGATTTACTCTAATGTATCCAACTTTAACATATTGTTGTTTTTAAGTGTCGTTGAGTTGGTTCCAACTCATAGCACCCTGTTTAGGGTTTTTGAGACTATCAATCTTTGAAGAAACAGAAAGTCTCATCTTTCTCAGAGGACTGTTGGGATCAAACACAGCTACCGTGCTCCCCCTAATTTTAACATGTGGCCCATGTAAAATTATTGACATTTTTAATACCTTTTTTTTTTTTTTAATTTTTGTACAAAGCCATCAAAATCTGCCAAGTGTTTTACATTTTAGCACTTCTCAGTTGGGTGCAGCCACATTTCAGTATTGTTGTTGTTGTTGTTAAGTGCCATCGAGTCGGTTCCGACCCATAGCGACCCTGTATAGGGTTTCCGAGGGTGTAAATCTTTACGGGAGTAGAAAGCCTCATCTTTCTCCCGCGGAGCAGCTGGTAGTTTCAAACCGCTGACCTTAAGGTTCGCAGCCCGATTCGTAACCACTACGCTACCAGAGCCATTTCTGACTCATAGTGACTCTGTGTACAACAGAATAGAACACTGGTTCTCACCATTCTGACATTTGTTGCTATGTTTGAGTACATTGTGTTAATCCATTTTGTTGGGGGTCTTCCTCTTGTTTGCTGACTCTATACTTGACTTAGCATGATGTCCTTCTACAGGGACTGATCCCTCCTGATAACATGTCCGAAGTATGTGAGATGAAGTTTCACTCTTCTTGCTTCTAAGGAGCATTTTGACTGTATTTTTTCCAAAACCGATTTGTTGATAATTCTGGCAGTTCATGAAATATTTAAAATTCTTCACCAACACCCTAATTCAAAGGCATCGTTTCTTCTTCATCATTCCTTATACATTTTCCAGCTTTTACATGCATATGAGGTGATTGAATATACCATAGCTTGGATCATGTGAACGTTAAGTTCTTGTTAAGAATTTAAAGAGGTCTTTGCAGCTGATTTACCAAATGGAATATATTATTTACTTTCTTTTTCTGCTACTTCCATTGGCATTGACTGTGGTTCCAAGTAAACTGAAATGCCTGACAGTTTATTTTCTACATTAATGATGACACGGCCTATTGGTTTCCTTATGAAGATTGTTGTTTTCTCTTTTGGAAGTATAACCCATACTGTAGTCTTTGATCTTGATCAGTGGATGCTTCAAGTCCTTTTCATTTTCAGCAAGAAAGGTTGTTTCATCTGCATATAGCAGGTTGTTAAAGAACCTTCCTCTAATCCTGATGCTGTGTTCTTCTTCATATAGTCCAGCTTCTCAGATTATGTGTTTAGCGTACAGATTGAATATGTATGGGGAAAGGATACAGCCCTGACAAACACCTTTCCTAATTTTAAACCATGTGTTGTTATTGTTGTTATGTGCTGTTGAGTTGGTTCCAACTCAGAAGGATGCTGTATAGGGTTTCCAAGGAGTGGCTGGTGGGCTTCAGTTGCCAACCTTGTGATTTGCAGTCCAGTGATTATCCTACAGCACCACACCAGAACCCCTTAAACCATGTAGTGGTTTAAATTTTTCAAGGTTATAAATGAGGAAATCTCCAGGTTAGTTTAAAAGAAAAGCGGGAAAGAATAATACAAACTATACTCTTAGAACAGGGCAATTTTGAGTGCTTAACCTGAACATCTCATTAGCTCTATAAGTCTGCTGATGTGTATAAATTTTGACATCCACCAAAATGGTCAGCTTTTTTATTATAGGAGTCAAGTCTCTGATTTCTTCTCAGTTCACCTTAACAGCCCAGAACAGATACACAGCCAATCAATCCTTGATTTAAGAAAAAGATTATGTGGGAAACTGCTTTGGTTCCTTTGCAACTTTCACTTTCAGAACAATTTCATGTCTAGCCGCAAATCTCCAATCCTACCTTCCCCAACTCCCACGCACATTTTAAATTTGCTTTATACTGTAAAGTACATATAGTCGTACTTTAAGATGACCATTTCCATTATATAGGGCTTTGGAGTTAAGAAAGTAAATATGGGATCAATGTATTATAAGAGAAACTGTAGGAACCAGATGAGGCGCATCTAAAAGATTTAGAATTCAAGGTAAAACATGTTCACAATGACTTTAAAGCTCACAATAATCCACATTAAATATATGGGATTAGAAAAGTTTCTGGGAAAGAAATTGTCCAAAGAAATAAATTGTAAGTAGCCATGAGGTGATGCGCAAATATTATCTGAAAAAGATATATCTAATGATCTGTGATAATGATTGTTTTTGTTGTTGCTAAATGCTGTCCAGTTAGTTCCAGTTCCTGGTGGTAGTGGTTGTGAGCCATTGAGTCGGTTCCAGTTCATAGCAACCCTGTTTAGGATTTCCAAATCTGTAAATCTCTGAGGGGAGTAGAAAGTCTTATCTTTCTCTCATGTAGCAGCTGATAGGCTCGATCCTCCAACCTTGTAGTTAGTGGCTTATCTTACAAAGCCACTGCTGTCATAATTTGAGCAAATCAAACTAAGTTGGTTACATCCCTCTTATTATATTGTTCCAATGATAAACTTCTAGAAACTGAGAAAAGTACAAAAAATAAAAGAGCAGAGGTACGAGGGGCCTTCAAAAAGTTTGTGGATAAATGGAATTAAAAGGTAATGGAATTTTTCCATAATTTTTGACATCCTCTCATTTAATAATTGGTCCATACAGCTACCTCGGGTATTGACTATTCTGTTTAATGACCCCACACCAGTTACCAAGTCTTGGAAATCACACCTGTTTACTGTCCCCTCAGCCTCCACTCTCCTCCTGGATGGCGGGAATGACCTCTCAACAAGTCTCCTTTACTTGGATTTGCATTCCAGTCTCAAAATTGTTCCTTAGACCTGTGCTTCATTAATTCTCTCTAGAGAAGACCAGTTTTTTCCTCCATCAATCACAGTTAAATGTATTTATAAACCATAGCACAGATGCATTGCTTAAAAAAAAAAAAAAAAAAAAATGGGGAAAAAAATCCAGACATGAAAAATATAAAACCATTTAAAATTACTATTAGCTTGAAAAGAACTAAAATAGCAGGAATATATTCTTATATTCTTATATTGGTCCCTCAACGTGCTTTGGAAGTTTCTCAATAGCTTCTTGCCATTTCTGTACATATCTCCATGCGGACTATCTGGGATGTCAAACAGACTAGCTACTAGCCCCATGCAGGGTGTGGCACTGTTAGATTATTCACTGGACGGCAAGGTTGGTTTGACCCACAAGTTCAGTGGTTCAAACTCACCAGTCACTCCAGTGCTGTTCCGGAGCCTGGATACTCAAAGCATGATCTGTGGACTAGCAGTTCTGGCTGCACATGGAAGCTTGGTAGAAACATAGACTATGGTAAGCCCAAACTTACCATATCAGAACCTGTATTTTAGTAGGTTTTCTACATGATTGCTATATATTCTAACTTAGACATGCTCTAGAATACTTCCAGAGCAATCAATCTAAAATCCAAATTCTATTAGTTCATCCTTCTAATCCTTCCAGAGCTGGCCAGACCATCTATGTCTAATATGAATTACACCTTGGGCAGCTAGGAGTCCTATTGTGATATTAGAGGATAAGAGCATTGAACTGCAGGGTCAGTGGTTCAAACCCACTAGGCTCTCCTTGGAAACCCTGGCCAGGGTCACTGTGCATCGGAACCAACTTGGCAACGCTTAAAACAACATCAAAACACATGTGGTGGTTTAAATTAAAAATTAAATAAAATTTAAATAGCCACCTGTGTCTGCTTCTTCTGTTGCATGCTGTAGAGTCTATTCTGACCCATAATGACCCTGTATAGGGTTTTGGAGACTGTAAATCTTAATGGGAGCAGACAGTCTCATCTTTCTCCCATGTCGTCAGCTTGAGTGCCATGGATTCTAATTGCTGACCTTGTGGTTAGCAGCTAATGTGTAAGTCACTTTGCTCCCAGGGCTCCTTAAACTTTCTGTCAACTGCCAGAAGATAGATGAAAACATTCCTGCCATTCCAATTCATAGTGACCTTATCTATGTAGGGTTTCCAAAGCTGTAAATGATTATGGGAGCAGAAGGCCTCTATGTACTGCAAAGCAGCCGGTGGATTCAGCCTGCTGAGCTTGTGGTTAGCTGCACAAGGTGTAACCCATTGACTTGCTGCTGCTTCGATTGTTGTTAAGTGCCATCGAGTCAGTTATGACTCATAGCGACTCTCTATAGGGTTCCCAAGGAGGCACTGGGGTTTGAAGCGGACCTTGTGACTCAAACTGACCTTGTAGTCCAGTGCATTAGCCTGCAACACCGCATCAGGACTCCATCCCACTGGCTAGTGGCTACCATACTGGACCATGTAGACATTGAATATTTTCTTCATTGAAGAAATGTGATGGAAAAATACTTGTCTAGTCTCTAATTTAGCATTCATATTTTGTAATTTCTAGTCCCTGCCTACCTCCCAACAACTTTAAACCCATGGTGTCCAGTGTTAATCCTTTCTAACATGAAGAAGTCATGTAGTTTGTTTCTAGATGTTTTCATACCTACTGTTTCTTTGTTTTGAACACTTCCCCTTCCTACTCACCTTCTTATATTCTTCAAATATACTTTATGTCAAAATGCATCTCATAGATCAGCTCCTTCAAGAAGATTTTCTGGATCCCATCTCATAACTCCACATGACTGCACACACAATTTAGATGATTTCTTTTTTCTTTCTTATAAAAATATATGTATGGTTTGTTGTTGTTGTTGTTAAGTGCCGTCGAGTCGGCTCCGACCCATAACGACCCTGTACAGGGTTTCTGAGGCTGTAAATCTTTACTGGAGTAGAAAGCTTCCTTTTTCTCCCGCGGAACGGCTGGTAGTTTCGAACTGCTGACCTTAAGGTTCGCAGCCCGATTCGTAACCACTACCAGTGTTTCCTTATTTTTAATTTATTTTCTTCCTGTAGATCAGCATTCTCAACCTCAGCACTATTGACATTTTGAACCAGATAAGTTCTTGGCTGGAAGAACCTGTGCTGTAAATCCTAAGATGTTCAGCAGCATCTGTGATTACTGCTCACTGGATGCCAGTAGTACCTTCCAGTTGTGACAAGCAAAAATATCTCCAGATATTGTCACATGTCCTTTGAGTGACAAAATTACCCATGGTTGAGAACCCCTACTCTACTCAAAAACTGTACAAGGGCAGAATATCTTAAAGTCTATGAGTCTGAATTAATAGCACTTTACAAAGTTTCTACTCACATTTGCCTCTTAAATGTTATATGAATGATTGATGATAATATTGGTCCTCATCATGTATTTTCCTCTTTTCCTCCTTCCTTCCTTTTCCTGTGTTTTTTCATTTTGCTTCTTTTCATAGTAGGTAGCATGTTCTCTTGTCTAATTTACTGCCTGAGTGAACCCACTGACCAGAAGAGAAGGTCCCACACAAAGTACAGTTATGGGTCAGATGGATACTTCTCTTTGATGCTTGGTTTTATTATTTTGATTATGAGCCAGAATTTTCAATTCTACTAGCTTTTCAACCACCTAAAGGAGTTTAGAATTTGGAGGAAACCTAAAACATCATGTGATGTACCCTATTTTATTAACATACGAACCCCTTCTATTAGCACATACTCCATTCATCAATGCCATCCTGGATAAACATAGAGATTTTAGGCTCCATTATTTACAATAATCCAAGAAGCTGGGTTATATGAAGAAAAACATGGCATCCGGATTGGAGGAAGACTCATTAACAACCTGCAATATGCAGATGATACAACCTTGCTTGCTGAAAGTGAAGAGGACTTAAAACATTTGTTGATGAAGTTCAAAGGGCACAGCCTTCAGTATGGATTGCATCTCAATGTAAAGAAAACAAAAATTCTCACCACTGGACCAGTAAACAACATTCTTATCAATGGAGAAAAGATTGAAGTTGTCAAGGACTTCATTCTTCTTGGATCAACTATCAACACTCATGGAAGCAGTAGTTAAGAAATCAAACGACGTATTGCATTAGGCGAATCTGCTGCACAAGAGCTTTTTAAAGTATTGAAGAGCAAAGATGTCAGCTGGAGGACTAAGGTCCCAAGCCATGGTATTTCAATAACTTCATATGCATGTGAATTCTGGACAGTAAATAAGGAAGACCATAGAAGAATTGATGCTTTTGTGTTATGGCTTTGGAGGAGAATATTGTAAGTGCCATAGGCTGCCAAAAGAACCAACAGATCTGTGTTGGAAGAAGTGCAGCCAGAGCGCTCCTTGGTGGCCAGGACGGCCAAGCTTCGTCTTTCATACTTCGGACCAGTTGCTGGAGAAGGGTATCATGTTTGGTAAGGTGGAAGGTCAGAGAAAAAAGAGGAAGACCCCCAGCGAGATGGATTGGCCAAGTGGCAGCATCAGTGGACTCAAGCATGGCAACAATTGTGAGGTTGTCTCAGGTTCGGGCAGTGTTTCGTTTTGCTGTGCATAAGGTCGCTATGAGTCGGTATCACACTCGATGGCACCTAACAACAACAACAACAATTTACAACCAATCAAATGCAGGGTTACAGAGTGATGAAGCTCTAGATCTGAAAGCCTACATTTTGTAAGCTGTTGCTGTATTATCTTCCTAGAAGTCCCCAGGTATCGCTACTGTTCGTTGCTGTCATGTTGACTTCAACTCCCTACACTCATGCATGTAGAATAGAACTGCTCCATAGGGTTTCAAGGCCATGACCTTTCAGGAACATTTCCAGTTGGTGCTGGCTGTACAGTATGACACTATCAGTGAGTTGTGGGCTGGGCACGCAATAGAAATCTGTATATATCTCTGTACCACAAAGGGTCAGTTCTGACTTCCACTCCAGGGACTGGCTGCCACAGCCCTAGTGCACTCTCAGCCTTGAGCAATTCCTTTTAGCTTTATTTCTAACTCAACCAAGTGGTCAGTTCAATGGACTGGGAGAGTGACCACCAATTCACCTGAGACATTACTAATTGCAGAGTTGTGAAGCTTTGTTACAGATATTTATTCAGTCACATCAAATATTTATCATTCGAGGCTAGTTTCTGTGGAAACAAATAAGATGCTGTTGTGTTCTTCATGCTGTTTGTTGTCTAAGGAAATAAAGTAAAACTATGATTACAGTACAGTGGGGAATATAAAGTCATATCATAACACAGATAAAGTGGGCATCAGAGGATGATAAGAATATATATATATTTTTTTTTTGGGGGGGGGGTTAAGGATCTGTTCTAAGGCAATGTACCCTGATAGTGCTGTGGGTCAGGCATTATGCTGCTAACCAACGTTAGTGGTTCTTATTCAACCAGCTGCTCGGCGGAAGAAAGATGAGGCTGTCTGCTCCCAGAAAGATTTACAGTCTTGCGTCTCTATGAATTGGAGTCAACCTGATGGCAGTGGGTATGATGTTTGGTTGTTCTATTCCAGGTACCATATTGGTTATTTTTTTTTAGAATGTGATATATACTTCTGTTTAAGGAGATTTGGTAGCATAGTGATTACATGTCAGGCTGCTAACCTCAAGGTCAGCAGCTCAAAACGACCAGCTGTTCTGCGGGAGAAAGATGAAGCTTTCTGCTCCCATAAAGATTTAACAGCCTCGGAAACCCTATACAGGGTTTACTATGAGTTGGAACCAACTCCAAGGCACACCACCACCAGAACCACTAAAAACATGTATCCTAAGCATTTTCGGACCTTAAAATTGAAACCTGTTAACTTCTGTAATAAACCTCATAACTGTGAGTCGGGTGTTTGAGTTCTTTGTGACCATTACAATGAATTATGGAACCCAGCTGAGATCTCTGTGTGTATGTATGTATGCTGTGGGAGGCATGCTTGGTTCCACATTTTATACAGTGAAATTGATGATTTATGGGCAGTAATGTGCTCGAACTTGGAGTTGGGGTTAGATGTAAACAATGGGGAGAATAGCCGTTGAGAGTTAGAACATCCCTGGTAACAGGGAGTGCATATGCTATGCTTTAATATATGCTGCTCAACAATTTCCTTATTAATATTATTTTTTAACCTTATGTTGAATCTTGAAGAGCAGATAGGAGTTAAGTCACAGGGCTGAAATATACTAAGGAAGCAGAGAAGGGTGCGGAATGTGCAATGTAATGACTGTGGCAATGGGTTGTTACTGGTTTAGCCGTGTTCAAGAATTTGAAATATTATCGTATGTTCTCCTTGCTTATTCTTGCCTGAAATTTCCAGCCACTAATGGAATGTAACACTTTACCCTTTTTGAACTTCTTCCTTCTCAATTCAGCACCATATGAAAGGTCAACTGTGAAATTCCCACATCCTATTAAATACCATTCCTAGAGCCACAGAGAATACTTCAAAATGCCACTCCTGGTTGAAGACATAGACATACTCGTTGTCATGAAGGGGTCTAGTGAACATAAGTTTTATGTGTTTGAAAAAAATCTAGACTTTTTTTTTGGTCTCATTTGCCTTTGCTTTGACTTTGTGATTTTGGCAAGAGTTGGTAGTTTGTTTTGAAGTGGAGGATTACTTGATTAAAAACAGTATTTTACTAAAAATAGACCTCTTGGCTCATTATCAGTGTCTCAAGAGACAATGTGAGTGTACGTCTGTTTCTGTTTACCAAGATATTGAGTGTCACCCAGAACATAATGTTGTCTGCCTTAACCCCTTTCGCTTATGATTGCATAGTCAGAATTCATTCCTCCCTTTCTTAGATATGACATGGGGGAGGTGTCTTACAAGTAGAGATTCTGGTGTAGAAATGTTTAAATAGTTTTCCCTACAAGGAGAAAATGGCTGTGAATACCATTTCTACTAGCCCAAATTTTGTGTCATCTTTTAGGTACTGGGTTGATTACTGGACATTTCTGAATAAATGTGGTTTCCTTCGAAAGTATATGCTTAAGATACTTTTCAGAACCCTTTTTGCAACAAAGTAGAAATATATGTACAGCTTTGAGATAATAAAAACAGTGGATACATCATTTCTTATTAACTCACCTAAGATAAGGGTGTTGTGTGTGCTGTGGAGTCAGTTCCGACTCATAGCGACAGTTGTCATAACCTCTCTACTTTGATTGGGTGGGTGGTTTTTTTGTTTGTTTGTTTTGAAGGCACTGATTGGACTCATGTGCTGGACTGTAAGGTCGGTGGTTCAAACTCACCAGCTGCTTCTCGGAAACCCTATACAGGGTTGCTATAAATCAAAACCGACTGCACGGCACATAGCAACAACAACAACAACAATCTTAATAGATTTTGTCAAATCACAGGGGTTCATTATAAACCAGTTTTAAGAAAACTGAAAACAGCATTGGTAAGAAAACGTCAGGAATGTTGTGCCAGGGAATGTGTTTCCAACACAGTGCACTCCTCCTTCTTGGAGAGTAGCATGGGCTGTCCCAGAATCATTCCATTGGGGAACTTGACTCCCTGAGGCTGATCTTACACACTTCATCCCTGATCTTGTTCCGGAAAACTTCTTTTTCCTTCCAAAACTCAAAGACCATTTAAAAGGAATGGTTTGGGCATGGTGTAAATCAAAGAGCACAGAATTCTTCAGGGGAAGCATTGGAGAGATGGAGACACCGCCTTCAGAAGTATGTTGAACTCTTTGGAGAATATATTACGAAACAATAGCTTCACATGTGGACATTTTTATTTAATAAAGGTGTCTATGATTTTTGTAGGGATAGGAGCTCTGGTAGCATAGTGGTTACGAATCGGGCTGCGAACCGCAAGGTCAGCAGTTCGAAACTACCAGCTGCTCCGCGGGAGAAAGATGAGGCTTTCT
>NW_006408659.1:3798269-3826183 GCF_000296735.1 Chrysochloris asiatica | reverse complement strand
TCTCTCTCTCTCTATATATATATATATATATATATATATATATATCAGAACAATGTTTTGTTGATATAGTTACCAAGCATCAGTAAAGTAGAACAGTAGTTCATAAATAGACTTCCTTACAGTGAGCAATTAGGAGCTCTGGTAGCGTAGTGATTAAGAATCAGGCTGGTAATCTCAAGGTCAGCAGTTCGAAACTACCAGCTGTTCTGCGGGAGAAAGATGAGTTTTTCTGCTCCTGTAAAGATTTGCAGCCTCAGAAACCCTGTACTGGGTCTCTATGAATCAGAACCGACTCCACGGCACATAACAATAAAGAAATAGTACATAAGAAAGGTTCTAAATGAGTTGGGTAAGAGTTGATAACTTGAAAAGTGAGAGTCTATGAAAAGACATTAAAGATAAAATTGACAGTATTGTAAAATTGTTCTACATAGAACTATTTTGCAAATTAAAGGACAAATGCAAAGAAAGAACAAAAAGCAAAAAAAGAAAACCTCTGAGTAATTTTTACAAAATACATGCTATTTAAGAAGTTTTAAGTCCTTAGTCCATAAGAGTCTTCATATGTCACGTAAAAGGTAAGCAGAAAAGAATATGAGATATATGAATGGGAAATTGTCAAAAAAAAAGTAAAGAGAAGAAAATAAAATATATACTGAATGTCATTGTTAGGATCCATTGAGTTGGTTCCAACTCATCATGAACCTTTAAATGGTTTCCAAGGAGTAGTGGGCGGGTTTGAATCTCCGGTCTTGTAGTTAACAGTCTAGTGCTTACCTTATAGTGTCAGGACTCCTAATAAGTACAAGAAAATTAATTTAACTGCTTACCAAAACTGACCTTGCAGTCCAGTGCATCAAGTTGGGCTGCTTACCTCAAGGACAGCAGTTTGAAACTTCCAGCCGTTCTGCTGGAGAAAGATGAGGCTTTCTGCTCATGTAAAGATTTATAGCCTCAGAAACCCTGTACAGGGTCAGTGTGAGTCGGAAAGGACTTCACAGCACACCACCACCATCACTTACCAAAAAGTATAAATAGAAAAAAAAATTACCCTCACTTACCAACTTTTAAAAAATAAACTCTATGAGCCCCATTGATTGACAAGAGTGTATTGAGAACAGCTCTATTACGCTACTTCACAGGAAATTTTAATTGGCTCAGTATTCTGAATAATCTTTGGCAATATTTATTAAACACATTAAAAGTTCTCATGCCAGTAGTTTCAAGAATTTAGCTTGTAATGTTAATAATTATCCTAAGAATATTAACATGAAAACATACAGAAGCTACAAAGAAATTAATTATGGTACTGATCAATAGTACCACAGATTAGAAACCGAAACCTAAAGGTTCCAAAAACAGAAAATCAGATGATCATGACATATGTTGCAAATGGACTTCTGATGTGACACACCGGACTGCTAATCGCAAGGTCCGCTGTTCAAACCCACCAGCAACTCCTTGGAAACCCTATACAGGGTCGGAACAGATGCAACAGCACGTAACAAAAACAACATTATACAAGTATTAAATATGATGTCACATAAATAACATTAAAAATGTTCATGCATTACTGTTAGGGAAAAATTCAGGTCACAAAGGAATATGAAAAATAAATTATTTTTAACAAAAGAGTAAATGCTTATAAGATATATGGATACATACCAATATAATAGTAGTTTTCTCTGACTGTTTGGATTATGAGTTATTTTAATTTACTTAATTGCACTTGGCTTTCTGCTCCTGTTAAGATTTACATCCTTGGAAACTATGCAGGGTTGCTATTAGCTGGCATTTAACAACAACTTGTCTCTCCTTTGCAGTTTTTCTCTACAGTGAGCATACATTGCTTTACTAATCAGAAAGAAACTATAGTTTATTTTGCTGCACACTAGATAAGTGCTTTTTTTTTTTTTTTTAAAGAAGAGAGATCAGCAATTGAGAGATTAGAGCTTTTAACCATACAAAGAATGTCATTCCCTTACAAAAAGTACAGGTTTCAAAAAATTCATTGTTAGTTTATAAAAATCTTGTGTAAGATTCTGAAGGATTATGGTGAATATAAAAATTAAAGGTGATGCTTGAAAAAGAGATAGATTTGAGTTTATCATTTAATACTTATTCTAGGATTTACTTTTATTCTCTAAGAAGAAAATGAATGGTGTAGAGTCAAAAAATACAAAATTTCTTACATGCTGCATGCTACAGGCTGGTACCTGTAAGAATTAGAAAGGAAGAAGGAATAATTTGTACCCTCAAGAAATTGACCCGAAGAAGAGGTAACTTGGCTTGTGTTTGTGGGAATGGAGAAGTTACGAATGAGATTTAGGTAGGATGATTTATGAAGTTGGCCGGCTACACAGGTGGAAATATCCACAGGCTTTTGGAAGGATGAAATTGGCCCTTTAATCAGACGTATTAATGCGGGTGATATGGATGAAGGGCGTTAGCTAAGAGTGGCAGCTGAAACTCTTTGAAGGGATTCATTGGGGTGAAATTCAGTACTAGGGGGTCATTCTTCTCATTCTGTCCTCTGAGTTGTGCTCCAGAACACATCACATACAAATTATAATATGAACAGTGTCCTCTCCAATCCATCATTATACATGGTTGCACATACTCAATGAGCTTTCTGAGAGGGACAAGACAGAAGATGTACAAGGACACATTTACATACGTAAGTTCAAAGCGTGAATAGCATAGTAAACTGGTAAAAGACAGTGAAGAAAATAAAGCAAACTCTGGGACAAGTGGTATGGCGCAAAATTTCATGAAGTATTTGACTCATGATGTCAAATACTATAGACAGACCAAAGACAATTAGAACTAGATAAGTCACTGGACCTTGCAGTAGAAAAAATGGGTAATATTGAGATAGTGGCATGCATACACTAAGTGGAGGGAGAGGCAACAAGTGAAGCATCTATGAGTGCAAGCTTTCTCCTGGGGCAGTAATGGAGGACTGTGGGTGAATGTCTAGTATCTACCAGTCTCTCCAAGGGAGAAAGATGAGGGTCTCCACCTCCATAAAGATTTACAACCTCAGAAACCCTATACAGGGTCTCTGTGATTGGTACCAACTTGATGGCACACAACTACCACCACCAACCAACCATTGTATGATCAATACGGGGCATTGGTGGTTCAATGGTAGACTTCTTGCCTTCCATGCATGGTAGGAGACCATCAGGTAAATACAGAAATAATTTCAAGCCAAAGTCTAATGCATGGCAGTACTAACCATGCCCTTAAGTGGAGTTACTGTCAGCATGATGTAAGACATAATGCCAGCTTAGAGAGTTTTCGCAAATAGACCAATGATGATCACATATAAAGTGGAGCATACTACCAACAATTTGCAAAGCGTTATGTTATTGTTCCTAAAAGGTGTACTTTGTTTTTCCAAACAGTGCTTTGATGTTATTAGAACAACATTGCCCCTTGATAATACAAGGGAAACAAATGTTTCTCTCTGTTGTTGTTGTTAAGTACTGTGGAGTTGGTTCTGACTCATAGTAACCCTGCACAGGGTTTCCGAGGCTGTAAATATTTACGGGAGCAAAAACGCCTCATCTTTCTCTGGTGGAACCGCTGGTAGTTTCAAACTGCTGACCTTGAGGTTAGCAGCCCGACTCTTAACCACTACACTACCAGAGCTCCTTTTATGTTAATTGTTGAGCAAGAGTAAGGAGTGGAGTACTGAGTATATTGACTAATGATTTAGAAAGATGCTTGTTACAAGATTGCTTTTATTTTGTAGTGGTTGTTGTTAGTGCCATAGAGTCCGTTTCAACTCATAGAGACCCTGTATAGGTTTTCCAAGGAGCAGCTGGTGAGTTTGAACCGCCAACTTTGCAGTTCAAATCAACCTTTCAACCCAGTGCATTATCCCACAATATCACACCTAGACTCTGCTTTTATTTTACATCTTAGAATTTTGCGATTGAATGGACAACAATATCTTTCTCACTTTTTTCCAGTTTGAAGGTACCACTGTATTGCAGTAAAAAATGCACTGTAAAAATGGCTTTTTTTAAAAAATGCTGATTTGGAGTCTGTCCACAACTCTTAAGGATTTGTGTATAGTTATATAAAGTTATTTTACATTTATGCTACTTCCTCTTAAAATAATAAATAATCCCCAGTGATCTTTTTATAAATCAAATGATTTTAAGTAATCATAGATTAAGGTTTATTTGAGAGTTAAGATTTATAAATAATGCATCAACCATGCTTCCCAGTAGACATACGTGGGAAAGGATTTAGAGGTTATTTAGATAGCTAACATTTTCTTAACTAATCGCAATTACACAAGTAATTTCTGAACGCTTTCATCTTGCAAAAACTAAAAGCAAAGTAGATGAGTAACTCCTTTGGCACCTCCCAGGTCCCCAAACAAGCACACAGATTAACCAAGTTTTAAGTTTGCTGTGTAACCTTGCAATGTTTTTCTGAATATTAACACAAAATATATGAAGATGTCTCAAAAGCAGTTCACAGAAAAATCCATTATCTTTTGATTCCATTTTTTTCATGAACTTTTTGAACCGTCCCCCCCTCAATGTACCTGAACAAAAAAAAATATGCAGTATTGTTTAGGGTACATTCAAAAAATAAAAGTATGTTTGATTTAACTAGATTTTAATAATTCATTTTATGTCTTTTTGTATGGAAATAGTTAAGGAGCTACTTCACAATTTTTATCTGATGGAGATTATCTCCTGTTGTGGATGTCACATAGTTTATTCCATGTTATTCCTTCCTGACAGGCATTTGATATGTTTCCCAAAATTCCCTATTACAAACAATGCTGAAGTAATGTACTGAATTTCAAGTGAAATGTGCTGGATGTCTTTGGGATACGTAGTTGTTGTTAGGTGCCTTCATGCTGGTTCTGACTCATAGTGATCTTAAGAAACAGAACGAAACACTGCCTGGACCTATGCCACCCTCACAAATGTTGTTATGTTTGGGCCCGTTGCTGTTGCCACGGTGTCATTCCATCTCATTGAGGGTCTTCCTCCTTTTTGCAGACCCTCCACTCTACCTAACATGATGTCCTTCCCCAGGGGCTGGTTCTGACATGTTCGAAGTACGAGAAACAAAATCTCACTATTCTTACTTCCAAGGAGCAATCTGGCCGTACTTCTTCCAAAACAGATTTGTTCATTCTTCTAGCAGTCTTTTGGCAGTATATTCAATATCCTTCGCCAACACATAATTCAAAGGCGTCAATTCTTCCTCAGCCTTTCTTATTCATCATCCAGCTTTTGAATACATATGAAGTGATTGAAAATAACATGGCTTGGGTAAGGCTCACCTTAGTCCTCATAGTGACATATTTGCTCTTTAATACTTTAAAGTAGTTTTTTTGCACAAGGTTTGTCTAATGCACTATATCATTTGATTTCCAGAGTGCTTCTTCGATGAACGGTTAATTGTGGATCTAAGTAAATGAAATTTTTGGCAATGTCCGTCTTTTCTTCATTTATCATGATGTTATTTATTAGTCTAGATGTAAGGATTTCTGTTTACTTTACAGTGAGGTGAAGACTGTAATCTTTGATGTTTATCAATAAATATGTCAAGTTCTCTTCCTTCTAGGAAGCAAGGTTTTGTCCTGTGCACATTGCTGTATCCTTCTTCATATCATCCAGCTTCTTAGATTATTTGTACAGTGTTCAGTTTGAATAAGTTTGGAGAAAGTTTACAGCCCTAACACACAACTTTCCTGATTTTAAACCATTCAGTATCCCCATGATTCTGTTTGAACAACTACTTCTTGGTCTATGTATAGGTTCCTCATGAGCACAATTAAGTGTTCTGGAGTTCCCATCCATGGCAATGTTGTACACAGTTTTTACTATGATCCACGCAGTCAAGTGCCTTTGCATAGTTGATAAAGCACAAGTAAACATCATTTTGGTATTTTCTTCTTTCAGCCAAATCTGTCTTACATCAGCAGTGATATTCTTTGTTCCACATCCTCTTCTGTATCCAGCTTGAATTTCTGTCATCTCCCTGTTGATATATTGTTACAATCCTTTTAAAATTATCTTCATCAAAATTTCACTTGCATGTGATATTAATTATATTGTTCAGTGATTTCCTCCATTGGTTAGCCAGGTAGCTGTCTTCTAAATTTCTTGGCATAGAGGAAAGAATTCCTCCAGTACTGCATCCGTGTTGAAGCATTTTCATTTGTATTCCATCAATTACTGAAGCCTTGTCTTACACCAGTCCTTCAGTTGAGCTTGGACTTCTTCCTTCAATACCATTGGTTCTAGATCATACGGTACCTATGGAAAATTTTTAAATATCGACCAATACTTTTTGCTACAATGACTTTGTGCATTATTGTCAGTTGATGATACTGTGGTGGTTTGTATGTTGCTGTGATGTTGCAAGCTATGCCACCAGTATTTTAAATACTATCAGGATTACTTATGGTGGACAGGTTTCAGTGGTGCTTCCAGACTAAGAAGAAGGAGAGGCAGACCATTTCTAAAAGGTTGTTGCTTTATGCCATCAAGTCAGTTCTGACTCATAGCAATCCTGTATAGGGTTTTCCAAGGAGCAGCTGGTGGGTTTGAAATGCCAACTTTGTAGTTGGCATTCCAAGTGTGAGCCTACAGTGCCACATGAGGACTCCTCTGAAAGGTTGTGTTTGTTAAGTGCCATTGAGTCAATTCCGACCCACAGCGACCCTATATCGGGTTCCCAAGGAGCAGCTGGTGAGCTTGAACCACTCTGGAAGGTTAGGCACTGGAAATCTTATAAGCAGCAGTGGAACCTTGGGATAAATAGAGAAGTGTAATATTGGTTCATAGAGTATATGCGTTTTCTATGTTAGTACCAAAAATCAAAACAAAATGAAAATATGTTCCATTTCTGGTCACCCAGTCCCAATGCATGTCACAATACAGCTGTGCTCTGTACAGTTGTCAGTTGCCTGCTTTTTCTGAAGTAGATTGCCAGTAGTTTTTTCTAGCTTAATGGTCACACTATAACTGATGGCTTTAATAAATTTATTTTCTCACAGTTCAGGAGACTGGAGGTATAAATTCAGAAAAGACCTTTAGTGGAGGCTTTCTCTCTCTGTGGACTCTGGATGAAAGTTCTTGTCTCTTCAGCTTCTGGTTTCTAATTCTTAAGAGATTTCTGTATGTTTTTGATATCTCTTTTACTCCATCTCTCCTTTGCTGGTTTGTTTAATCCATTTTATATTTCATAGAGATTGATTCAAGAACACCTCACACTAATCATGTCTCAATAACACAACAAAAGCAACCCATTCCCAAATGGGATGATTTGTACAAGCATAGAGGTTAGGATGTATAGTACACATTTTGGGGAACATGGTTCAATCCCTAACAACTTTCTTCTGAAACGTCTCTGTATGCGTCAGAATCTCCAGCCATTGGATTAGCATCTAGTATGCTAACCATTTACATCATCAAAGGACTTCTATCATATTAATTTGTTATTTTTGGTTTTAAGTGTTATTCAGTTGGTTCAGACTCAGAGTGACTCTGTGTAGGGTTTTAGAGGACTGGCTGGTGGATTTGAACTTCCTACCTTGTGGTGGTGGTTGTTGCTGTGATGTGCTGTCAAGTTGGTTCTGACCCATAGCAATTCTGTATAAAGTTTCTGAGGAGCAGCTGGTGAGCTTGAACCTCTGACCTTGCAGTTGAAACTGAATTTGCAGTCCTGTGTTAGCAATACAGTATTTATCCTACTGCACCACACCAAGACTCCAGTGAAACATGGTCGTTGTTGTTATTAAGTGTCATCAAGTCAGTTCTGACTCATTGTTGTTGTTGTTAAGTGCCATCGAGTCGGTTCCGACCCATAGCGACCCTGTACAGGGTTTCCGAGGGTGTAAATCTTTACGGGAGTAGAAAGCCTCATCTTTCTCCCGCGGAGCGGCTGGTAGTTTCGAACCGCTGACCCTAAGGTTTGCAGCCCAATTCGTAACCACTACTGAATATGGTTTCCAAGGAGTGGCTGGTGGGTTTGAACTGCTGATCTGGTGGTTATCAGTTCAGTGCCTATCTTACAGCCCCACACCAGGTTTCTAGTGAAATGATGGTAGTTGTCAAGTATAAAAATTCCAGGACTTGATATCAGGTATGCCCTCTCCATAAAGAAAGAAATGTCTGGCAACCTACTTTTGAAAATAAATCAATAAAAATACTATGAAGCAGTCCAATCCATAACTGATCATTGAGGAAGCTACAGGATGGGACAATATTTTGTTCAGTTGTGCATTTGTTGTTGTTAAGTGCTGGTGTGTGGGTTCTGACTCATAGCAACCTTGTTTAGGGTTTGTAATGAGTGGCTGGTGAGTTTGAACCACCAACTTTGTAGTTGAAACCACCCTTGAGGTTCAGCTCCATACCAGTTGTGCATTAGGGTCGCTATGAGTCTGGATGACTTAATGACAGATAACACTACCTGGTAGATTTCCAGTGTCTACAGCAAATTGTCTCCAAACTTATAAATAAAGAAACAAATATATATATTCAGACAACCTCCATGAGACTTTGCTTCTTATTTTTATTTTCCTTTACCAACTTTGCAAAACTAGTTCTGATTCATAATCAAGGAGTTGAAGAGGAAGTTATTGATACACTGTAAATACAAGTTTCTTTATTTTTCTGTTTTAACTTAGTTTTTCCAGTTGTGTGATCCTGTGATCTTACATCTGTTAAACTTTTCATGGTTGGTATATTTCCTAATATAATTGAAATTCTCCTGGCTTAAAAATTTCATTTTCATAACTTATCAACAGAATCATCTTTATTTCTTTGCTTGATGCATTTCCAAATGTAAGAAAACATGCACAATGAGTTGATTTCAAAAAATTACAAGACATTTATTTGAAACATTGAGCTTTGACTTTTTTGAAAAGGTATTTTTAATGGAGTTTGAATCCACTCTCTGAATTCTGGGATTAGGTTGAGTCACAGACATCTGGTGGCTTGTGTTAGCCTTTCAATTAATCACATTTGGGTCCTCTTTCCCTCTTGACCCAGAACATTTCAATTGAATGCTTCTGTGTTTCGAGGGAACTGAGTCCACATCCTATGTAACTCTGGATAACCAAAGTGTCTTTGTAGCCACCTAGTGTCAGCTTGATATTGAAGCAAAATTCTGTCGGGATCTAAGACTAGAAGGCTTGCAATGAAGCATTCAATGGGCACCTGTTAGAGAAAAGAAACTGAGTTGGGTATTTTCATTTGTGTTATCTAATGTGTGTTCACAAGTAGCACACATGGTAAGTTTATTTTATGTATTTTCCATATCAGGACATGAAGGCTAAGAGAAGTGATTTAATTTGAAGTGTGTCCCCTGATCAGCAAGCCTTCCCTCTTTCCTTCTAGCACCTTGCCTCCCCCTTTGCTGAAATCAATGAATACTAAAGAAATCAAAGAGAGTGTCTTGGATGAAGTAGAGTTTTAGCCATGGTTGATGCAAGAAGAGCCAGTGTTGAAGGAAGGAGAGCCGCTTCTCCAAGGGCAATGAAGACAGGCTTATGCTCAGATGTGGTTTAGTTGATTACCTACTTGGAATAGAGCTTTGTTCAGTTGACTTTGGGCAGTATTGTTTGGGAAGATACGGGGCTCTAGCTCAGTAATGTTTCATGAAGGATAGCAGCCAGGCACAGGAGCTATGGTGACTTTCAGTGTTATACCAGAGAATACAGTATCTCTTTTCTTTCTTTTTTTGTGTGTATAATAGTGCATAGTTACACTAGCTATAGTCTCCTGGTGTGGCACTGTAGGATTAGCCTGTGAGCCAAAGGTCAGCAGTTCAAACCCACCAGCGGCTCCTTCAAAACCCTACACAGAGTCACTATGAGTCAGGACTGACTTGACGCCACCCACATTTCAGGTCATGAAGTATCATAAATCAGTGACTGAGGTACCTGGAAAATACAGTGTCCTAAGATACTGATTGGAGTCCTGGTGTGGCTCTATGGACTAATGAGTCAAACTGCAAAGTCATTAGAACTGTGAGGTTGGTGGTTCAGGGTCACCAGCTGTTTCTTGGAAACCCTATACAGGGTCGCTATGGGTCAGAATCGACTTGACAGCACTTAACAACAACAACAACAACAAGATACTGTTTGGGGACTTGGTGATACTTGGTGATAATGGATGTGCTCTCTCCAGTAGGAAAAACTTTTGCTGTAAGAACCACACTTAAGGCAGAGCCTGCTGAGATGGACCTTGTTTAAAAGCCTGCGTTGGGTTGCAAGCCATTGATTGTTAAAACGTGCCTTAGACCACAAATGCAAATGGAAAAAGGCTAAAATTTCAAATATGGGCTAAATATTTATTTCTCTTGTGCTAATGGGACATGGTCATTTCCTAATGCAGAGAACATTGGTCTGAAAGAATGGTTGTGTTTCGGCCAAACCACGGAGAGTCCTTTTTGAGACTCTGCCAGTTCCTGGTGGAAGCCAGAAAGTATATTTTTAGGCATCTATAACTCAAGCTAAGGGAACTATGTATCTCATAATGGTTATCATCCAAATGGATATAAATAGAGCTTTTAAAGAAACAAGCCATATGCTTTGTAGTGGTTACTTTAACTTCAGATCTGATTTACAAGCACTTTAATTTCTAAAAACCACTCTATTTTATTCATTATGAATATGCAGTGCACATAAGAATGCTTTGTAACTTGGCTGTGTACTCAGAAAACTAAGACTATTTTCCTCCCCAAAACTTGTAATAAGGTCAAATGCTAAAGGCTTATAATGATTGTTTATAACTCTTCTCTTATAATAGAAAACAAATGTTATCCAGTACCCAAAAAGCTCTGCGTTGTTAATAATCTATTTGCATTGCATAATTTCAGTTTTCTCATCATTGTTAGATATTACCTCAAAATTAAACATGACAAGCGTTTTATTTATTTTCTGAAGAATTAAAGTATATTTAATTCAAATCATGTTTATATTATTTCATATTAGATCATTATTATGGTAACATGAGCACAACAAACTTATAATTGCAAACTTTAAGCAAGAGGAAAGGTATGTTGTGTAGCCACTAGAATGGCAAACATTGAAAGAGCTGACAACACCAACTTTTGACAAGGATATGGATAACTGGAATGCTCATTGTTGATGGGAGTATAAATTGGTTACAATCACATTGGAAAGCTGTTTATTAGTATTTATTAAAGCTAAAATTGTGCCTACTGGATGATTTTAAGAAAAATGATAGTATAATACCATCTGGAGACAGTTATAAAAATGATCATAGCAGCTTTATTTATAATAGTCTGCAACTGCAAACAACTTAATTCGCCATCAATAAGGGAAGGGATAAACAAATTTCAGTGTATTCTCATATTAGCATGCTATATATTATGAAAAACAAATGTACTCATGACACATACAACAATATAGACAAATGTCTTACGTTTGAATGAAAAGAAGCTAGACACAAAAGATACGAATATAAATCCTTTCATATGCAGTTCAAGAAAAGGCAAAACTAATCGATGTTGATATAGATCAGAATACTAATCCACTTTCTTCTCAAGCGAGAGTAATGATTGAAAAGAGGCACCTGGGAATTTCTCAGGGAATCTGAAAATGCTCTAGATCTTGGTCTGACTGGTGGTTTCTTAGGTGTATATATATGTATTCATTCATCTAGCTGTATCCTTAAGGTGAATATTCTACTTAAGTAAAACTATGAAAAGTATTATATATCTCAAATTGATTCACAACACATTATTCTCTTCTTTCCAATTCAGCAGAGAAGGGAGCAATTAGTTCTAAAAGGATGATCCAAGACTGAAATAGGGAGTGCTGGTAGTGATGTGCTGTAGAGTCAGTTCCTACTCATAGCAACCCTGTATAGAGCTTCTGAAGCTATAAATCTTTACAAAAGAAGAAAGCCTCATCTTTCTCCTGCAGAATGGCTGGTAGTTTTGAACTGCTGACCTTGAGGTTAGCAGCCGACTTGTAACCACTGTGCTACCAGAGCTCCAGTAGATGATGTAATTTATGTATTAAGACATATGCAAAGGGGTTCTAACTTTACTGTATTTATTATGAAGAAGTAAATTAGCTGTATTACATTTGTGAAAGTAATAAAGTATTGTGATTTTAGGAGCAGAGCTATTTTTTTTTTTAACTGTAGAAAAAGTAATATATATACTTATTTTATATCATGGTTCATATACATTGAAAGGAGAAAAATGTAATGAAATCTTAGGCAGATTTTTGATATTTCAATTTTAAATATTTATATCTAAATAGTCATAATGGGTTCATATGCACATTGTTTTTTGTTTGTTTGTTTGTTTTTTGCTTGCTTTTCTTTTTTTATTCTACTCTTTTTATTTAGTTCCTCTCTTCCTTCATGGTTAATCTATGGGATGCTAACCAAAAGGTTGGCAATTCAAAACTTCCAGCCGCTCTCTGGGAGAAAGATGTGGATGTTTGCTTTTGTAAAGATTTACAGCCTTGGAAACCCTATGGAGCAGTTCTACCATGCCAGATAGGTTCATTCTGAGTCAGAATGGACTCAGTGACAGTGGGTTTAGTAGTTATGTGTCTTACATAAACTAAACCCACGTGGTGTGGGGCTGTGGCATAAGGTGCTGGACCACAAAGTCGGCTTTAACTGTGAGGTTGGAGGTTCAAATTCACCAGCCACTCCTCGTAAACCCTATACAGGATTGCTATGAATTGGAACAAACTTGATGGCACTTAATAACAACAATGAAGCATATTTATATGTATATATTCACAGGAACTTGTACACCTGTATGTATCTTTGTCTTTGAGCTACAAAATAATATTTCATACACTTACCAATATGCGTAGTGGTTACGAATCGGGCTGCGAACCTTAAGGTCAGCGGTTCGAAACTACCAGCTGCTCCGCGGAAGAAACATAAGGCTTTCTACTCCCGTAAAGATTTACACCCCCGGAAACCCTATACAGGGTCGCTATGGGTCGGAACCGACTCGATGGCACATAACAACAACAACAACAACCAATATCTTACTACCCTACACCCCATATCCCCAAATGAAATTCATGGTAATTCCTTCATGTCATCTGGTATGTTATGGTGGTATAATCGCCCATGGTGTAGAAATACTAGAATTTACTTAGCCAGTCCCCTTTTTTCTGGGTTTTGGTTGAGCAATGTCATTAGTGTACTGTAGTGAGAGAACTTTGAACTAAGAAACAGGAATAAGGGTTGAGACTATTTTTGTTATTTAGATGTGTCACTGAAGTTGTCTGAGCCAGGTCTCCCTAGCCATCAAAAGACAATACATTTATACTTGCCTATCCATGTGAATAAGGAAGATTGCAGCATAGAAGAATTGATGCATTTGAGTTTGATGTTGGAGAATAATGTTAAAGTACCATGGACTTCCAGAAAAACAAATAAATATATGTTGGAAGAAGAGCAACCAGAATGTTCCTTAGAAATCAGGATGGTGAGACTTTGTCTATCATACTTAGTTTATGGTGCCAGGAGGTACCAGTCCATGAAGAAGGGCATCATACTTGGTAGAGTGTGAAGTAAGCAAGAAAGCGGGCTACTCTGTCTTACGCCGAGTTTTCTAGAAAAGCAAAACCAGTGAAACATGATAGATAGATAGATAGATAGATAGATAGATAGATAGATAGATAGATAGATAGATAGTTGTTAGGTACCATTGACTTGGTTCCAACCCATAGTGACCCTGGATTGGCTGGTGAGCTTGAACTGCCGACCTTGTGGTTCAAACTGACTTTGCAATCCAGCTCATTAACCTGTTAGCGTCACAGCAGGACTCTAGATTGATAGATGGGTAGATAGATATAGAAAGAAGTTTATTATCAAGGAAATGGCTGACAATGTTAGAGTCCCAGAGGCAGAGATAGAGTGTCTCTCCTTTGTGTCCATTATATTGCGAGCAGCCCACACCCCCAAGGAAGCATCTGTTAAATTGATTGGCTACTTATAGAGTTAACTAAGCCTATATTAGGTTATTCACCATGGAAATACACACATCTCAACTGTTAAATTTCTGGAAATCCTTGGCTAGTCACACTGATATAGAACCCTAACTATTACAGTCAATCCTTGTCAACTTGAAAAACTATGCATAATTCCTAAATAAAGAAAATTGTAAAGTCATACTTGTGCCTGATAGGATATAACTAAAACACATACAACCAAAACTGCACTGGCCTCATTTACATCTTATATGTCAAAAATGAACAAAGCTAAAATATTTGATGCAGTACATATATATATATTCATTTAAATGTCCAAAGGGCACATTCAGCCAGCCAGCCTCCTGCCCATAAACACACAGCCTTCCTTACCCAGTCCCTGGGCCTAGAGTCCATAGCTGCTCTGTCTTTATATGCTACGTCCTCTGCCATGTCATCTGCCACCTTCTCTGCTTTTGCCACTTTTCCAGGCAGGGATCCCGTGCTCCACTCATGCTCTTCTTTAATAACGTTTCTGGGACCATTTGTTCCTGAAATGAAAAATAACTACTCCCCTCTTTAAGTTATACATCTCCTACAATTACAGTTTTGACAATCACAATTATTAATATTGCTAACGGTTACAATGGAAAGAATAAAATCCCATCAACATCACCCCCACCGCCTTTTACCAGACCCATTCAGTGGGGATTGTCCCTTGTCCCCTCATTCGCACACACACATACACATTTCTTACACTTTAGCTCATCCAGTGGAGTCTGATGCTGATATTAATTAGTACTCTGTGTGTGTATGTGTGTACATAAACAGATGTGCATCTCCTGCGGAGAAGGCCTCCTATGTATTTAGACTTCATTTGGAAACAGTTGGTTTTCTCTTTTAGAGACATTTGAAGAACTTCCTTTCTGAGAGAGCTGCTCAGTCACTCACTCTGCATGTCTAAGTTGAATGGAATCTCTCCACACTTTAGAGCCACCCTCATGCTGTTGGAGCCTCGCAGTCTCAGATGATCTTAATCTCTATTTCTCAAGCACCCGGAGGGCATGGCTTTATGCTCTGACTCTTTAAAGGAATAAGGTGGTGTTTCCATCTCTCTTAGCAGTGAGTGCCATTGTACCCAATCCACATTGGGTATCTTCTTTGGAATTATGGGTTTGCTTACTGAACATTTTAAAATCTATGTGATTTTCTTGGCAAGTATCTGCCTGAGATAAATTTTCATAGCCCTTTTTAGACAAAGGAGAAATGTACATACAACATATGTACAAAAAACCCCAGTTGGTACACTATTTCTTATTAGCTCACATACTATGAGGGTAAGTCAAAAAGTATTGCTTTTTTTAGTAGACACTTTTATTTTGTAGACACTTTTATTAAATACAAATATCAAAATGTTAAGTTATAGTTTCTTGATCTATCCTCCATTTAGGTCTATACACTTCTGAAGGCAGTGTTTCTATATCTCTAATTCTTCTCTGAAGAATTCTGTACTCTTGATTTATACCACATCAAAACATGTTCATTTCCAATTGTCTTTGGGTTCTGGAAACAAAAAGAAGTATGAGAGGGCAAGATCAGGGTGGATTTTCCTATGAAATTTTTGAAAGCACAGCTCTTGTAACCTTGAAGAGTAAGCAGGTGCTTTGTCATAAAGGAGTGGGGTGGGGAGGACTCTCAGTACAACTTTTCTGGCCTTTTTCTCTCTAGTGCAATTTTCAGTTTGCTTAAAAGTTCTTCATAATATGCCCCCATGATCATCCTGTGTCCTTTGAGAGAAACTATTAAGATTACCCCTTTAGATTCCTCAGAATTAGTCAAGATAACCTTCTGTGCTGACCTCTCTTCCTTTCATGGAACTGGCCCAGCAGGTTCCTTGGAAAGCCACTGGTTTGATTGTTCTTGTTGTTAAATGCTCTTGAATCTCAGAGTTGATTCATAGGAACCTTGTAGAGGGTTTCCAAAGAGCAGCTGGTGGGTTTGAACTGCCTCCCTGTGGTTCCAAGTCCAGCATATATCCTACAGCACCACACCAGAACTTTGGTTTTTAAGACCCTTTGTTTATTAAGACACTATAATGAGACTAGGAGTCCCTGGTGTGGCACTGCAAGATAATGTAGTGGACTGCAAAGTCAGTTTGAAGTAGAAGCTCGACAGTTCAAATCCACCAGTCGTTCCTTGGAAACCCTATATAAGGTCACTATGGGTTGGAACCCACTTGACAGCCCTGAACAACAACAACGAGACTGAGTCTTGCTGAAAGAGTTTGTCTGTAACCATCCACTGTAAATATTTATGGAAGCAGAAAGTCTCCTCTTTTTCCTGTGGAGACACTGGTGATTTCGAACTGCAGACCTATGGTTAGCAGCAAATCACATAAACCACTACTCCACCAGGGCTCACACATACATTTATATCTGTATCTATCTACCTGTATTTCTAGATGCCTATTTATCCCCACTCTCCATTTATCGACATGATTAGTTTCCAAAGACTAGGTCATTATGTGAAATTGGCATTGTGTCACTGTTGTTGTTAAGTGCCGTCATGTCGGTTCTAACTCACAATGATCCTATATAGGGTTTCCAAGGAGCGGATGATGAGTTTGAACCACCAACCTTGTCCTTCAAACTGACCGTGTGGTCTAGTGCTTATCCTTCAGTGCCACACCAGGCATGGTGCTTGGGTCCCCTAATCTCCTGCATGTGGCACACTGCCCGATGGATACCCAGGTTCTTTTACCATGTCTTTGGAGACGTTTGTGGCACTACTTCTCGACCACACCTTGCCCACCACTGCAGTTTCCCGCAGCTTTCCCTGGGTGGGAATCCCACTTGTCCTAGATCTGCTCAACCCTGAAGCCCAACAGTGCCCCCTTCCTGCCTCCCCTCCACCAACTAGCTGGCACCTTCAGGTCCTTGGTCAGCCTCCCCTTCCCCCATGACCTCACATTATTCCTCAGGCCAGTCAATTACTGTTTCTCGATTGGGTCAGTTATTACCAGGGTTCGCCCAAGGAGGGTGCTTCCAGATCTGGCCATTGGAGGTTCCCCTTGAACATTTTTTCAGAGTTGTCATAAAGGAAAAACGTCAGATAATGAGATAGTCACTAAGTAAGTAGGTGTACATGATTTAATCTAAATGTCTAATGCATAATAAATGCTCAGTACATGTTTATTATTAATATTATCATTATTACTGAAGTACCTGGATGCCATCTTCCTGCCATTCTTAGAAACCTGAGAGTTTCTTTAGAAAACAAAGGGAAGAACAAAAATGCTCTTTTTAAGCCAGATCAGGAGTGGAGTGACAACTACAGGACAGAGAGCCACTTGTTCAGACTCCCTTGTGTTTCTTCACCTTAGCTTTAGGTTTTCCTTAAGTGTCCAGTTTAAACACACATTAGTATTGATGAGATCCAGTGAGATAATACAGCCAATGTGCTTAGAGCAAGGACTGGAAAGATTAAGTGAACCACAAACATTAGCTTCTTCCTCTCCCACTCTCTGGACAGCTCATAAATTAACTTTCTGTCTTGGGATGAGTTCCCCAGAAATAAATCCTAATACGAAGACTTGTGTACAAGTGGTTATTCAAGAAGGACGCCTAGGAAAGATTGGCAAAGGTGTGGTGGAAACAGAATAAGGAAGAAACCAGATAAAGCCTCAATTTCAAGTGCTTTGTGGGAGCCCAGCAGCATAGCGGACACCTTAGACTATGTCCTGACTTGAGTCATGGGAGTTTGCCTTCACACTCTTGCTCAAGTCTGTCATTGGCTGTGGGCTGTCTTCCTGGTACATCCAGCTCTCCGCATAGTTCCAATTCCTTGTGGAAAACCACTGAAGAAATGTGTGTGTGTAGGCAGTTAGAAACAAAGCACAATGAAGCTGGGGATGGGAGCACAGAATCTGAAAAATGGATGAAGGTGGAGGATCTGTGTGGGCAACAACATTGTCCTGTGCCCTCCTGGGTTTTGTAGGAACTGGAAAAAGACACCCCTCATTAGAATAATGATGGCCTTTTGAAGAGAAGGAAAAGTCAAAGTCAGCTACTAGGATAATAGAAATCAATAGGAAAAAAAAATCCCTCTTTGAAGACCAAATACCCTTAAAATCTGTTTCAAGTTTAAGTTTCCCTAGTTGATCATCTTCCTGATGTGATCTGAATGTATATGTATGGAATTTGATTTAGAGTCCTGGTGTGACATTGTGGGTTAATACACTGGACTGCAAAGTGAGTTTGAACCACAAGATTGGAGGTTCATAACAAAAACGGGGGAGTAGTTAATCATACAGTCCAGAGGCAGAGGACCCTAGGACCATCAAGAGAGAAGAGCACAAGCAGAATGTGGGACCCTATCCAGAGACAGGTGACACCAGAGATAGAGGCAGAGATATGGGCATGGAGAAAGGGAGCAGCTGAGGACTCTGGACTCATGGAAAGAGAGGGACTGGGTGCTGGCGGCCAGGAAGCATACTTGTAGAATATGCCCTTTGGTTGTTTAAATTATTATATAATATTCCTGAGTGTTTTTGTGTACACCCTGACCTCCAAGAACCAACCAACCAACCAACCAACCAAACAAACAAACAAAACAGAAGGAATGAAAGAAAATACTGTTGAATGATGATGCATGGAGGAGATTGTAATCATTGCAATGACACGATGGTGTAAAACCGATATTCTCCCATGTAAACTATCACTCAGTTCACAATAAAAACTTAAAAAAAAAAAAAAAAGATCGGAGGTTCAAGCTCACCAGCTGTTCCTTGGAAACCCTATACTGTGGGTCGGAACTGACTTGGTGGCACTTAACAACAAACAACTGTTGAATTAAATGAAGAATGATGTACTGAATCGGTTTCAATATTATCCCAAATAAAAGGAAACAATTGATTGTTTTTCATTCTATATTGAATTTCATTCTATATTGGAATGTTCCTCTTTAAAAAATAATCAGTTAAACCGAGAGATTTACTTCTGAAGGGGCAATGTCTTTTTAGTTGTAATGAGAGTTTTCAGGAAAGAATGGTTAAGAAAGAAAAATTTCTGAAAATTTTTTGTGTCTGGTTAGCATAAAGGATGAAGTACTGTTTCATATACTATACATTTTGGAATTTTAAAGTCTGTTTTGGGGAGATAAAGCACTCAGAGTTTCTTGGATATTTGTCAAAATTAAAAGGATTTATTTTGATTGCACATTTTTTCAATTGTATTTTTTGAGTTGAGGACATAGTAACAAAAACACAATTTTGATGATTCACATGAAACAAGAAATAGGTATTGCAAATGGCCAATTTATAAGAACTATTAAGGGCTTTTGACATTAAAAATGTACTCATATTTACTAAGGGTGAACTATTTTAAGGTGTAATTATTTCTGATAGTCCCCATTGTGGGATTTCTGCAGCAATTTGAAATCATTTAGAATCCATCTGTCAATTTGTCGGACTGTGGTGACCTGCATGTTGCTGTGGTATTAGACACTATGTCACCAGTATTTCAAACACTAACAGGGGCACCCATGGTGGACAGGTTTGGGCAGAGCTTCCAGACCAAAACAGATCAGGAAGAATGACGGAACAGTCTACTTCTGAAAAACAAAAACAAAAACAAAAACAAAAAATGTGTCTACAAAAATAGCAAGGCAACATTATTAGATATAGTGCTAGAAGATGAGCCCTTGGAAGGCACTTAAATATGACTGGGTTAGAACTTCATCCTCAAATAGAGTCAGCCTAATGCTGGAGACAGAGCAAAGCATTTAGGACCTTTATTTGCTGATGTGGTATGACTCAAAAGGAAAAGAAATGGCTGCATTTAGGAAAATTGGATGTTGTAAAAAAAGATGAAATGGAATGCATCAAGATTGACATCCTAGACATTAGTGAGCTGAAACGGACTGGTATTGACCATTTTCAGTTGTGTACTCATCTGGCTACTATGCCAGGAATGACAAATTGAAGAGCAACCACCAATCTACAGAAAAGCTTTCAGTGTAAAGGATTTCATTTTACCTGGATCCACAATCAACATCCATAGGTGCAGCCTTCAAAAACATTTAGCAATGTTGTTTTGCATTGGACAAATGTACTGCAAAAGATTTCTTGGAAGTGTTTAAAAGCAAAAATGTTACTTGACTGTATCCCTGACCCAATCTGTGGTATTTCCAATTGCTTTATGCGCATGCAATGAGACAATGAATCAGGAAGAATATGCCATGGACTGCCAGAAGAACTAACAAATCTGTCTTGGAAGAAATGCGGTTAGAAATGCTTCTTGGAAGTGACCATGATGAGACATTGTCCCTTGTACTTTGGCCGTGTTATCAGGAGCGACCAGTCTCTGAAGAAAGACATCATCCTTATTAGAGTAGACGGGCAGCAGAATTGCAGAAGACCCTCGGTGAGATGGATTGATGCAGTGGATGCAATGATAAACCAGCAATTGTGAGGATTGCGCAGAACCATGCACTGTTTCAGTCTCTTGTACATAGAGTTCCTGTGAGTAGGATCTATTCTGTGCCACCTAACAGACACAACAATTTTGAATTTGGTAAATAAGTTAGTAAAACTCTTTATCTGTGATTTATGACTTTTAATTATTCTTGTCTGGGATAAGAACATTGTCCATTATTAGAGCAAATGAAAATGAAAACTTGGCCTGAAGCAGCATGGCCTGAATGAGAACAAGAACCAGAATCTTAAATGGTAAATAGTAACTAGGCTCCAAAATAAATTAGGAAGATTATTGAAATGATGCAGCATTTCAATACTTTTTATGAATGACAGAAAGTATCATAAACGGAGAGATCATTGTCCCTTTACTCTGTGCTTCCCTGTGATTTCTGTTCACATTGGCTGTGTAATCTGAGCTGACATCCAAATCCTGTCTTTATGTATGTCAGTTGGAAGCAGAAATGACAAGACAACCTGTTTTTGAGTGTGACTCCAGTGAGTCCCATCAGCAGAAAGCCCTGAGCCACATTTTGTGTCTTACGATTATTGCCAGATTATTGTGTGTGCCATCTCTGTGATGTGACTGTTAGAGCATATTCGTTATGCCCTCCCCTAATTATTCATGCTTCCAGCCTTACCCATTCTGAATTTATGACCGTAATCACAGTGGATTAGAAGCCTGACAAATTGAGGTTGAAGTCTGTTACTAGAGATTTACTGTTATTGTTTTAGGTGCAAAGTATTAACAGGCAGATCATGCTACTTCAATTCCTGGCTTACTCCATTTAGTGGAGAATTATCTGAGAATGAGTACATTTTCCCCGACAGCAGCTGGGAAATCAAACACACAGGGAGTTGTCAAAAACTGAGAGTTAAGCTTAACCCTATCATACCATATCTGATGGGCATCACTCCATATCTGTGAAAATCTGATGCTTGGGATGTGAAATGCAGGCTTAGAAGAATTCTTTCAAAATGTATAACAAAGGCAGTCTCACTTCTTGAATGTTTTCCATTTAATACTCTTCAATTTTTAATTAGCTGATTAAAGAGAAAATTATTAACGAATCATGTAGCTTAGGTTCCTGCTAGAAATACCTTCATCATCGCTGTTACATTACCACATTTCTTTGACTTTATTCTTTGTGTCCTGCTGGCTTTTGTGGTCTTTTGTTTCAAATGTTTCTTTACTACTAAGGCAATTGGTAATTAGATACTCTTCATCCTATTTTTTACCATCTTGGAATGGCCTTTTAAGGCTTTTTATAAATATTTTACTCTGTAGTCTAAGCAAAATAGGAAAAACTACGAATAAAGTATGCTTACAGAACTTCTCTTTTAAACTTTTTGTGGACTGATGCATTTAGTCTTCCTTTCAGTCTGCCAGTCAACAAATATTTATTGAGCCCCATGAATATATCAGGGACTTTGCTAGCTACTGGGTCAGGAGGACAAGGGTACTGATGCATTTAATCTTATTTTGAGTCTGTCTGTTAACAAGTATTTATTGAGCTCTGGAGTGGTGCTGAAGGATAAGCGAACTAGACAGAGAACCACATGATCAGCAGTTCAAACCTGCCAGCTGCTCCTCAGAAACTCTATACAGGGTCATTATGAGTTAAAATGACTCAAAAGCACACAGCAACCCGGGATTTTGCAATTGGAAGACATAGTTCTTTCATTCAGACGCTTTACTGAAAAGATAAAAATAATAAAGCAGGAATAATGTACAAATGCAAAAGAACTACCATTGGTCTGTCGGTTTATTGTACTGTAGTTACTTGCATGTTGCTGTGATCCTGGAAGCTATGCCACTGGGCTTTCAAATTCCAGCGGGGTCACCCATGGTGGACGGTTTCAGCAGAGCTTCCAGACTAAAACAGATTGGGGAGAAAGGCCTAGTGATCTAAGTCTGAATACCAGTCTGTGAAAATCTTATAGTTCACAAATGGAACATTGTTTGAATAGTGTTGAAATATGCAAACATATTAGGATCAGGAAGATGGAGAAGGACCTACTGGCATTTTGTTCTGTACATAAAGGTACTATGAGCCAGAGCCAATACAATGTCAACTAACAACAATAGTAATTCTAATGGAGAGTTAGGCCGGATACTGTGCATCCCTTGGTGAAGAAGGCTTTAAATCTGACAGGACAGACAGAGAAGTTAGTCTTGGACCTGAGGCTTACCACATGGAGTGGAGCTTGTCAAGTGGATGCTGACAGGAAAAGGATATTCCAGACACGGGGAATAACATGTTCAAAAGCATAGAGGCTTGACAGAACTTCCAGGATCCACCAGTGGCTTTGTATTATTAGAGAATGACGTGTAAGGTAAAGACAAGATGCATGGCTAGAAATAACATAGATAATGTAGTTGTAAATGAAACTCAAACCCAGTTGTTCCATATGCTCCCAAATCCTTCAGAGCTGGAGCAGATGCTGTGATGATTTTTCTTCTGCTGTAAAGATCATGAGTACGAATGCCATGGATGGAAGATGCCGATTGCCATAGACCGAGGACTCTAAATAGTTTCTCATGGGTGGGTTGTTGTGGTTGGGTTGCATGCCACTGAGTCCATTTCAACTTAAATAAACCTTACAGTATAGCATAGAACACCACCATTGGTTTCCTAGGTCCTTACCAAACTCTTTGTAAAGGCAGGAAGGTCTGAAGTTCTGATGTTATTATTTGATGGTACAAGCAGAGCTCCAGAAGTCAGAACTCCAAAGAAAGGAAGAAACTGTGAGGAGACCTTGGGGGTAGAACCAACTTGATGGCACTTAACAACAACAACCTCGTATTGAGATAACGACACATCCGGGTTTATCTGTCTGTTTTCTTACTAAAATTATTAATAGTGTTTCATTTACTCTCTAGATTCTCCGGGGTTAGACAAAAAAAAATTACATGATCTCTTGTAGCAAATGCTATGAGTGTTGTACTCATATCTCTTAGACCTAACCATTCCAGCATATTCTTGCTGACATTACCTGAATCTATGGGTCAAAGAACTGAAATCACACAAAACCTTGGCCCACTCACCTGGCACACTGGGATTCTAAGAATAATTCGAAGAATAACTCGCAACCAATATATGAGGGTGATTCAAAAATTTTATGCACTCTGGCTATAGAGATTATTCTAATCAGCTTTCAGACAAGTACATCATTTTACAACATAATCTTATTGCTTTTCAAGACACTTTGTCCATCTGTCAACAAGCCTTTATATTCCCTAAATTAAAAGGTTTTAGGATGAGCTGCAAATGACAAATGCACTGCTGTCTTCACTTCTTCAACAGAGGTGAATTTTCGTCTTCAAAGAGCTGCTTTCAGGGGACCAAAGCGGTGATGGAGCAAGATCAGGACTCTAGGAAGATGCTTTAACACCTCAAAAGAAAATGTTTGCAGCGTGTCAACAGTGTGGGCAGAGATGTGTGGACATGCATTACCATGCAAGATCACAGTGCCCTTGGAGAGCAGTCCTCTAAGTTTAAGCATTAGAGCTTCAGTGAGTTTCTCACTGTAAGGAGCACTGTTGACTGTTGAACCTTTTTCCTGATAGTGTTCCAATACTGGCCTTTAAGAATCGTGGAAAAAAGTAAGCATCCATTTTCCAAGCTGATGGTTGACTTTTGAACGTTTTCTTGGCCTGAGATTGAGGCTGTTTACAGTCCGTATTGTTGTTTACTGTCAGGCTTATAGTGATAAGTCCATGTCTCGTCACCAATAACAATTTTTTTAAAGAAATGTTTACTTTACTCCACTTATCTGTCCAAAATTTCTTTGCAGATGTCCAGACACTTCTGTTTATGCTGTTCCATGAGTAGTTTCGGTTCCCATCTCGCACAAACTTTGCAACCTAAGTCTGTTGTACATGATTTCCTAGGCAGAGTCGTGCCTGATTTGTAAATGATTTGCCACATAATCCACTATCACTTTTCTAATTGACAGAACCTTTTCACATGCGTGCTCAATGTTGTCATCAGCCGTGGATGTGGACAGACTAGTTTTAATATAACCAGTGGTGGTTTTTATGTACCGTGGAGTTGCTTCCGACTCATAGTGACCCTGTACAGTGTTTCCAACGCTGTAAATCTTTATGGGAGCAGAAAGCCTCATCTTTCTCCCATGGAACAGTCAGTAGTTTAGAACTGCTGACCTTGAGATTAGCAGCCCAATTTGTAACCACAACGCTACCAGAGCTCCTTAATATAACTGGAGTGCAGAAAATTTTTACTTACCTTTGTATAATAGGAATTGCAGTAATTTTCCATTTGTCCTAGTGTACTTTGGTCAATAAATATGTAGCATTTTGAGTATATAAATGAAATCATCAAATATTTCTATTAAATTATTCATTTTGGTAACTAAGTTAAATGTGGAATTAGTTGAAAATGCATTTGGTTACAAATTACTGTATTCCTGACTTTCATTTGTTTTTTGTCATACATATGTCTAGTTGCTCCAGCCACACTTACTTAAAAGATTTTCTTTTTCTATTATATTTCATTAACACCCTTGTCAATAAATAAGTGATTTTATATGTGTGGGTCTGTTTCTGAACTCTTTCCGGATCCACAGATCTATCCTTATACCCAAACTAGACTACCATAATTATCCACAGATGACTTTAATTTACCATTGGGGTTGAGAAACACTGTCTTAGACAAGTCATGATTCACTGCTTGAGGCTGAATACATTGATGGTCTAAATGAAATTGGGGCTGTATTCACAAAAAAGAAGGAACAAATATAGAACTTACAGTTAACAGGTAACAGTGTCTGCCATACATAATATTTAAATCACATACGGTATTATGTAACATATTGTTATTAAGGTTTCTATTCTACCACTTCTTAGACACTTTTCCCCCCGAAAATCATCACTTGAATCCTGAACATCATTATCTTTGCTACTATAGAGGCATCTTTTAGAGTTACCGAGTTAAGTTTTCCAGGCAAATTTTATCTCTTATTTAAGTGGTTTGGTAGGCTGCAATTTGAGAACCCTATGTGATGAAGCTACTGGAAACTTTAGCCCAAGTCACAAATGCCATTTGCATATGTTAGGATAGGTTTTTCATATTAATCTTATATTAGGGGTTTCTTATTGCATTGAATTTTAAAGTGTTTCTTAAAAGAACACTTTAAGTTTCAGTGTATTGGTAATGCTCTGGGTTATGAAATGGGCTATGACTACTGCAAGGTTGATGGTTCAAATACACCAGTTGCCTCTTTGTAGAAAGATGAGGCATTCAGCTCCTGAAAAATTTACAGTCATAGAAACTGCTAGCAGCAGTTCTGCTCTGTTCAATAGGGTCTCTAACAGTTGGAATTGACTTGATTACAATGGGATATAAAACACTTATAATTGCAAGGTCATTGTCATCAAGTTGGTTTCTACTCATAGCAACCCTATATAGGGTTTACAAGGAGCTGCTGGTGGATTTCAACCGCTGACCCTTGTGGTTCATAGTCCAGTGCTTATCCTACAGAGCTGCAACCAGACGTCCTGTAAGGTCATTGCTTTCATTGTTGTTAAGTGCCATTGAGTTGGATCCAACTCATAGCAACCATGTATAGAGTTTCCAATGAGCAGCTGGTGAGTTTGAACTGCCAACCTTGCAGCTTAAACCAAACTTGCGGTCCAGTGCTTATTCTACAGCACTGGTCATTGTCTACCTGGAAGTAATTGTTAACTCTGTTAAATATTTTAAATTTCTATTATTTTAGATTTGTTTAAGTGACTTCTAAAAGTATCCAAACTAAGATTAAAACAGTTGCCATCAAGTTGATTCTGCGTTTTGGTGACCCAAGTGTTTAAGAATAGAAATAAGAATAAACACTAAAGATTTCAGTGGATGAAATTTTTGGAAGTAGTTAGCCAGACCTTTTTTCTGGGGTACCTTGGGGTGAACTTGAAACCTCAGTCTTTTAGTTAGCAGCTCAGTGTGTTAACTATTTGCAACCCTCAGAAACTCCAAACTAAGTTTGTTGTTAAGTGCCGTTGAATTGGTTCCGACTCATAGAACCTGTATAGAATTTCTGACAAGCAGCTGGTGGATTTGAAATGTTGACCTTGTGGTTAGTTGTCCAGTGCTGATCCTGCAGCGCCACACCAGAACTCCACCAAAATAGGGTTGATGTTGTTGTTAAGTACCAATGAGTTGTTGCCAACTCATTACTCATAACTTTCTGGGGTTTCTGAGGAGCAGCTGGGAGGTTTGAACCACTGACCTTGTGGTTAGCTTATCTAATGCTTAAGGTGAAGCAGGCTAATTTGTTTTCTTCATATGTTTTTGTGTTGTTTAAATAAAGTAATTAAGAAAACACTGGCAGTCAGTGATTTTGTTAGAACTTGATTATAAGTCAGATTCTTTTTAAAAAGAGACTTATCCAGAAAAACAAAGTATTCATTTATATATAGATTTGTATACTACTTGTGCTTTGATTACAGATATTTAATTTTGTGACTCCTTTGGTCATGCTTCAAATGGGTAAATTGTAAACAGCTGAAAATATCAATCTAATAAGCTTATTATATAGTTTATTAGATTGATATTTTCATATATATAAGTTTATTAGATTGATATTTTCAGCTGTTTAAAATTGACTTATTTTATATGAATTTTAATCGCTTTTTTGGTTCAAGTCATGGATACCTATTCCAGAAGATCCATGCATAGCACAGGAATTAAATTAGCAGGACATGCGACAATGGTGTAATGCCTTAGTTGCTGAAACTTCACTTTATCTTAAGTGATAGCATTGCACATTTACCTAGAATTGAGTCTAATTGCACAGTATTGTATTTTCTTTACCAAATAACCCAATGGAAGTTTGAGGCAATACATATGAAAAATGTTTTATAACCTGAAAAGCACTCAGGAATTGTTAATTGTTGTCATTACTTTATTGGAAAAACTACCTGTGGCTACTTGAAATGGAAAAAAAAAAAGTTTTAATCCTGAGCAAAGAACAGATCAATCCTTAGGCAAGTACTTTATCATCAAAACATTTTTCAATGACTGTGATTCATTGGAGCCGAAAACTAAGTTAGTTTTCGGCTGCAATGATTCTTCAGTTAGTGTTTTGAAAAGTAGAGATCTTGGCCCCTGAGTAGGTTGTGAAATCAGTTTGATGGTTGATTACCAGCATTTACAAAAAAATGAACAATAGAATAGAATTTAAGGGACTATAATAGTGCGAAAACCCTATACAGGGTCACTATGGGTCGGAATCGACTTGACAGCACTTAACAACAACAATAATAGTGTGGTGCTATAGAATGAACACTAGACTACTCCTCACAAGCTCGGTGTATCAAACCCACCAGGCTTTCCATGGAAATCCTATATGTTTAAGGTCTTGGACCAACTATCAACACTCATGGAAGCAGCAGTCAAGAAATCAAACGATGTATTGCATTAGGCAAATCTGCTGCACAAGACCTTTTTAAAGTGTTGA
>NW_006408659.1:3796064-3798049 GCF_000296735.1 Chrysochloris asiatica | reverse complement strand
TGTGTTGGAAGAACTGCAGCCAGAGAGCTCTTTGGAGGCCAGGATGGCCTAACTTCATCTCTCATACTTTGGACATACTGTCAGGAGGGACCAATCTCTGAAGAAAGATATCATGATTGGTAAGGTGGAGGGTCAGATAAAAAGAGGAAGACCCCCAGTGAAATGGACTGGCAAAGTGGCAGTGTCAATGGACTCAAGTGTGCCAACAATTGTGAGGTTGGCTCAGGACCCGGCAGTGTTTCATTCTGTTGTGCATAAGGTTGCTATGAGTTGGTACAGACTCGATGGCACCTAACAACAAGAACAACATGAATCAGAACTGACTGGGTGGTATTTGACTACAATATTAGAAAAGATAGTACAGGTAAGTATTGTTTTGAGAAGATTTACAGTTTCTTATTTACTTGTGTATAAGAAACCCTGGTGGTGCAATGTGTACGTATTATGCTGCTAACTGCAAGGTTGGCAGTTTGAGCCCACTTAGAGGCTCCATGGGAGAAGAAACTCTGGCCATTTGTTCCCTTCGTGATTAAAACAGTAATCCATTGCCTTTGAGCTGTTGTCTGTTTGCGAGCTGTAAAGACTACAGGCTTGGAAACCTTTTGGGGTGACTCTACTTTGTCATATTGGGTCTTTATGACTCAAAAATTGACTGGATGACACCTGGCAAACAAAAAGCAAGCATCCTTACAATTATACACACACCCAGGAGTAGTGGTTGGAAATATAAAATATTCTAGTTGTGAATTAAGGAGATCTGATAGTGCAGTGGTTAAGAATTGAGCTGTTAACCTCAAGGTCATTAGTTCTAAACGACCAGCTGTTCCAGGGGAGAAAGATGAGCCTTTCTGCTCCTGGAAAGATTTACAGCTTTGGAAACCCTGTACAGGGTCACTGTGAGTCAGAACCAACTCCACGGTACAACACCACCATCAGTTGTGAATATTGCCCCAAAACAAAGGGTAATATCCAATAACAATGTCATTATGCTGATCTTTGTTTAAAACTTTTAAGAATACGATTGCTCTTCTTAAATTTGTTGTGGTTGTTGTTAAGTGTCTTTGAATTGGTTTCCACTCATAGTGACCCTGTATAGGGTTTTCTGAGGAGTAGTTGGTGAGATTGAACCTGCAGTCCAGTGCTGATGCTAAGGTGCCACACCAGGACTCCATTTTTAAACTTATTATTTATTATATCATATTTAAATTTTATATCAGATGACAAGGATTTCATAGATTGTGTGTTAATCATGGAGTCCCTGCATGGTACAAACAGTTAATATGCTTGGCTGCTCATCAAAAACTTGGAGATTTAAATGCACACAGAGAATTGTGGGGAAAAAAACCTCAGGCAATCTACTTTGGAAAAATCAGCCATTGAACGCCCTGTGGAGAGTGGAGTTCTAGTCTGACACATGTGGGTCATCATTAGTCAAAATGAATTCTCTAGCAATTGAAGTAGAAGAATGCTCATCATTCCTGAATCCAGAGAGAACCTGAAAGCTTTACTGTAAATATTCATTTAAATAAAACATTGAGCTATTAAAGATAACTAGATATTCAATTCAACACAGATTTGTTGGGAATTGTTGTTGTTAGGTGCCATCGAGTTGGTGCCGACTCATGGCAACCTTATGCACAGCAGAATGTAACACTGCCCGATCCTGGGCCAACCTCTCTACTGTTGCTACACTTCAGCCCATTGATGCTGCCACTTTGCCAATCCATTTCACTGGGGGTCTTCCTCTTTTTATCTGACCCTCCACCTTACCAAACAAGATACCTTTCTCCAGTGACTGATCCCTTCTGACAATATATCTGAAATATGAGAGACGAAGTTTGGCCGTCCTGGCCTCCAAGGAGCATTCTGGCTGTACTTCTTCCAACACAGATCTGTTGGCTCTATGGGCAGCCCATGACACTTTTCAATATTCTCCTCCAACACCATAACTCAAAAGCATCAATTCTTCTATGGTCTTCCTTATT
>NW_006408659.1:3790767-3793397 GCF_000296735.1 Chrysochloris asiatica | reverse complement strand
AGAGCATCTGGGTTAAACTGATTATATTCAGAGGTGGTTCAGTGGGGCTGCCACTGATCAACCCAGGGTCTGCGTATGCTGTCCCCAGCAGCTGTGGGTTAATGTGCCAGACTGCAAAGCCATTTGAACTGCCAGGTTGGTGGTTCAAGCTTACCAGCTGTTCCTTGGAAACCCTATAAAGGGTCACTATGGGTCGAAACTGACTCGACAGCACTTAACAACAATAACAACATGCTGCCTGAGCTCCTTAGAAGACTAATATTTAATGGAATCTAAAGATGTTTCTTCCTTAAGTAAGAACAGATACAAATGTACATTCTAAAGACTTTTGACACTTTTCCTATTGCCCTGGGGAAATAATTACATGTAAACTACCAGCATGCATTGTTAGGCAAATATTATGGCAATAGCATTGTAACTGGGGGGTCTCAAGAGCTAGACTTAGATTATCTATCTCTTACCTCATAAGGGAACCTTCTTTAGAAGTCCTTGATCTGGCCATATTGAAAATGTTGTTGTTGTTATGTACTGTTGAGTTGGTTCTGACTCAATAGCGACCCTGTATAAGATTTCCAAGAAGTGGCTGGTGAGTTTGAACCACTGACTTTGTGGTTGGGTGCTTGTCCTACAGTGCCACACCAGGACTCCATGTTGACAATAATTTGTCTTTTTCCTGACAGTGTACATAATTCTAATATTTAAATTCCCAAGACTTTGGTAGCAAGTGCAGTTGGGTTCAATGTTGTCTCTACCAGGGAAATCAATAGCTAGCAATGATTTTGGACATTCCCAGTTTTCTCGTTCATAAAATAAGAATACCATAGAACACTTGTGAGGATTTAATGAGTAAAAGCACTCAGTCCTGTAGCTGGCTCCAAGTAGCACTAGGGTAGATATTATTGTTGGAATGATCTAATTCACAACCTTTTTCATTCCACAAGGAATGACAAAGTACCATATAAGACTTGCCAAAGGGTGGGGAAGCTCTTTCATATCCAAATAATGAAATCACCAGTAATTTCTAACTAAGTTGAAGTCATTATATATTTTTAGCTAGAAGAGAGCTTTGATAAAATGTAAAGCCTGGGACATTCAAAAGCATTTTCATTCTTTTATAATGTTTTCAGTAAATAATAGTTTTTGTTAAGTGCAATCGAGTCAGTTCCAACTCAGCAACCTTGTGTATAGGGTTACCGTGGAGCAGCTGGTGAGCTTGAATTGCCAACCTTGCAGTTCAACCGACCTTGCAGTTCAGTGCAGTAATCCACAGTGCCACACCAAGACTCCAAATAATTGTGGAGAACCTAAATAAGTATATATAAGTAACAAGGTATATTCCAAGTTTATATCTTAATTTTGTCTTATACTTAACCTTACTTTGGTTCTGCTCAGAATGCATGTTCAGTCAATTCCAAATGAGAGAATTATGGAAAATAAATACATAACTTCAGTTCCTATCAACTTTGCTAAGTCATTAAAATATTACTAGTAAAATCTAAAAATAAAAAAGAGCAGTCTTCTTACTGGCAACAAGTCCAGCATGCACTAAGATAGCAGGAATAATATTTAGTACTTTGATCTTCATCAGTAAATGTTTCAATTCCTCTTTACTCCCACAAAACATGGTTGTACCATCTTCATTTTGCAGGTTTCTAATTCCTATGTCATAAGGAACTCTGGTAGTGTAGTGGGAGAAAGATGAGGCTTTCTGCTCCCATAAAGATTTATAGCCTTGGAAACCCTATGCAGGGTCATTATGAGTCAGAACCAACTCCACAGTACTTAACAACAACAACAATCCCTATGTCATAATCTTCTTCATATAGCATATAGTCCAGTTTTTGTTTGTTTTTTTTTGGATTATTTGCTCAGCATACAGATTAAATAAGTAGGGTGAAAGGCGACAACCTGGATGCACACCTTTTCTGATTTGAAGTGGTTCCCCCTTGTTGTGTTCTAAGCACTGCTTTGTAGTCTATGTACAATTTCCACATGTTCACAAGTAAGTTCTCTGGAATTCTCATTGTTTGCAATGGTATCCATAATTTGTTATGATCTGAACAGTTGAATTCCTTTACAAAATGTACAAGAATCTATAAAATACAAGTAAACCTCTTTCTAGTAATCACTGCTTTCAGCCAAAGTCTTTCTGATACGAGAAATAACATCTCTTTGCCCTTTTCAAAATATGGCTTGCAATTCTTTAGCAAAATTTTACTGATGTGCAGTATTAATTATATTGAATAAATTCTGTATACTGTTGAATCATCTTTCTTTGAAATGGGTACAAATATGCATGTCTTTCTATTGCTTGGCCAGCAAACCATCTTCCATATTGCTTGACTTAGAAAACTCTATCATTTCATATTTTGCCAATATAGTCCTTTAATATACAACTTGGGGCTTGCACTTTTCTTCCGTTTTTTTAGCTTGAGAATTAATAAGTTTGTTCCTCCTTTTGTTTTTCTAACTCTAGGCCTTTGCATGTTTTTTTTATACCTCACTTGCCTCCTTGAGTGGCCCTTTGAAATCTTCTGTTCTGCTCTTTTACATCATTTCTTCCTTTGTGTTTTACTTTAGCTTCTCTCTATTCTAGAGCAAGTTTCAGAGTCTCTTTTGTCCTCCATTTT
>NW_006408659.1:3781214-3790667 GCF_000296735.1 Chrysochloris asiatica | reverse complement strand
TAGTCCTCAAGCTGACATCTTTGCTCTTCAACACTTTAAAAAGGTCTTGTGCAGCAGATTTGCCTAATGTAATACATCGTTTGATTTTTTGACTGCTGCTTTCATGAGTGTTGATGGATGATCCAAGAAGAATGAAGTCCTTGACAACTGCAATCTTTTCTCCTTTGATAAGAATGTTGTTTATTGGTCCAGTGGTGAGGATTTTTGCTTTCTTTACATTGAGATGCAATCCATGTCAAATGCTGTGCTCTTTGATCTTCATCAGTAAATATTTTAAGTCCTCTTCACTTTCAGCAAGCCTGGTTGTATCATCTGCATATCACAGGTTATTAATGAGTCTTCCTCCAATCCTGATGCCTTGTTTTTCTTCATATAATCCAGCTCCTTGGATTATTTGCTCAGCATACCGGTGTGGTGAAAGAATACAACCCTGTCATACACCTTTATTAATTTTAAACCGTCCAGTTTGAACAACTGCCTCTTGGTCCATATACAGATTCCTCATGAGCAGAATTAAGTGTTCCGGAATACTCATACTTTACAATATTGCCAATTATTGGGAATTAGGAATATATAAAATATATCAAGAAAATAAATTAAGGTTACTTTTGTAGTTGTTATTAAGTGCCATGGAGTCAGTTCCAGCTCATATCAACCCATATGAGGTTTCTGTGGCTTTTAAATCATTTTGAGAGCAAAAAGTCTCAACTTTCTACTGAGGAGCAGCCAACAGGCTCAAAACATAGACCCTGTCGGCCACAGCCCAGTGCTTATTATATGGAGCAACTGCACCCTCAAGATTACTTGCTGTTGTTAAGTGCTGTCCTGGTGTGGCATTGTGGGTTAATGCACTAGACTGCAAAGTCACTTTGACCCACAAAGTTGGTGTTTCGAGCACACCACCTGCTCCTTGGAAACCCTATGTAGGGTCGCTATGGGTCGGAACTGACTCAACAGCACTTAAAAACAACAAAATGGAGTCAGTTCTGACTCGTAGCAACCCTGTATAGATTTTCCAAAGAGAGGCAGACAGGTTTTAACTGCTAACATTTTGGATAGCAGTCTGGTGCTTATCTTACAGCACCACACAAAGACTGGTTATGCTAAATGGCAATTTAGTGTCTTTTGAAGTATGTAAGTATTTCATGAATAGATGATTTTTAAAATGCTAGTTAAATTTTGTAAATATTATTTGAATCACTTTTCTGTATGTGTGTATATTCCTAACAGACTGCATCAGTTAGGTGTTGCTATATAATAAACTGTCCAAAGAAGATATAGTTACTTAAACAACAACAGTGACTTAATGCTCTGTTCACACCCACCAGCTGCTTCTTGGTAACCCTATACAGGGTCATTATGATTTGGAACCTTCTCAATGGTACTTAATAACAATAGGAGCAAAAAGCAACATGTTTCTTCTGTGGAGCTGTTGGTGGATTTGAACTGTTGACTTTGTGGTTAGCAACCCAATGGGTGACCTGCTGTAGACTGTTGTTATTGTTAAGTAACATCGCGTTGGTTCCAACTCATAGCGACCCTGTATAGGGTTTCCAAGGAGTAACTGGTGGGTTTGAACTGCCGACCTTGAGGTTCAAACTGACCTTGCAGTCCAGCCAAGGCCTTTTCAGAAGGCAGAGATAGGGTTTTGGAAAAGACCAGAAGTTAGGAAGTTGTATTGAAGCCTAAATCACAATGGACACAATATCACTTCTGCTGCATTCTGAGGGGCCCAGATTTGAGGAGTAGGAAAATCAACTTTCCCTCTTGATGGGAGAAGTGGCCAAGTCTTAGAGCCCAGTGCAGAAATACAAGGAGAACATTATTGGAGGTCTTCAATGCAACCAATCTACAAGTTTCTCTTTTTCTCTTTTTCTCTATTTTTTTTTTTTTTTTTTTAGTGGAGCAGTGTAATCCTTTAGGCCACTGTCCAAAGACCATATTTTCTGCTTTCTCTGAGTTTCCAATACAAGGAAGATTAATGTGGAAATAAATCTAATCTATGAATTCATTAATAGAACATTACTTAACTGCTTAGTTTTTTTTCTCAGTTTGATTATAATAAATAGTATGCTTCTAAACGTATAATATTTCTAACAAAAGGAATGAGTTTGCTCTGAAGACATTATGAAGTTTGTCTTACTGAATAAATGCTTTCCTAAGAGGATGTGAGTAAAAAGGATTATAAATCTGAATTTGTAATTTGAACCACAATTTAAAGGGATTCTTTTTCATGTATTCCCTTTCCATTGTTGTTGTTAATTGCTATTCAGTTGGTTCTGACTCATAGCAACCCTGTATAGGGATTCTGAGTAGCAGCTGGTGAATTTGAACTAGAGGTGTCTCGGGAGAAAGAAAGGCCTTGCAATTCACTTCGGAAAAACAACCTTATGGAGCAATTCTATGAAACACACATTTCCCCATGAGTCAGAGTAGACTCAGTGGCAATTGGTTGTCACCTCTGTTTCTGGGGTTGTTATAGGATTTGACACTTGGTAGAGAAAAACTGAAATCAGTATTTATTCAATGAATGAATAAAATTCCTATAACAAAACTTTTCTTGACGCATGCAACATATCTTTTAAACCAAATGTAAATCCATGGCAGGAAAAGGACAAGACCAAAACAAATGTTGTTGTTAAGTTTCATTGAGTTGGTTCCAACTTATAGCGACCCTGCTCAGGGTTTCTGGGAAGCAGCTGGTGGGTTTGAACTGACAGCCTAGTGTTTCAAACCGACCTTGATGTCCAGTGCTTTTCCTACAGCACCACACCAGGACTCTTCTAGTCAGTGGCTGTTGTTGTTATTAAGTACCATAGAATCGGTTCCGACCCATAGCAACCCTGTATAGGGTTTCCGAGGAGCTGGCTGGTGAGCGCCAATCTTTCACTTTAAATGGCTTTGCAGTCCGGCGCATTAACCCACAGCGCCACACAAGGACCAAGACCAGTTAGGATCAAGAAATACTCTCAGGATCTGATATGCATGGATTAGAATTCATTATTAAGAGGAATTTATTATGGACTGAAATTAATTAGGTATTTCTTGAAGATGAACATACTTTGAAATTTCCTTTAAACATTTGGATTCTGATGGCTGTAATTTAAAAATAGGAGGTTACAATTATGATTAAATACATTAATTATGTCTTTTTATTTTAATGTTTTTTGTGGCTTATTCAGGGGTGCTTCAAAAGTAGCGTAGTGGTTACGAGTCTGGCTGCCACTTCAAGGTCAGCAGTTCGAAACTACCAGCGGTTCTGAGGAAGAAAGACGAGGCGCCTGCTCCCGTAAAGATTTACAGCCTAGGAAACCCTGTGCAGGGTCCCTATGAGTCGGAACTGACTCCACGGTACTTCACAACAACAACAACAGCACCATTACTTTTAAATTCCATTCTTCCGTGAACCTTTTGAATGAAGCCCGTCATCGCTGTTCCTGTCAGTTGCTGTCCAGTCAGTTCTGATGCAATTCAACGTGCTGTGTCAGAGTAGAACTGTGCTCCATGGGATTTCCAAGGCTTTGTTGGCCATTTTGGAAGCAGATGCCAGGCCTGACTTTTAAGGTGCCTCTAGGTTCGAACCACCAACCTTTAAGAAGCAGTATATTTTTTGTCCATTTAAAAAATCCAGTTATCATTTAAATAGTAAAAGAGTTGCCTGAGTGTACAACAGTTCTCCAAGTTTTGAAAAACATATGCAGCGGTGTAAACACCAATACAGGGATAATATAGAACAATTCTATCACCCCCAAATCATTTTCTTATACTTCTTTCTCACTACATCTGTCCCTTAGACCCTGGCAGACATTGATTTGTTTTCTTTCTTTGTCATGTAAATCACATCATACAATATGTGTAGCCTTTTGTGTTCGGCTCCTTTCATGTTGCACAGTGCATTTGAGATTCATCCATGTGGTTAGTTTCCAGTGGTTCTTTCCTTTGTATTGCTCTTTCATATTTCTGGTGAGACTTTCATATGGCTCCTGCAGTTTGTGATCCAGTTCTGTAGTTGAGGGACATTTATTCCCAGTTTTTGATGATAAAACTACTCACTCCTGTTTTTTATGTGATTGGGAGTAGCTCGAGTGAGACAAGCTAAAGAATTGATCGATGGGGGAAATGTTTGTTCTCTAACGAACGATTTGAAATGCTTTGGTATTTCACATACCATAAGATGGCCCATGTTTTGTCACACAGTCTTTACCCTTGTGTTTCTGAAGTTGTATCTGGTAATTTTGTGGTGTATCACACAGATTATCTTACTTCCATGTGCTCCGTCACTTAAAAGAGGTATTGTATGGAAACATTCTATGTATTTGTCTAAAAGGAAATACAAATGAGGCTCTCCTTTGTCAGTTTTGTCCAAGACTTGAAGACAATGGCTGCTACATTTCTTTCCAAGATCACCAGCATGGCTGAGAGTTGGAGAAGATGAGAAAGGGAACATAGAGCTTGATGGAGGACTTTTGGAGACAGCTGATAATGGTTCTCTGATTCCATCAGGCACCTCTAGTATAATGAGACATGCTCCAATGGGACCATATTTAGGGTGGTCAATTTTGTTAAGTGCCAGAAGATATGTCTTAGATCAGATCCAACGGGCCACCTCAAGGGATGGGCAGAGCCTAGCAGAGAAAAAGCTAGAATGAGCTCATGCCAAACGCTGTGGAAGGAATAAAGAAGATAGAGCAAAGTGTATCGTGCCCATCCATTAAGAGAGCTGCAGGCAAAGGGTCATGGAGACAGAGTTGTTGCTAAGTGCCTTCAAGTCAGTTCTGATTCATAGTGACCCCGTATAGGGTTTCTGAGGAGCAGCTGGTACATTTGAACTGCAGGCCTTGTGGTTCAAACTGACCTTTTAGTCTAGTGCATTATCCCACAGTGCCACAGCAGGACTCCGGAGACAGAGCTAGCAGATGCTATTAATTCTCCTGCCATATCCCCTTTTCCAGACAGCTGCAACCCTCCTCAAGCTACTGTAGATGCTGGCTTCTACTAACTCACAGCTGCTCCTATTTTCTGTAAGACTGCTTTTGGCTGATAGGAACCTCCTCCCACAGAGATGCCTTGTAGTTTTTGCCTCCCACCGATCTTGACAGGGCCATGGCCAGTGACTGACAGTTGTGAAGGTGAAAAAGCTCAGCTCCCCACTCTAGGATTTTCCATAGGACGAAGCTAATACAACAGTAGAACAATATCACATCTTTACCAAGTTCCTGCTCCATCTTGCTTACTTCAATGCCTTAGAGGTTTCTCCTGAGGGATTCCCTCTGTAAATCTAGGGATTCTAACTCAAGATAGTGGTTTCTGAAGAATCCACAAAAGCATGAGAGGGAGAGACGGAGAAAATATTGAGAGGAGCAGAGTGAGAGAGACAGACTATATATCCACCAGTCTTAGAGAGAGTAATTAATGCCTGATCATTACTATAACAATCATGTTAGACTTTTCCTGGAACCCTACCATGCCCCTTTACTTAGTTTCCTAGTACAGTTCCATAAAGTATTAGAATCACGTTAACAAAGTTAGAACTAGTGGGCTGGCTTTATGCCATCGAGTCGGAGCCAACTCATAGCGACCTGGTGTAGAGTTTCTGAGGCTGTAAATCTTGACTGAAACAGAAAGCCTTATCTTTCTCCCATCGAGTGCCTGGTAGAGTTGAGCTGCTGACCTTGTGATTAGCATGCCAGTGCGTAACCACTACACTATCTACCAATGCTCTCTAAACAGAGTGAGGAAGGATTCAATAAATCATACATAACTCAATCATGGACTTGTGGTATTTTGCTGTAGGATCAGCCACAGTACTTGTCAGCCACAATGTTAGCAGTTCAAACCTCACCACCTGTTCCTCAGAAACCCTATACAGGGTCCCTGTGAATCAGAACCAACTTGACAGCACTTAACAACAACACCAAGAAGTCAATCATACTCCTTTGTTTCTGCAAGATTGAAGAAGGTTGAAGCCTTAACATGAAACTCACATGGCTTTTCAATGAGACAAGACTATTTTCTGGGGGCCCAGGAAAAATGTAATGAAAAACATCAAACCCATGGGAACTACCTGAGATTTTCATTTAGGAGCTAGAGAATAAATATCCCGCCACCAAACCATTTAAGTGAATTGTGGAGGAACACAAATAAAGGTCCTGGATGATGCTCTCTCAAGATGCTCATTTTGGTTACTTGTACTAGAATCATTGAAAGGACTAAAATATAATGCAAATCTCAATATCGAAAAATGAATCTGGTATGGTTTAGAAGACCAAAAAAAAAAAAAAAAGACATTTTCTTCTTATACCAAGGGCGTGAAAATTCTACATAGTTCAATGCTCAGTCAAGTCTGCTTGATCTCATAGTTACTGAGGACCCTGTGTGCTAGCCCACGACATCTCAGATAAGGCACTGTCGGCCACTTTCTTGGGAGTAGTTTAGTCTTTTTTCTTACCTTCTTTGTGTAAGAAACACCCAGATGCCTGAGAAAGAGTAGATTGTTGTTGTTAAGTGCCATGGAGTCCGTTCCCACTCATAGTGACCCTGTATAGGGTTTCCTAGTAGCGGCTAGTGGGTTTGAATTGCTGACGTTGCGGTCCTATGCATTATTCTGCAGTGCCACACCAGGACTCCAGTGATAAATTGGTGGATGTATAACCCATGAAGCCCTTGTTTTATATAAATGCTAATCAGGGAGAGAAACAGGAAAATTTAGCTTGGAGCATGAGGCTAAACAGGCATTGGTGGTGGTGGTGGTGGTTGTGTGCCTTTGGGTTGGTTCCGACTCATAATGACCACGTATAGGGTTTCTGAGGTTATAAATCTTTACGAGAGCTGAAAGCCTCATCTTTCTCCTGTGGAGCAACTGGTGGATTCGAACTATTGACTTTTTGTTAGCAGCCTAACATGTAGCCCACTACACCACCAGGGTTCCTTGGGCTAAACAAAAAAAATCAAATTGAGAATTGCTTCAGTTGATGGAAACCATTCACTGTGACTGACTCTTTTAAATATCTAAATGCCCAGTTTTGGTTTATGATCTTGTTTCTTATGTCCTCCAGAATCTTCAGCCTGAATGTGCTTACTGCTAACCTAACTGTCAGCAGTTCAAACCCCTAGGGCACTTTGCAAGTGAAAGATATGGCAGTCTGCTTCTATGAAGATTTACAGACTTGGAAATCCTAAGAGGCTGATCTATTCTGTCTTAAAGGGTCACTGTAAATCGGAATTGTCACAATGCCAAGGGGATTGCACTAAAGAGGTCATAGAGTTCGTGTTGGATGTAGATTACATAGATATCCATATCAGCTCTGTAATGGACTACCATTGTGGTCTTGGGGAAGTATGTACTCTCTCTATTCCTGTATAGGGTTTCTAAGGCTGTAAATCTTTACAGGAGCAGAAGGCCTCATCTTTCTCCTGTGGAACAGCTGGTAGTTTCAAACTGATGACATTGAGGCTAGCAGCCTGACTCGTAACCACTATGATAAGAAGGATATCATCTTTGGTAAAGTAGAGGGTCAGAGAAAAAGAGGAAGACACCCCCCCCGCACACACACACGAACAAGATGGATTGGCACAGTGGTGACGGCGATAGGCTTAGGTGTAGCAACAATTGCGAAGTTGGCCCAGGACCGGGCAGTGATTCATTCTGTTTTGCATAGGGTCGCTATGAGTCAGTACTTACTCGATGGCACCTAACAACAACAACAACAAATTGCTCATTTGTTAAATTAGTTATTGTTAACTGCCATCTAGTTGTCCCAATTAATTTCTACCCCATTTACAACCAGATGTAATGCTGTCTAGATATATGCCAGTAATTCCTATGATGGGTTGTTGATCAGATTGTTGTGATCCTTGGGTTTTTATTGCATGATTATCACAAGTGGATCACCAGGATTTTCTACCTGATGTTTCTTAGTCTGGAAGCTCTGTTGAAGCTTGTTTGGCATCAGAAGCAACATGTGAAATCTGACTGACAGATGTGTGGTAGCGTCACATAAAGAGCATTTACATGGACTGAAACCTGCATGTTGTTGTGCTCTCAAGTCCGCTCTGACTCATAAGGACCCTCCCTGTACAGGGTTTCCGAGGAGCTGGTGAGCTTGAAATGCTGACCTTGCAGTGTAAACAGCTTTGCTGTCTGCCACATTAACCCACAGCGCCATACCAGTGACCCTGAAACCTGCATTGTTGTTGTTCTTAAGTGCCATCAAGCCGGTTCCATCCCATAGCAACCCTGTATAGAGTTTCCACGGAGCGACTGGTGAGCTTGAACTACCAACCTTGGAGTTCAAATGGCTTTGCAGTCTGGCGCATTAACCCAGAGCACCACACCAGGACTCCACGGAAGGCAAGAAAATCTGCCACTGAACTATCAATGTCCCCACATTAAATGGATATGAATTTAATTAATATGTCTACAACAGACTCAATGGCACTTAACAACAGCAACAACTGCACCTAGAAACGTACCTGATACATAATAAATGTGTTATGATAAATGTTCAATAAATGTTGAGTGTTTCCTGGCCTAAGCTCTGTAGTTATTAATTGAGAAGTAAAAATGACTCGATTAATGAGGAGATGCTACACACAATATTGTCAACAAAGCATAATCAAATATTTCAAACTGTGCCATTGGACATGTCCCGGTTTCCTCAAATATGACATCAGTTAATTCAGTTCTGTATAAATTTGTTGATCATCTAACGTCTACTCAGATACTCTATTTAAACAAAAGTTGAGAAATCAACCTGTGCTTTATATATATTATTGTTGTTGTTTGTTATGTACAGCTGGTGAGTTTGAATGTCGACTTTGCAGTTCAAACAACCTTTCAGTCCTGTGTTTATCCTAGTCAGTTTGAACCGCAAGGTTGGCAGTTCAAACTTAACAGCTGCTCTTCAGAAATCCTATACAGGGTCGTTATGAGTGCAAACCAACTTGACAGCACTTAACAACAGCAACAACAACATATACACACTTGAGTGGGGACAGGGAGTCCAAAGCTGAGTATGAGAAGAGCAGTAGAGGTTCTGAGGACCTCAATTGTGCAGCAGTCCTGAGGAAGCCTACCTGGGATGATTTCATCTCCCAGCTCCACCCAAAGACCTCTGGATATAGGTAAACCTTGTGATAGGGAAAGGCATGAGGAAGTACGAGTTGATACTCAAGGACCGACAAGTAGTAATCATAATAGTAAAAATACATACAGCTTTTACAACATGCAAGGCATATATTTAATCCTCCCAGAAAACCTTGTGAGGTAGGTACTATTAGCCCATTTCTGATGAGGAAACTGATGCACACAATAAATTTGTAGTTTGGTGCTGTCTAGTCAGTTTTGACTCATGTTGTTGTTGTTGTCAGGTGCCATCAAGTCGGAACCGACTCATAGCGACCCTATGCACAGCAGAATGAAACAATGTTCGATCCTGGGCCAACCTCACTACC
>NW_006408659.1:3756140-3774922 GCF_000296735.1 Chrysochloris asiatica | reverse complement strand
ACTTTTGGTTTGTTTCATATGTGATGTCCTTGATGCCATTCTACATCTGGTCTTCAGTCATTAGTGTTAACTATGCCAAATCTAGTCTTGAGTTGGTTTCAAAATTCAGATTGAAGGTATTCAAGATTGTATTTTGTGGATTTGCTTTAATTTTCTTCTGCTTCAAATTGAAATTGCACATGTGCTGTTGATAGTCCATACTGCATTTGGCATTAATCTTGTTTTGGTTGATGATATTGAACTTCTCCAATGTATATCGTCACACATGTACTCTATTTACTGCCTGTGTTTTTCATCTGACTAGGTCTACAGGCAAAGTCGTTGTTAATGTTATTGAAAAAAGGAATTTGAAATTAAGACATCAATGGTCTTGCAAAATTCTATCATGTGATTTCCAGCGTGATAGTTTTTACCAATGCTTTATTTTCCAACTGCTGCTCCTTTTTTGTTTCCAATGTTCACATTCTAATCACCAGATATTATCACCAGATCTTGATTATATATGTTTAATCAATTTTAGACTAGCAGTTGGTAGAACTCTCTCAATTTCCTCATCTTTGGCATTAATGGTTGATTCGTAAACTTGAATAATAGTTATATTAACGGGTCTTTGTAGGTATATGGATATTATCTAATCTATGAAAGTGTTGTACTTCAGGATAAAATTGTTTTTTAAACAGTGAATGCAAAGCTATTCCTCTTTAATTTCTTATTCCTGGCATAGTAAACCATAAGAGTGTCTGATTCAAATGGTACAAATGCTAATCTAGTCATATCCTCTTGGGACTCTAATAAGAGTAAAAGGGAGGAGAAATGGTCAGGAGCTAGCTATCATCTCTTGGTTAAAATAAATCCCTTTGCCAACCAAGATCCAGAGTGGGAGGGGACTACAAAGTAACAGCACAAAAGGTCTGGCTACAGTGGTAATTGTAGGGGTGGTTATGTGCCATGGAGACTGTTCTGACTCACAGGGACCCTGCATAGGGTTTCCAAGGCTGTCTATCTTTACAGGAGAAGAGAGCCTCATCTTTCTCCCACGGAGCTCCTGGCAGTTTCAAACTGCTGACCTTGAGTTTAGCAACCCAACTTGTAACCACCGCAAATGGAGTCTGTTAATTCAACTATAAGGAAAATAATTTACCACAGATAGGATGCTTCTACGTTGTTGTTTTCCTTTAAAAGTTTTTATTGTGATTTGAGTGAAAGTTTATAGGATAGATCATCAGGTTTACATTCAACAAATCATATACTTTGTTTCATTCCGATGATTATAATCCCCTCCATGTACCATCAGTTAACATACTCGTTTTAGCTTTTTTTTTTTTTTCATACTCAGGCATATATAATAATTTAAACCACTAAAGGGCACATTCTGCAGGCCTGCCTCCTGGCCACCAGCTCTCAGTCCCTCTCTTTCCAGGGGAAAGAGGAATCTAGAGTTCTCAGATGTCCATATATTTTTTCAGACCTATGTCTCCAATTGCCTTTTAAAATAGCCTCTCATTCTGGGGGCTCTACCTGTCCTCTCTTTTGTTTGATAGGTATTATTAGTGAGGAATGAGTGTATCTGAGATGACCAAATGGATATCATGCTCTCAAACCAGAAACTAAACCTGCTGCTATCGAGTTGATTCCAATTCATAGTAACTTTTTAGGCTAGAGTAAAATTTCCCTGTAGAGTTTCCTAGGCTGCATTCTTTATCGAATCTAACTGCCACATCTTTTCCTTAGAAAAAAAGTTGGGTTAGAACTGCTGACCTTTAGGTTAGCAGCCAGATGCTAAACTGCTATAGCATCAAGACTTGTTTGCCATATTCCAGAGACCTTAAACAGACTGCATGATCTGCTGAGACTGCCAAGATGATTCCATGGTACTTATACTTAAACCACCTGCCTTTATCCACAAATGCCTCGTGGGTAACTTCTAATGACTGAGGAGACATGACCTGTCAACACTCAAGTCAGTCATAATCAGGCCTTAGTGATGATGGTCCCACTCGCAGGTCCACCTGGCCTGAGGATGACTCAGTCACTGCTGATGTGCTACTCCACAGGCACATTCTCTGAAGAATTGCTCTCAGCCCAGAGAGAACTGTCACAGCCAACAAAGTCATTTCCCATTCATCTCTGCCTGAGGGGCAGCCTAGTTGATAGGATGCCAAATCCCCAACTTCTTTGCCTCAAGACAAGACTATCTCTTGTAAAACCCATGCACCAGAGCTCTCTGTGTATCCAGACAGAGCTTAGACCTTTGCTCAGCCTCTTCCCTTATGCCCTCCAGCATCTCTTTATGCTCTTCATTTGAGAACCTTCCCTCAATCCCAATGGTTTCCAAAAATTCCATTTGTCCACAAATTTTAGAAGCCACCTCATGTATCATGTGCATCCAAAATCCTTGACTCAGACTCTGGTTTCAGGGACCCTAACATCAGACACATACCATGATGTTATTTTTCAACATGTTCTATGTTTTTTAACATGCTGACTTGAAAAGAATAGACTTCAGAGTGTAAGCGAAAACATTTATAGAATGTAGTATTAAAACTAGGAGCCCTGGAAATGTAATCAATGGTTAAGCTCTCAGTTACTAACTGAAAGGTTGTCAGTTGAAATTCACAAAGCAGATCTGAGGGAGAAAAGACCTGGGGAATCTGCTCCGATATAGATTACTGCCTAGGAGACTCTATTGAGCAATTACACTCAGTCCTATGGTGTCGATGTGAGATAGAATCAACTCAACAGCGCAAAACAACAACAGCATTATTAAAATACCTTACTTAAAAATTGTGCATGTGTGTATGTTGAGTCTGTCTTGGAGCAAAGATGATCATCTTGATTTTAGAGAAAGTGAATTTCTAATGTCATTCATTCTTACTCTGCCTGGCTTTGCCACTCTGTGGTCCCGAGAACTGGAGCAGATCATTTCATTTGAGAATCAATATCCTCATATGTCAAATGGGATTAGTATTTCTGATTTCACGGTAACATTTTGAGAGTTAAGTTAGATTCAATAATATATATTAAAGGGATTTGTTAAGGGACTATACCCATTTTTATCCAGTGGATTATGGCTCACAGCAGCCCTATAGGACACAGTAGACCTGCTCCACAGGGGTTCCAAGGCTGTAAATCTTCATAGAATAAGACCGCCACATCTTTCATCCTTGGAGCAGCTGTTGGATTTGAACCAGTGGTCTTTTGATTAGCAAAGAAGTGCTTAACCACTGCACCACCAGGGTTCCTTTAAGGGGCTATATTGTTTTCGTGTGCCCTTGAATCAGTTCTGACTCACAGTAACACTGTACAGGGTCAAAAGAGCGGTTGATAGGTTTGAACTGTTGACCTTGCAACTAGCAGTCCAGTGCATATCCTACATTAACACAACAGAGCCCTTAAGGGGCTATTGTTGTTAAATGCCATGGAGTTGATTTCAACTCACAGCAACCCTGTATAGGGTTTCTAAGGTTGGAAATCTTGACGGGAGCAGAAAACCTCATCTTCCTCCCATGGAGCAACTGGTAGATTTGAACTACTGAGCTTTCTTTTCAGTCAGTAGCCTAGCTCGTAATGCACTACACTATGAGGCCTGCTTTAAGAGGCTATATTTTTGTTGTTTTCAAGTGCCATCGACTTGCTTCCGACCCATGAAGACCCTGTATAGGGTTTCCAAGGAGCAGCTGGTAAGGCAGTGAACCTTGTGGTTCAAGATGATTTTGGAGTCCAGCGCATTAACCCGCAGTGCCACAATAGGACTCCAAGAGGCTATAGAGAGGTTATTTTTATTTGTAGACAATTTTTTAAGAGGCTATAGAGAGGTTATTTTTATTTGTAGATAATTTGCAATGTAAACTTACAATGCAAACAATAGAGTGTAATTTCTAGTGTCACTAAAATAGAATTGTTATTAAGTGCCGTTGAGTTGGTTCCAACTCATAGTTACCCTGTATAAAGTTTCCTAGGAGCAAGTGGTGGGTTTGAACTGCTGACCTTGTGGTTCACAGTCCAGTGCTGATCCTACAATGCCACCAGAAGTCAAAATAGAATAGTGGAGTAATAAAGAAAACTGGTATTGCCGCTTAATATTTCTGACAGATATTTTACTTTCAATAAGGTAAATGAATACTCGCTTCATATTAACATTATAGTTTGGTTTCAACTTCTCAGCGCTCCTTAAGGCATAGTTAAATAATGATTTCAACATCCTTTATTTGTAGAATTTATATTATTCTTTAAGTTTTATATAATTCTATCAAGACTGAGCCTTACTTAGTACTTTTTGGATATTATGTTTGGCAGACTATAAATCCAATTCTAAAATGATGAATGGTAAAAACATTACCTGGATTTTGGATTAACCAAGGATTAAACTAAAATGAACGCTCTTTAGCGTTGTGTCCAGAATGATTAACAAACAATCTCTAGCTAAAAATTATTTCTAATTAAAGACAATCAAGTGTGGAAAATTTACATATTACTGTGAACCAGCCTTACTCATATATGCTTAGAATTTCAAGGTGTGTAAACACACCCCCTTCTAAATTGCTTCTAGTCACATTATATTGACTTTTTCTATTGCGTTCTGTCTTTTTCCTTCTCTACTTGCTGAAGTATCCACTGTATTTCCTTCAAGAAAGTTTTTGTTTTTGCTCTAAACTACTTCCTTTAGAAATTTGAAAACTTCAAGGGAAGGAAGAGGTGTTAACAGACTTAGAGTCTATGAGGACTGACACTGATTTTGTGAAATGTAAGTGTATAATAAATTAAGATCTCCAAGATTGTTGATACTGGCCAAGGTTTGGATAATTTTGGGTACAGATGTTCACATGTCACCCCACCTTCCTTTAAGGAGGAAAATAATGTATGTAGATAGATTGATGGCTTGGTTGTTCAATCAACTGATTGATTAATGAAGAAAAAAACGTAAAAGATGGAATTCTCCAAAGAAAACCTAGGAATGAGCATTTGTAAGATACCTGCTATTGTTTTCTTGACCTTTGCTCTTTGGTTGCTGTAATTAAATGATCATTTATTTATTGTTTGTTTTTGTTGTTAAGTCCTTCGAGATAGCTCCAACTCATAGAGACCCTGCAAAGGGTTTCTGAGGAACACCTGGTGGGTTTGAACTGCTGACCTTGTAGTTCTCAATGCAGTGCTGAGCCTACAGCATCACATCGGGAACCCATTGACTGCTTACTAGTTGCCAGTGACATATTTTTTTTGTAATATGGTAACAAACAAACTTCCAAGAATACAAATATTATTTAAATCCAGCTTTAAATTTTCTACTTTTAAAAGTGTAATCTAGTGGAAGAATCTCAGTTATGCCTATCAGTAATGTTTGGAATAAGTTATCTGTCTTTTAATTAAATGATTCTGACATTACAGCAGCATTTAAAAATGATAGAGCTACTGTTAGATAATTGGCCTCAATCCCATTTTGCATCCCTTCCTTGTTCATACAGCCAAACAAACCTACACAAATATGGAAGAAATTATCTTTAACAATTACCACTCCCATGCTACATAGCAGAATACATTGTTGTTGACAAACTCAAGGTAAAAATACTGAACACTCTTCAATCAGAATGTGTGTTCTATTGCAATTGTAGTGTGTGGGGGTCAGAACCGAATGGATGACATTTAACACCAACAACAACCCTTAATTCCATCAGGGGTGTGAAAGTGAAGGAATAATGTTTGACTATACTGTGAGCAATGGGGACAAACACTTCATGAAAACACAGTATAATCACAACTTTATTCATTCACTTTCACACCCCATAGAAACCCTGTGTAAGGTTTTCAAGGAGCAGCTGGTGAACTTGAACTGCTAACCTTGCAGATCAAACCAACTTTTCAGTCAATGCATTTAACCACAGCATCACACCAAGATGCTGGAATTAAGGGTTACACCATTTAATTTTTTTTGATAGCATGTTGTTGTTGTTAAATACCGTCAAGTAAGTTCTGACCCATAGCGACCCTGTATATGCTTTCTGAGTTGCAGCTGGTAAGCTTGAACCACCCACCTTGCAGTTAAAATGGCTTTGCAGTCTGGTGCATTAACCCACAGCATCACACCAGGACTCCATGGCATAAAGATCTTAAAATCAGATTAAACTAATGTTATGGACAGTAATACATTTTAAATTCATGATTAGTCATTGTCCCAACATTGCCATTACTTTCTGACTCTTTTTAAACTATCTCTCTCTCTCTTTCTTAAAGTTTTTATTGTGAATTATGTGATAGTTTACATGGGAGAACATTAGCTTTACATTCATCCTATTGTATTTCATTTCATTGCGATGATTACAATCCCTTCCATGCATCATCAAACAAGCAAAGGGTACGCCCCATAAGCCTGCCCCCCGGCTGTCAGCACACAGCCCCTCTCTCTGAGTCCAGTGTCCCTGGCTGCTCCATCTCTCCAGGTCATTGTCTCTGCCTCTATCTATGGTGTCACTGCTTCTCTGGATAGGGTACTGCACTCCACTCTTCTCCCTTAATGGTCCTAGGGTCCTCCGCTCCTGGACTGCAAAGGCAGCCACTCCCCTCCTTTTATTACAAAATGTCTACCTTTAAATTTGCATCACTCACAGTAGTCATGATAGTACTTATTCACTATTGAACCACAAGAGTTTTATCCCTTCTCCTTTTATCAGCCCCGTCCAGACAGGTTGGGAACCACTCAGTGGAGATTCTACGTTCCCCCGCACCCTGTGGAACTAGGTTCCATCTTGAAAGCTTGTAAGCCAGTCACTTCTTGCCTTTGTAGGCCCCCCTCCCCCATTTTGGGTAGCCAATGTCTAAGTTGTCTATCTCTGTTGACTCTGTGTACCGAGGGGGTGGGAATGATCCTTGCTGGAAAGATTTGTTCCCTCTTTTGAGCTACTACATCCATAAGTATAGGTCAAGTTCATCAAATTGTAGCAGGTTACTCTCTTTCTTCTTCTACTTGAGTTCTGGTCATCCAGTCATTGAAGCTGGGTAAAATGGGTACTTTCTGCAAGTATGGGTGTTCCTGTGCATCTCCCCTCACTTCATATCAGCTGGATGCTTAACTCTCTGCTCTAGTCCTCAGTGGCCATGTCACTGTCTCTGGGCCCAGGAGTCCCCAGGTCTTGCCATACTGCTGGCCAACCAAGTCTCAACCCAGATTCACAGGAGTCTATTGAATGTGGTCAGACTTAGCTCACAACATCATTGCTGTTTTTCCCCCACTTCCCCTTATCGGTGACCAATGTGGCCAGCAGACACAACACATGCCTGCTCGTGTATTCCCCTTGAGTCTTAGTCTTAGAAGGGGGTTTGCCCTGAAGCGACATGACCACTTGCCTTGATGGCACCCAGGGGAACAACTTGCTTGTTCTTGTAGTGGTCAATTGGACAGCCGCTGTTGTTTTTGATTTTTCCTGCTGGTCTTTCTTTCAAGAAATATCTTCTGTTCTTCTAACTGCTCCAGGCTGGTCTACTTGTTCTTTCAAGTGGAAATTTCCCACCTCAAGAGATTCTGGATGGGGTTCAGGATTCCACCTATGGTCTTATGCAATGCAAAGGGGCTGCATGAAGCCTCCTTCACTGGGCAACTTCTAGCCCTGTTTTAGGTATTCCAATCAATTATAGGCTGAAGACGGACTTAGAAGCTTTCTATGGTGATGTTTCTGGCTATTCCTTTCTCTCCTCTTCAAGTGTATATTTTACAATGGTAGGCAAGGGAAACCAATTTTCAACAGACAGCCAAAAATCTTAACATTATTTCCCCTCTTTTACCCATTCAAACCATGCCTCAATCCCTGTATCCCAGAGCCATGTTGTTTTAAGGTTGTGCATGCATCATTATTTACCTCTGTCCCATGTAGCCCATGCAAACCTAACTGTTCTACCATCCACCTTTTGTATTGCTCTCCCACCCCCCGCCACTGCACCCACACTATCTTATGTCTATTCCCTACCCAGTGCTTCACCTTCCCCTCCCTCCCCTCAACCCACCTTATACATCCTGGTAACCAGCAAATAATTTTTTTTTTCTTTTCCTTTTTAGTGTGGGTTCTTTTTCTTACTCTTTTACAATAATGGTCCTATGCAGTATTTCTCCTTTTGTGACTGACTAATCTCCTCAAGGTTTATCCATGTTATGCAGTGGCTTTCAGCTTCCTTATTATTCCTCAAAGTAGCATAATATTCCATTGTGTGTATGTACCACAGTTTGTTTATCCATTCTTCCACTGATGGGCACTTAGGCTGTCTCCATCGATTTTGCTATTGTAAATAGTGCTGCTGTGAACATTGGTGTGCATGTATCTACTTGTGTTATGGCTCTTGTGGATCATAAAATATTTCTATTTTGAACCTTCTGAGGAAGCGCCATATTGCTTTCCAGAGTGGTTGGACTGTTTTGCAATTCCACCAGCAATGTAGGAGGGTTCCAGTCTCGCCACATCCCTGCCAGCATTTATTGTTCTCTACTTTTTTAAATCTTTGCTGTTGTTGCTGGTGTGAGATGGTAGCTCATTGTTGTTTTGATTTGCATCTCTCTAATGGCTAGTGATCGTGAGCATTTCTTCAAATGTTTGTTGGCTGCCCGGATCTTCTCCTTTGTGAAGTATTTGTTCATGTCCTGTGCCAGTTTTTTAATTGGGTTATTTGTCTTATTCTTGTAGAGGTATTGTAGTTTCCTATATATTTTAGAAATGAGTCCCTTGTCTGATGTGTCATTGCAGAAGATTTTTTTCCCATTCTGTAGGTTCCCTTTTTACTCTTCTGGTGAAGTCTTTGAATGCGCATACATTTTTAATTTTTAGTATGGCCCAATCATCTATTTTTGCTTGTGTAATTTTCAAAATGTTTCATAGTCTATGTATGCCCTTTATTAGAGCCCTCACATTTGTCCCTATTTTTTCATTGATGGCCTTTAGAATTCTGGGATTCACATTTAGGTCTTTAATCCATGCTGAGTTGGTTTTTGTAAAAGGTGTGAGGTCTTGTTTCAATCTTTTACATATTGCTTTCCAGTTCTGCCAGCACTATCTGTTGAAGAGACTATCTCCTCCCCATGTGATATATTTAGGTACTTTGTCAAAAATCAGTTGGCTGCATGTGGATGGGTTAATTGCTGGATTCTGTTCCATTGATCAATGTATCTTTCATTGTACCAGTATCAGGTTGTTTTGACCACTGTAACTGCATAGTAAGTTTTGAAATCAGGGAGTGAGAGGTTTCCAACCTTCTTCTTCTTAAGCAGTGCTTTTCTTATCCTGGGTCTCTTTCCTTTCCATATAAAATTAGTAATTGTTTTTTCCATCTCTTTGAAGAATGTCATTGGAATCTGGATTGGGATTGCATTATATGTGTAAATTGCTTTGAGCAGTATTGACATTTTCACGATGTTAAGTCTTCCTATCCAGGAGCATGGTATATTCTTCACTTTTGTAGGTCTCTTTTAGTTTCTTGTAGTAGTATTTTGTAGTTTTATTTGTATAGATCTTTTGTTTCTCTTACTACATTTATTCCTAGATATTTCATCCTTTGGGCGGCTATTATAAATGGTATTGTTTTCCTAATGTCCTTTTCAGATTTTCTGACTCTTATTTGATCAAAGGCATAGAAGTTTCTGCAGAAGTTTACCCAACAACCATAGTGTATATGAGGGGACTTCAAAAAAGTTCTTGGAAATTTTTCATTATCTTTTTATGAAGATTTACTAGGAACTTTTAGAAGTCTCATCATATAATAGTAGTTAGGGTATGCAAGAGTATGAGGCATAAAATGTTTGGTTAATAGAGAAAAGATGCAAGCAGAGTGCCTTGTCTTGAAAGATGAACTTGTCCTTATAGGTGTAAAATTAGAGCCTGAATCTTTTGAAATCAAATATGAAGAGAAATAAAATTAATATTTATGTAGGTGTATTGGCATAAGCAACCTACAACCTTATTACATAACAGGGACAAAATAAGGTAAACCTGGTATAGCATCCTGGATTAGAAGAAGCGAGGTTATATAATTAGACTCCATCTCACAAGTAGCACATTCCACCTCCACAGGCTCTGAGGAAAAGAGGAGGTGGTGGGAAGAGAAGGATTTCTAAGGACTAGTGACTAAGAAGAGTTTGACATGTGTATTGGTATCACTGTAAACTTTTTTTTTCTTTTTTAATATCAGTGGCACTGTAGGTTAATGCGCCAGACGGCAAAGCCATTTGAATTATAAGGTCAGTGGCTCTAGCTCACCAGCTGCTCTTTGGAAATCCTATACAGGGTCGCTATGGGTCAGAACCATTTCAATGGCACTTAACCAACAACCACAACATTCCATCATTCAGGTGCTCCCTGATCTATAGTTTTGATCCTTAAAGGGGCTTGACACAAACAATCTTTGGGGGCAAATATCAAAATTTAGTAATTTGGAAATAAGCCCATGCTTATGATTGCCTTTAAAAAGCTGTCCAAGGAAAGAGGAGAAGATGCATTAAAAATATGCTCATTTGCTTGGGTATTTGCAATATGGGTCAGTGGAGTTGTATATGTTGAGAACAAATCTTTTGTGCCTTGAGAAGTGTGATCCTGGGGAATGGGATAATATAAAATGATCCCGTTATAAGCTATGTTGTTGTTAAGTGCTGTTGAGTCAGTTTTTGCTCATAGCAACCCTGCATAGGTTCCAAGGAGTAGTTCTTGGGTTTGAACTTACGACTTTGTGGTTAGTAGTTAGTAGTCTAGTGCTTATCTTACAACACCATACCAGATGTATGTAACCAAAACAGATTGGTATTGGTCCAATAGTAGACACATAAGCCAGTGGGATAGAATTGATAACTCAGAAACAAGTTAAATTATCTATGGATAACTGATTGATTTTCAGTGATGGGTCAAAGATCATTCAGTGAGGCAATGGAGAAGAAACAGTCTTCTTAAAAAATGGTGCTGGCAAAATTGTATATCCACCTGAAGAAAAATGAAACAGGATTCATGCCTCACACCATACACAAAAACAAACTCAAAATGAATCAAATATCTAAATGTTAAATATAAGACAAAAAAAAAAAATCCTGGAAGACAACATCGGAAGAAAATTATGGGACCTAATATCATGTGAAATCAGTGTAATAAGCATTACACAAGTGCACAAATAGAAGACAAAATACATAAATGCTGCCTTGAAAACAACAAAAAAAGTACGCTCATTAAAACACTTCGCTGAAAGATTAGACAACCTACACACTGTGAAAAAAATCTTTGGAAATGATGTATTTGATAGGGATCTAATCTCTAATATCAATAGGAAGCTTTAATAATTAAACAAGAAAAAGATACACAGCCTGATCACAAGATGGTCAAAGGACACAAATAGAATTTTCACCCAAGGGTACAGCCTTGAAAAGATATCATAATCACTAGCCATTACAGAGATGCAAATGGAAACTACAATAAATTACATCTTGCCCTGACTAAAATGGCACTTATAAAAGCAAAACAAAATAGGTAACAACAAATGTTGGTGAAGATGTGGGCAACTGGCACCATTACCTATTGCTGGTGGGACTATAAAATGCTACCATGATGGAAAATAGTGAGACACTATATCAAAAAATCTAGAAATAGATTTTTATACCTTAAGATCTAACAGTACCACTCCTTGGTGTATACTCTAACCAAAAATGAAACCTACTGCCTTGGAGTCAATTCCGACTCCTAGGGATTGTGTAGGACAGAGTATAGCTTCTTCCTAGAGTCTCCAAGGGGGTAAATCTTTACGGAAGTACAGTGGCACAGCTTTCTCCACAGCTTTCTTCTGCAAAGTGGCTGGTGGGTTCGAACCACTGACCATCTTGTTAGCAGCTAAATACTTTAACCGGTGTGCCACTGGGTGTCCTCAGATCTATCCCCCTATTGTTTTTGTTAAGTGTTGTCCAGTGGATTCCAACTCATCGTGACCCTGTGTAGGGTTTCCAAAGCTGTACATCTTTGCAGGAGCAGAAAGCCTCAACTTTTCCCACCCAGTGACTGAGCTGAAACAGGCAGCCTTGAGGTTTGCAGTTCAGTGCTTTTCGTACAGTGCCAGCCAAGGTTTATACCCTAGAGATCTGAAAATAAAGAAATGAACAGACATACTCACCTCTCTGTACATTGTTGCTTGATTTACAATAGCAAATAAATGGACACAGCCTAAGTACTCATCAGTGGATGAATGAATAAGCAAACAATGGTGCATATATACAATTGCCTGTACCTGGACCAAGAGGCAGTTGTTTGAAGAGAACATGGGAACGCTGAATGGTTTAAAATTAAGAAAGGTGTGCGACAAGTTTGTATTCTTTCACCATACTTATTCAACCTGTCTGCTGAGCAAATAATCCAAGAAGCTGGGTTATATGAGGAAAAATGTGGCATCAGGATTGGAGGAAGATTCATTAATAACCTGCGATATGCCGATGATACAACCTTGCTTGCTGAAAGTGAAGACGACTTAAAACATTTACTGATGTTTTAATCCTTTGGTATGGATTACATCTCAATGTCAAGAAAACAAAAATCCTCACCACTGTACCAATAAACAACATTCTTATCAATGGAGAAAAGATTGAAGTTGTCAAGGACTTCATTCTTCTTGGATCAACTATCAACACTCATGGAAGCAGCAGTCAAGAAATCAAATGATGTATTGCATTAGGCAACTCTACTGCACAAGACTTTTTTTTTTTTAATGTTTTATTGTGAATTATGTGATAGTTTACATGGGAGAACATTTGTTTTACAGTCATGCTATAATATATTGTTTCATTGCCATGGTTACAATCCCCTCCATGCATCATCAACCAACCAAAGGGTTGCCTGCCCCCCTGTCGTCAGCACACCTCTCTCCCTCTCTGTGTCTGAAGTCCCCAACTGCTCCATCTCTCTACGTCATTGACAAGATCGTTTTAAAGTGTTGAAGAGCAAAGATGTCAGCTTGAGGACTAAGGTGCGCCTGACCCAAGCCATGGTATTTTCAATAACCTCCATATGCATGTGAAAGCTGGACAGTGAATAAGGAAGACTGTAGAAAAATTGATGCTTTTGAGTTATGGTGTTGAAGGAGAATATTGAAAGTGTCATGGGCTGCCAAAATAACCGATAGATCCGTGTTGGGAGAAGTACAGCCAGAGTGCTCCTTGGAGGCCAAGATGGCCAAACTTCATCTCTCATACTTCAGACATACTGTCAGCAGGTACCAGTTGCTGGAGAAAGATATCATGTTTGGTAAGGTAGAGGTTCAGAGAAAAAGAGGAAGACCCCCAACGAGATGGATTGGCCAAGTGGCAGCATCGATGGGCTCAAGCATGGCAACAGTAGTGAGGTTGGCCCAGGATCAGGCAGTGTTTCGTTCTGCTTGCTGTGCATAAGGTCACTATCAGTCAGTACCAACTTGATGGCCCCTAACAAGAACAACATAAATGATAACAGTGAGTCTGCAAGATATATTATATCTTGAATGGACTTGGATGGAGGGCATAATGCTTAGTGAAATAAGTCAAGTGTATAAGGACAAATATTATATGATCTCTCTTTTATAAGAAGACAATTAGAGAGAAATATAGATAAACCAGTAAGAAGGGGGTGAGAAAAGGACTCTTTATATAGTAGAGACTAAATTTTTGTGTGATTTTGAGTCCTGTGTAGATGGGGAGAAAAATATGGAGCAGAGCTCAAATTCTTATTTTAAAAACAAACAACAATTATAATTGCAAAACAATATGCAAAACATACAAAAACAATAGCAAAAAAAACAACAAAAAAGCAGATGAACTGGAATAGTACAGAACAGATGATCCCCTGACAGTCTCCCTGAGACATTTTAAACCTAGAACTGAGACGATCCCCATAAGATCACCTTTTAGTGAGAGAGCAGAGTGCCACACAAAATAAAGGCCATTACTCATAACAAGGGACTCTACTCAGAAACTGTTAGTAGTAGACCAAAAGTCAGCAATTTCTCAAAAGCAAAGATGAAAAGGTAAGTGGTCCGGGAAACCAGAATGCTAGGTAGGGAACAAACAAAACACAATTCAAGAAAATGTTGACGTATTGTGATAAACATCACTATTGCTACTCAACAATTTTTGTGGAAATTGTCCAATTGTAAAGTATCTGCAACATATCAGCAAAATGTTAAACAATTAACTTGATGCTGTTAATACAGTTAATACAGTATGTGTTCTTATTAGCAGTGCCCTTGGAAGGTACAAAAGGGAGAAAGAAAAATAACTATCATACGAAGACATTGTATTACTGTGATATAGTCAACATGGCAGTATCATTCCAATCACCACCTTTAAAGATGTTTCTGTTTCTTTTATATAACAACAATCTTGACAAGACTTTGTTTTTACAATGGAAACAATTTTTTTTTTAATCTCAAAAATAGAAACACAAAGGGGAGAGTATTTAATCTTACAGTCCAGGAAAAGAGGACCCTGGGACCATCGAGGGAGAAAAGCACAAGAGGAATATGGGACCCTATCTAGAAAAGCAGCCAAACCAGAGATGGAGGCAAAGATAAGGACATGGAGAGATAGAGCAGCTGAGGATTCTGAACTCATAGAAAGAGAAAGGCTGTGTGCTGGTGGCCAGGAGCCAGCCTTGCAGAATGTGCCCTTGGGTTTTTTAACTGACGATATATTCCTGAGTGTTTTTGTGTACATCCCCCCAAAAACACAAAAAACCCAGAGGGAATATAAGCAATACTATTGAATGATGATGCACGGAGGAGATTGTAAAAATTGCAATGAAACGATGAGTGTAAAATGGGTGTTCTCCCATGTAAACAATCACTCAATTAATAATAAAAACTTAAAAAGAAAGAAAGAAAAAACACAAGACAGTGATACCTGATGAAGTCTAATTTGCTCACTATCCTTAATGTATGACCCAATTGGAAAGTCAAACTGCAAAGCATTTTCCCAGATTATTTTATTCTTTTTCCACTCCTTGGGAGAAAGATGAGGCTTTCTGCTCCCGTAAAGATTTACAGCTTTAGGAACTCTGTACAGGGTTGCTATAACTCAGAACCAACTCAGCAGCACACAGCCACTAGCCAGCACATTTTCTCCAAAGTTGGGATGTGTTGACAGTGTTTAGACAGGTAAGGATATGCCCTCACACCAATTCTGTCAGACATCAGATGTTTAGGGCGTTTTGCTTGTCTCAAATTCACAGTGACAACTTTGGTTGAAAAAGTAAACGAAATGAAAGCTCCTGCTAAATTAAGTTTAATTGCTGAAACTCAACTTTGTAATCCACATAACTATCATTTACAATTGTGCTCCCTCTGAGTGCCATTGAATAGACAGTGCATGTGTGACTTTCTTGTTTTCAATGGAATTATTTAACCAGCAATAGAATTTTGAGCCTTAAAGGAGATCAAGTAAAGCCATGATGATAAACCTGTTTCAGGAGTTTCCCATATACAGGTTGATCCCAACTAAAGCTATAGCAATAAATCTAAAAAAAATTGTCTACTGGTAAGAACAATTGCCTCATATTCTACCATATAGAAAAAACTATAATTAATATTGACTAACTCAGTTTTAACAGGGAATTTGGCACATAACGAAATCTGTTCTTAAAGACATCTGGTGAGCAACTTAGTCTTTAGTAAAATTGTCTTTATTTTCTCATTTTTCACTTGGTTTTTTATTTCATTAATATTTACCAACAATAACTTACTTTTGGCTTGATAGACTTAAATTAAATCTGAATGTCTCAAAACAGAAATTGACAAAAGTGAGTTGCTATTTTAATTCATTCCTGATTCTTAATTTTATTTGTATTAAGATATCTTAGATGCTATGATAGATAGATAGATAGATAGATAGATAGATAGATAGATAGATAGATAGATAGAGATAGAGATGTAATGTTGTTGTTAACTGCTGTCAAGTCTGTTCCAACTCATAGCAACCATGTATAAGGATTTGGGGGGAGGGGCACAGCTGGTGGGTTTGAACTGCTGACCTTGTATGTTCTTAGTCCTAGCCCAGTGCTGACTCTACAGCATCACACCAAGAGTCTCTATCTCTCTCTATATATATCATTTGGCAAGAGTAATTTTCCTGCTAAATTATATAGTGTGAAATAAATAAATAATTTTATGGAAGTTTAAAGCAATGAAAAGGTGCTGCATTGTTACATCAAAGCATCCAGACTAAAAAATGACTTAAGCAGACAACTGAGCCCCACTGAACGAACTGATAGAAAAGATTGCCTCCCCTTAAATATGAATTTTCCATGCTTCTTAAACACTGGATTTCTTAGGAAATGACAATTTTTATTTATTTCAAAAAGTTGATCCCAGTAGACTTCAAGGATGTGATTCTTCTGTAAGATTCATTTTTGTAAAAATGGAGTAAGAAAGTAAATTGTTCATAAAGTTTACGGTGTGAATATTATGGGGATTAGTGTGAGATGGATTTGGGTTCTAATCTCACTCCATCCATACAAAATGTATTTGGGCAAAGCTGTTCCCTAATTTGTAAAGTTCATATAAAGTTGTTCATAGTGGTAACAACGTAAAACATGCAAGCGTATTTACATGTAGAAACACTGGCAAAGGCATAGTATGAGGCACAGGAGAAGCATCTTATTGGTATTGTGGTAGATTCAATAAATGACTCAATAATCAATTTTATAAAAACAAAGTTGGTTCATTTAATATAAAATTTTACTTTGAATGATCAACAATCAATATTAGCAAGTTTTCATATTTACTTAAGTTTTTCTAAGCATGCCATTGATTTTGTAACACATAAGCATCTGTCTTTCCCTCCCTCTATCGCTGTCTTTCCCTCCCTCCCTCCTTCCATCCATCCATCCATCCATCCATCCATCCATCCATCCATCCATCCATCCATCCATCCATCTATTGAAGATTGTGAAACAGCCCAAAGAAGAAAGTTTAAATAAATATAACCTGACATTCTACCACCTGGAAACAATCATCATTAACATTCGGTTAACATGACTCCAAATAGATTTCCAAGCATATACTTAGACATACATAAATATGTAAATAAGAATATGTACATATATAAATGTTTTGATTGTGTGAGAAGCATTGGGCTGCTAATCACAAGTCAGCTATTCAAAACCAGCAGCTACTCTCAGGAGAAAGATGAGGCTACTATAGAGATTTATAGTTTTGGAAACCCTATATTGGATTTCTGTGAGTAAGAATCAACTCGGTGGCAGTGAGTTTGCTTTTGATTTAGTATGGAAGAATAAAAATTAGTCTTATAAAAATATGATCATTAGGTAGACACAATTTTGCTGTGAGGTAAAATGTCCATTGAAGCTGTCAGTTTTTGTTTTGTTTTAATTGCTTGTCTCTCCATGAAGCTAGAGGAGCTTCACCCCTGTATGTGTCTCCCTTCCCCCCTGCCTCATATCTTGAATTTTCTGTGTTCTTATTCTTACCTTGTGCTTGCTTAAAACATCCATGCTTTTCTGGAACCTTGATTTCCTTATTTGATTAGCATCAGCACTATATTTAAATGAAATCAATGTTCTTCATCCACCATTTACCATAAATTTGCATTTGTAAGCTTTTTGTCTTGCTCCATCTGTAAATGGACTTTGTTTCATTGTGGAGGTCTTTAAAAAAACATATTCATAGCTTTCCTTTTTTATAAGGTCATCCATGTTTGCCAATGTCAGTTTTTTTCCCTTCAATTTGAATAACATTTTAGCTCAGTGTCACCTCCTTGGGTCACATTGGTAGTCATTATTCCGTGATCTTCCAGAACAATATGCTGCTGTGCAGAAATCTAAGGATAACCCAATCTTTCTCTCCCCTACATGATATGTTTTATGTGCCTGGGTGACTGAGAAATTATTTTCCTCTAAGCAGGGATATTTTCCGTAATTGCTTTGTACTTCTTTTCATCTTGCTTGGTGGCCCTTTTCAAACATTCTTTTTTAATATAAATTATTGGTGGCTTCTTGATTATCTTCTGTTATCTAAGACCAGAGTAAGGCTCTCTTCACAGTCTGTGGTTTGAGAGCTGGCTATTTTGCATTTCCTCAGTTTTTCTTTAGTTAGGGGTTGTTGTTGTTGTTGTTGTTGTGTGCTGTGGAGTCGGTTCCAACTCATATCGACCCTGTATAGTGTTTCTGAGGCTGAAACTCTGCAGGAGCAGAAAGCCTCATCTTTCTCCCGCAGAACAGCTGGTAGTTTCAAACTGCTGACCTTGCGATTCGCAGCCCAATTTGTAACCACTAAGGGGTAGGAATGTGGATACCAGAGACATTCTTTAATAGAACAGTGATACATAACTGCTGTCAAGTCAACTCTGACTCATGGCTGTCATAGGTCCAACAGATCAAATGTTGCCTGGCCCTGTGTCACGCGCCTTATCATCTGCAGCCTTGAGTACATCCTGGGGGCTCTTGTGTGAATCTGTCTCATCAACCTTTGCTCTCAAAGATCCTCTCCGTTGCTAAACATGGCCTTCTATTTTTCCAGTGATTGATTCTTCATGATGACATGCGTAACTAAATGAAGTCTTTTGGGGATCCAGGTTTTTATTGGCAAATTTTTGGAAGTAGATTGCCAGATCTTTCCTCCCAGTGTGTTTTAGTCTGGAAGCTCTAGGGAAAACTATTTACCGGTGAGGTGCCACCTAGTTAGTACCAATTCATAGAGACTCTGCACAACTGCATGAAACATTGTCCAGTCCACATCCAATACTCCTAAACAGGAATCTTTGTGAGCTATTAAATAATCATGGGCACACTGGCTGAAATGAT
>NW_006408659.1:3751631-3753875 GCF_000296735.1 Chrysochloris asiatica | reverse complement strand
TGAAGTATGAAAGATGAAGTATGGCCATCATGGCTTCTGAGGAGCATTCTGGATGCACTTCTTCCAACACAGATTAGTTTGTTCTTTTGGCAGTCCATGGTATTTTTAATATTCTTCTCCAACATCATAACTCAAATGCATCAATTCTTCTACGCTCTTCCTTATTCACTCTCCAGCTTCCACATACATATGAGGTTATTGAAAATACCATGGCTTGGGTGAGATGCATCCTACTCCTCAATTGACATGGTGACCCTCCTGGTATTTAAAATATTGGTGATTTGGCTTCTGGCATGACAACAACATGCTGGTCACCACAGAACTGACAAACTAACAAATAGAGGAATCTACTTTTTCTACTGGAATTTTGTTAAATGACACCAGGTTTGTAAAACCTCATGTATATGAATGTGAGTGGGCATGTGTGTGAATGCATGCATGTATGTATGTTGGGAAGAGGGGTGCTTCCTGTTCCCATGGAGATTAATTCTCAGATTTTGGTTAGCTTTCCCAATTCACACTGAAATACTGATTGTAGTCATCCTTTACTACTGAGAGTTCTTTTCTACCATTTTCCTCACTCAAAGACATGTCTGCTATTTCCAGACACGGAAAACTATAAAGACACCTATTCCATCTACTTATCCTTTCTCTCTCTTGTTACCACTTACAAACTGAATAAGAAAATTCATTCTCCATTGTCTTTCTTGTTAGGAATTCTTACTTTTCCTTTGATTTATTTTTGCTTGCTCTAAGGAAGTTTATGATATGAGGCTATTCAAACAAAGCTATCAGAATTATTATTTTTTAAGTTTTTTTTTTTTTTTTTTTGGTGAATTGAGTGATAGTTTACATGTAAGTACATCGGTTTTACACTCATCATTTCATTGCAATGATTACAATCTCCGTGTATCATCATTCAACAGTATTTGCTTCTATTCCCTCTTTTTATTTATTTATTTTTTGATGTACACAAAAACACTCAGGGTATATAATCATTTGAACAACCAAGGACACATTCTGCAAGCCTACCTCCTGGCCACCAGCACTCACTCCCTCTATTTCCATGAGTCTAGAGTCCTCAGCTGCTCCCTCTCTCCCTCTGTGCCATCATCTCTGGTGTGTCTGCTTTTCTGGATAGGGTCCTACATTCTGTTTATGATCTTCTGCCTTAATGGTCCTAGGGTCCTCTGTTCCTGGACTGTAAGATTAACTGCTTCCTTCTTTTTGTTACAAAACTTCTACCTTTACAGCTGTGACAGTAACAATTAGTCATGATAACAATTAGTGATGACAGTTATTCACTATTGAATCATAAGGATCTTATCCCCATCTCCTTTCACTTGACCAATCTAGACAAGATGAAAACTATCCAGTGAGGACTCTGCCATTCCCCGCACACTCTGAAACTTTTAAGCCAGTCACTTCATGCCTTTATAGCCTTACCCCTCCATTTTAGGTAGCCAGTGTCTGAGTTGCCTGCCTATCCGTATCAACCATGTACATAGAGGAGATAGGATTGATACTTGATGTGAAGACTCCTTCCCTCTCAGTTAGTATTTTGAGCTACTACATCTGTAAATATAAGTCAAGTTCATCAAATTGTAGCAATTTACATTTGTTTCCTTTATCAAACAATTTTTTTTAATCCAGAATTATTTTTAAAGCCAATATCTTTAATGTTTTGAAAGCAAAAGTGAAAACAGAGAGAAACAAAAATAAAATATTCATAAAACTTGAAGGTGTTCTCCTTTCCAAGATAAGTATGTGCAAGAGTTCACAGTGATCTGCAAGGTATAGTTACATCAGGTTAACATCTCAACATAATGAACTGGTATTCTATGTTTTGGGTATGAACCATATGAATTGAGTAAGATTGACCTTTTTTTTTTTTTTTTTTTTTTCCTGCTGGGCATACGTTGTGTTCGTGTGTGAATATAAAGCACGGTATTAGATTTTTCTGCTCTATTCTTCCCAATGTGCAGAGCACTGCTTCAGGAACTTGTGCCTTAAGGTGGTTGTAAAGATTCAGTGCACTAATATATAGAAAATACCGTGTAAGCACTTAGTATTTTCTGTGGCTGCTACTGCCACCACTGCAATTACTATTATCATTCAATGGAAATTTCCTCATGTGATTTCTTTCCTATTGAATGTATTATTGAAGATATTAATATTTTAAATGATATTTTCTATAATATTAAAACGCAGACTGTTGGTGTTCTATTTGAATCCTTCATACGC
>NW_006408659.1:3720275-3751331 GCF_000296735.1 Chrysochloris asiatica | reverse complement strand
ACTTTCGAACTGCTGACCATGATGCCATTAGCAGCCCAGCTCGTAACCACTACCCTACCAGAGCTCCTTTTCTAAGTGGAGTCATCCTAATATGAAGATACCGTCATACTGAGCCATATACAAAGGAGAAGGTACTTGGAGTGTAGCATCCCAAATCTAATTTACTTAAAATAAAGCCTTTCTTTTACTTGATTGCTTCACATTTCTTCACTAAATTGCTACAAGTGTTCCCTACCACCCTGTGATAGAGACCCACTGGACCTACTGATTTGGTACTCATTGAAAGCTTGCTAGAAATGCAGAACCTCACATGTACAGGATCAGAATTTGAATATTCTAGGATCTCCAGGACATTCACATGCACATTAATGTTTAATGTTAGAGCCGTTGATGATATAGCTGAGGTAGTCTTGAATAGAGGAAGCTACAACACTCAAAACAAAACACCCCAAACCAACCAAAACCCAAAATACAAACCCCATTGATGTAAAAAACAAAACAAAAAAAACTTAAACATTTGAAACAGAAGCTCCCCACTCATAATGTTAGCATGCAATGTAAACCTACAAAGAAGTACTAGTATTTTCCTCATAGATTGATGTATAAATTTAAAAAGAAATGACAATACACTTGTGGGCTGAAGAGAGGATACTGGCATTGCTGAGAATTAAGAATAAATGGAAATAATCTTTAAGTCATTTTGTGTATATATAAAAAATCTACATGCATTTGCCCTTTAACCTAGAAATTCTACTTTTGAAATTTATCTTACAGATATGCTTGAATTTTTTTGTGTTTACAAGAGTATTAATTGCAGTATTATTTGTAAATGGGAGTCAAATTAGAGGCTCCCTTGGTCATTAAGGATCAGGTGCAATAAATAATTGCATAATCATGTAGTAGAATAATCTACAACTGTACATTGGGCGCTAACTGCAAAGTCAGCCATTCAAACCTAACATCCCCTCCTCAATAGAAAGACTAGACTTTCTGCTCCCCTAAAGATTTACTTCCTTGGAAATCCTCTAGGGGTTCGCTATGAGTCAGAACCAACTTAATAGTACACCACCACCACCATCACCTTACAAAATAGTAAGAAAACACTGATAGGGAGACCTTAAAAATACATTGGTCAGGGAAAAGAGCAAGGTTGAAAAACATGTATTTGATGTTATCTTTTCTGTTAAAAAAGAACAAATATAAAGAAAAAACATTAGCATTAGTCTGTGTGCATTTATAAGAATGACACAAAATAACTATATAAACACATATAAGAAAGAAACAGGGTATTTGCAAAAACATGTAACTGGTTAAGAGCTTGCCAGGATGCCTTGGTAGTGTAGATGGTTTTGTGATGGGCTGCTAACCTCAAGGTCATCAGTTACGCTCCAACAGCCACTCTAAGGAAGAAAGATGGGGCTTTCTGCTCCCATAAAGATTTACAGCTTCAGACACTCTATACAGGGTCGCTATGAGTCAAAACCAACTGCATGGCATGCAGTACCAGCAGGACATCAAAGCCATTGAGTAGATTGCAACCAACCCATAGAGACCCTTTATGGGGTTTCCTAGGAACAACTGGTGATGAGCTTGAACCACCGACCTCGCAGTTCAAACCCACTTGCAGTCCAGCACGTTAACCCACTGCACCTCACCAGGATTCCAAAGACAATTTATGGACCTCTTAAATTTCAATAAGAAAATGATATAAAAGCCATAAGATAGAAAACAACAGACAAGATTTTTGTATAGGCTTTTTATTATTGAACAGGCTGTTTATAAAAGGTGAATCAAACTATCTTCAATAAGACATTCAAATCAAAGGAATTATCATTACACACCTCAATTAAAAATGCTTACAATAGTAAGTCCACAAGGAGCTTGCTGTATGCTGACTAAACATAAATTGATATAAACATTTTGAAAAATAATTGGACATTTAAAAATAAAATTGAACATGCACCACCTGAGCTCCGTATGGCCCCAAAAATCTCTAATCCAGGATCATTATACCCAACAAAAATCTGTTCTCACTCCAAGAAGAAAGAGACCTAAGGAATGCTCTTACTTATCTCCACTGCAGTAACCCCAAACTGGAAACAACAGTAAAATAAACAAATTAGAATGTAATCATAAAAAGAGTACCATCCAATAATAAAAATCACATATGAGAGCAACTTTCAAGAACATGCTGAATCTCTCAAATATAATTATAAAAACCGCACGGGAGCATTGCCTGACCTCTTCTAACCTCAAATAGGGAAATAAGAAGGATCCCATCAGCATTAGTCCAAGGCTGATTCCTATAAGATAGAAGTCAAACAGGCCTTCACCCTCCAAACTTTTTACCAATTCTAGCACTAAACTTCCCTTCCTCAGCACTCTCTACTTCTCTGCTCGGTTCAATACTTTGTTGCTTTGGCCACACAGAATTCACAGACCATATTCCCATCCATGGTGTTTATTATAAGGAAATAACAGGTCACAGTTTAGGATCAGAAACACTCAGGATTGAGTTTTTCCATCAGGACAGCATCTTCTCAATAGTGTCTGCAGGATGCCTAGGCCCTAGGCCTATCTTGGTACCTTGGCCTCTGCCCTCCTTTGGCCAAGTGTTACAAAGCTCTTTTACTTCTGTCAATAAATTCCCCAGAGCACTCAACTCCACTAGTAAGCTTTGGCATGAAGACACTCAGCTTTAGCTCCATGCGTTGTCAAACCTAGACCCCACTCTCAGATTAAGTGTCCAGATGCAATCCACTCCATGAATAAACCTCCTGACCAAGCACTCAGTTTTCTTACACTGTGGACTAACTCAGAAGCCCAACGGGTCCTTTGTCTCACACTCTTTTTATCTTGCCTTTGCTGCCACCTTTTCTCTACCACTGTTTGTCGTCTTTTCTTACTATCTCTGGTATCACAGTTCTAGGTCTCCTTGTTCAACGAGGTTCGGTGCAGGGCTCTTGAGTTTAAAGGACGTGCTCCAATTCTGGCTTTTCTTGTTGGATGATAGTGAGATTCTCCTTTCTGCCTCTGTTGTTATTGTTCAGTGCTATTGAGTTGGTTACAACTCATAGTGACGCTCGCTGTATAGTTTCCAACCTTGTGGTTAGCAATCCAGTGCTTATCCTACAGCACCAGACCAAGATTTCTGCTTCTGGGATGGCTCATTGTAAGCCTAGCAGGATAGCAAAACTGATCAATTTCCTCGTTCCATATACCACATTTACGTAGCCACACTCCACCTACATGCCTTGTATCTTATTCACATTATTAGTAAGCTATCTCATTACCTTGGTTCTCCCTAAGTACCTGACATAGTACTACCTAATAATTTTTTGGAGTCCTGGTGTAGTGCTGTCAGATGAGCACTGAACTGCTATTACAAGGCTGGCATTTCAAACCCATCTTCCCTCAGAAATCCTAAATAGACATGCTATGAGCATGAAACAACTTGATGGTACTTAGCAACAATAACAATATAGTTATTTTGGAGTCCTAGTGTGACACTGTAGGATAAGCACTGGACTACGAACCACAAATTTGGCAGTTCAAACCCCTCATTTGCTTCTCAGAAACCCTAGGCCAGGGTTACTATGAGTCAGAACTGACTCAATGGCACATAATGAAAACAACAAAAATTAGAAGAGCCCTATCAACTAATTCACTGTACTGCAATGTGTTGAATAAAGAAAGACATATGTTAAACAATGTATATTATTCATGTTGTTGTTGTTGTTAAGTGCCGTCGAGTTGGTTCCGACCCATAGCGACCCTGTACAGGGTTTCCGAGGGTGTAAATCCTTACGTATTATCCATACGTAAGTTAATTTATTAGTAGCCCTGATGGTGCAGTTGGTTGGACAACTGGTTACTAATAGAAACATTGATGGTTCAAATGCTTCTGCTCTCCACAGGAGAAAGATGAGACAATCTGCTTGTGTAAATATTTACAGCCCCAGAAACCTCATGGATTATCCTAGTCTGTCCTATATATTTACTGTAAATCAGAATCAACTCCAAAAAACTGGGGTTTGGGTTGTGAAGTACATTTATACAAAGAACAGTGTAGTTGGTGAGTAACAATTAGGGTCTTAAAAGCTTGTTTATGGCCATGTAAGGTGCAACTGTTGGTCTCTCCTGATCCAGATCAAAGAACAGTGAAGAAAATCAAAATACAAGGAAACAATCAGTTCAAAGGACCATGTAAACCCCAGAAGAACTCGATGGTACAAGGCTACCAGTGCAGACCACTCTGAAAGGGATCACAATAAGAGATCCTGGGTGGAGTGGGAGAAACATGTAACTGTCATGTATACATGGATTTGGTTCTAACATAGGTCATTGTTCCTGTAGTAGAACATGCTCTCTATTTATATGTGGTGCAGTTTCTCTTACAGCATGTTTAATACCGACTATGGGGATCAGCCGTGTGTAAAGTATTGGTGTTTTATTACATGTTGATTTTGTTTTTTAATAAAAAAAGGAAAGACACAAAGATGAAACAGAAGCAACCTACAGTGTACAAATTATGCTTCCGCCTCTTAATGATCCTAATCTTGATTTTATTGCCTCTTTGGGGGATCCAGGTTACACAATCACACCGCTAAACCTGAGTTTGGTCAGCTGCCTGTGTTGAGGAAAAGATCCATCTTTGGCTCCCAATTTTTCATACATCTGACATTTTAAATTTTCATTTGGAGGCAGTGAACGGATACAGCCAATATTGTCTATGTCGCTAGATCTTCAGAAGGAAACTGTTTTAAGTCAGCTCTTTGATCAGATATATGGTTAGTAATGAAATAATCTTCATTTTATGCAATTTTTAGCAAAGAAAATGGTATCAGTACTGTGGAGGCCTAGTGTAAATAGATTTTATTTCCCTCAAATAAAATTGATTTATTAATAAACACAAAAAAACCTACTTCCATTGAATTGATTTCAACTCATAACTATCCTATAGGACAAGTAGAACTGCTCCTTAGGGTTTCTGAGATTGTAAATTTCTACCATGGAGCATCAGGGGGATTTGAACTACCAGCGTTGTCATCAGTAATCCCAGTGCTTAACCCACTGCACCCCGTCATTTATAAAGTAAGGGGAAATAATACCTCAGAAGGCTTGTGGCTTTTATTTACTTTTTAATGTAAGCCTCCAAGTTGAATATTATCCCAACTTTTTTCTGTTAAACCCCCAATTGTCTTTCTTTTAATTCTAGTTTTCCCATAAAAGTAAGAAGGAAACATTCTTGAAGTTTTGGAAAGTCTGAGCATTGGCTAGGATATGAGATGAGCTGCTGCAATGAAGATCAAAGTGTCTTATGATTAACTTTGTTTTAGTCTTACATTACTCTGAAACAAGCAATCTAGAGCTGAGACGGAACTCCATAGTAGTGAGGAGCTACCATATTATTATTATTATTATTACTTTTTATTGTGAACTAGGCGATAGTTTACATGGGAGAACATCAGCTTTACACCATCATTTCATTACACTGATTACAACCTCCTCCATGCATCATCATTCAACAGTATTTAGTTCCAATCCCTCTGTTTATGTTTGTTTGTTTTGGGGGATGTACATATAAACACTCAGGAATATGTAATAATTTAAACAACCAAATGGCATATTCTACATGTCTGCCTCCTGGCTATCAGCACTCAATCCCTCTCTTTCCATGAGTCCAGCGTCCTCAGTTGCTCCCTCTCTCCATGTCCTCATCTCTGCCTCCATTTCTGGTGTTGCTGCTTCTCTGGATTGGGTCCTGCATTCCACCTGTGCTCTCCTCCCTTGATGATCGTAGGGCCCTATGTTTCTAGACTGTAAGATTAACTACTTCCCCATTTTTATTACAAAACTCCTACCTTTATGTTTATGAGTGTAGCAATTAGTCTTAATTACAGTTACTCACTATTGAATTATATGAGTCTTATCCTTATCTCTTTTCACCAGATCTTTCTGGACAAGATGAAAACTATTCAGTGGAGACTCTGTCTTCCCTTGCACACTATGAAACTAAACTCCCTCTTGACAGCTTGTAAGCTAGTCACTTTGTGCTTTTATTGCTCCCTCATTTTAGATGGCCTACTCTGGTAGCGTAGTGGTTACAAAGAGAGCTGTGAACCATAAGTTCAGCAGTTCGAAACTACCAGCTGTTCTGTGGGAGAAAGATGAGACTTTCTGCTTCCATAAAGATTTACAGCCTCGGAAACCCTGTACAGGATCGCTATGAGTTGGAACCGACTCCACAGCACAAAACCACCACCACCACTTCTAAGTTGCCCATCCCTATCTATAGAGGGGATAGAATTGATACTTGATGTGAAGACTCCTTCCCTCCCAGTTATTAGTTTGAGCTACTACTTCCATAAATATAGGTCAAGTTCATCAAACTGTAGCAATTTACACTCGTTTCCTTTATCAAAAATTGCTTTCTTTTTTTTTTTAATCTTCTAGTCAAGTTCTGATTATCAAGCCATTGAGGCTAGACCAAATGGGTACTGTCTGCAAGTTTGTGCTTTTTTGTGCATCTCCCCTCACTTCATATCAGCTGGATGCTTCAGTCTCAGCTCTAGCCCTCTGCGGCTATGTCCTTGTTCATGGGCTCAAGAGCCCCTAGGTCTCACCACCCTTCGGACCAACAAGCCCTTCCTCTTCTCTCTCTCATCTCCAGGTCAATGGGAGTCTATGGAATGTGGTTGAACTCAGCCCATTGCTTTATTGCTGCCTTTCCCTCTCTTCCACTCACGAGTTGACCAACATGGTCACCAGAAAACTTACGTGTCTGCTCATGTGTTCCCTTTGAGTTTCAGTCTTGGAGGGGATGTTGTCCTGAAGGGACCTGATTGCTTGACTTGGTGTCTTCCTGGCGAACAACTTGCTTGTTCTTATAGTAGCCAATCATATGGGCATTTTTGTTTTGGGTTTTTCCTGCTGATCTTTCTTTGAAAATGTATCTTCTGTTGTTCCATCTGTTCCAGCTTGTCCTTTCTAGTGGGAATGTCCTACCTCAGAAGGTTCTGATGCTCCCATATTATTAAGCTGCAGTCCTCAAACATCGAATCCATCTCGTGGTCTAAGATGGCTGCTTTCACTGTAACCTTCCAGCAGGAAGCAGAAAAGAGAGAGTGGTACTCTGGATATGCCAGAATGTGTACACATCTCCATTTACATTGCATTCAGTAGCACGTAACGGCAAACAAGTTTGTGCTCAGTCACAGGAGAGAGACTGGGAAATGTGATCTTAAGGGTGTAATGCAGTAGGATAAGCGCTTGACCAAAGAGTCTGTTTGAACTTCCAGGATGGTGTTTCTAACTCAGCAGCCACTCCTTGGAAACCCTATACATGGTCACTATGAGTTGGAATGGACTCAACAGAACTTAACAACAGCAACAACAGTGTGTCCATGTAAATTTAGCGGTTCTATTACTACAGGGTAGGACTGCCAGGTCAGTTTGAGCCGAAAAGGTTGGCAGTGCAAACCCACCATGCATTCCTTGGAAACCCTATACAAGGTCACTATGGATTGTTACCAACTCAGCAGCACTTAACAACAACAAATACTACAGGGGAGTCCTAGTATAGCACTGTGGAATAATCCACTGGACCTCAAGGTTGGTTTGAACTACAAAGTGGGCAGTTCAAATCACTACCCTACCTGCTTATGCTTCTTTATACTGTTAAATTTTGTGGCAAAGATTGGCTGCTGTCTCATAATATGCACTCTTTCTTTCTTCCTATAGTAATTGTTGTTGTTAAGTGCCTTCAAGTTGGCTCTGATGTGTAGTCACCCTGTATAGGGTATTCTAGGATCAGTTGGTGGGTTAGAACTTCTGACCTTGTGGTTCGCACACCAGTGTTGATCTTACAGCACCACATCAGAAGTCTACACCTACCACCAGTTAATTCAAAAAGAGCTGCAATAGTACATTGACAGAGAACTGCCAGAGGGTCAATCTAGATACAGATGAGGATGTGGAATCAGGGATATACTTGCTAACATCAGCTGGATCTTGGCCGAAAGCAGAGAATATAAGAAAGATGTTTTTCTGTGCTTTATTGACTATACAAAGGCTTTTGATTGTGTGGATTATGACAAGCTATGGGCAACATTGTGGAGAATGAGTATTTTGAACACTTAATTGTGCTTAAGAGGACCTGTACATAGTACAAGAGGCAGTTGTTCAAACAGGACAAGGAAACACTGAATGGTTTAAAGTTAGGGAAGGTGTGTGACAGGGTTGTATTCTTTCACCATACTTATTCAATCTGTGTTGTTGTTGTTAAGTGCTGTCGAGTTGGTTCTGACTCATAGTACCTTGTATAGTGTATCTGAGGAGCGACTGGTGAGCTTGAACTGCTGAACTTGCAGTTCAAAGCAACCTTGCAGTCCAGCACATTAACCCACAGCACCACACGAGGATTCCTCAGTCTGTATGCTGAGCAAATAATTCGAGAAACTGGATTATATGAAGGTAAATGTGACATTGTATTGGAGGGAGTTTCACTAACCAGTTGTGATACGCATTTTATACAAATTTGCTTGCTAGAAGCAAAGACAACTTAAACTAGTTACTGATGAAGAACAGAGACCACAGACTTCAGTATGGGTTGTACTTCAATGTAAAGAAAAAAAAAGTCTCACCACTGGACCAATAAATTACTTCAAGATAAATGGAGAAAAGATTGAAGTTGTTAAGAGACTTCATTTTGTTCAGATCAACCTTTAACACTCATAAAAACAGCAGTCAATAAATCAAACGACATATTGCATTAGGAAAATCAGCTGCACGAGACCTCTTTATAGTGTTCAAGAGCAAAGATTTTACTTTGACGACTAAAGTACACCTGACCAAAGCCATGATATTTTCAATAACCTCATATGCATGTGAAAGTTATACAATGAATAAAGGAGGCTATAGAAGAATTGATCCATTTGAGTTGTGGTATTAGAAGAGAATATTAAAAATTCCACAGACTGCCAAAAGGACAAAACCAATTTGTGTTGGAAGAAGTTCAGCCAGTTATACTCCTTAGAAGACCTCCCTCATATTTCAGACATATTATCAGAAGTTCAGAGAGAAAGAGAAAAATTCCCAATGAGATGGATTGGCACAGAGCTAGGAGCAATGAGCTCAATCATAGCAATGATTGTGAGATTGTTATAGGACTAGGCAGTGTTGGCATTCTGCTGTTCATAAAGTTTCTATGAGTCAGTACCAACTCGGTGGCACCTAATACTAACAATCAGCCAAAGATAATCTCATTTTTTACCTTTAACATATTTGTTTTTATTACTTTCATGCATTAGATATTTTAATCAGAATTGTAATATATGTTATAGTATACTCTTTTTGCTTCAATTAATAATATAAATTTTGTATCTCCCCCAGAATTTAGAATCTTTCAAAACATTATTTTAATCACTACCTATATTATTATTATAACATATTTAAACTGAATTCATTATTTTCTGTTTTATTTTCCCCAAAAAACAGTCACATCTTAAAAGCAGAATAAGTATTTTAAGGTTATTAATGTATTTTTCAAAATTGCCTTTTAGGAAGATGGTTGAACAGTTATATTCTTCCATACTAATATCTAAGAGTACTCAGCACATCACAGCTTCCCCATTACTAAGCAGATAGATATTAAGATGATACTAATTTGCTAGTTGACAGATACTTTCTTTTTATTGTTTTATTTTCTATTTCCCTGATTGACTATTTATTTGCAGTTATACCCACTCAACTAGTGTGGCACTGCAGGATAATGAGCTGGACTTCAAGGTCATTCTGAACCTCAAGGTCGGACGTTCAAACCCACCAGCTGCTCCTCAGAAACCTTGTACAGGGTCACTATGAATTAGAACCAACTCAGTGGCATTCACAACACTAACAACTACTTATGAAGGAGTCCTGGTGCCACAGTCAGTTAAGTATTGGCTACTAATCACATAGTCAGTGGTTCAACTTCACCATAGGAGAAAGATAGAGAAAAGAGGAAGATTTTCCTATAAAAGTTCACAATCTGAGAAACAGAAACCCTATGGAGCAGTTCTACTCTGCCATTAACATTAGTATCAATTACAATCAAGTCAATAGCAGTGCCTTGGTTTGGTATTTTTTTTTAATCATTTCTCAGTGTGGTTATGTTAAAAAAAGACCAGGTCATTATGCCAAATTTGGTGTTATGCAGAAATGGAAAATGACCACATTAAATTAAAAAATGGAGGATACCAAATGATTGCATCATTGCCAAATTGCATCATTGCATAACTTCCAAATCACTGAGAATTATGACTCAGCCATGTTGACACATAACCTTAACCATCAAAACCAGCTTTACTATTACCTCACATCTGCCAAAAGTATATTGTTAATGCATAAAGTAGACTGTTAATAGATTTTTCACTCCTGTCATTGCAAAACTTGTGTGCGGCCATGTTTGTCCTCTGCCTACACAAAAAAGAAAGAGACTCAAAGGTTACATCAGCTAAAAGTCACTCCTATGAGGTAGAGATCAGAGACTCCAGTCTTCTTGATCCTATTCTGACACCAACCATCCCATCCCTTCCCTTGCACTCTACTTCTCTGCTGGATCAATGATTTATTGCAATGGCCACTTAGACAATGCTCATAAGTTTGGGATTTGTTAGGGAAGTTGTTGTTATGTGTTGTGGAGTCGGTTCTGACTCATAGTGATTCTGTACAGGGTTTCCGAGGCTGTAAATCTTTATAGGAACAGAAAGCCTCATCTGTCTCCCGCGGAACAGCTGGTAGTTTCGAACTGCTGACCTTGAGATTAGCAGCCAAATTCATAACCACGACACTACCAGAGTCTTTAGGGAAGTTAGCAGGGTACAGTTCAGGATCAGAAACAACTCAGGATGTAGCAGTTCTGCGGTCATGAATGTTTCTTCTCAGCCATACTGCAGGCATGCTATTGTTCTCTTGTCCTTGACCTCTCAGCCATGTGGCCTTTGACCTCTGCCCTGTCCAAACATGTATAATAAGTTTCTGTCACACTGCATTGCTGGTAAATGCATAAAGAGTTCAATGCTCAGCTAGTATCTGAAATGTTGATGGTTCAAAGAAAGGTCTATATACATGAGGCCACCAGGAGTTAAAATCTACTCAACAGCACCTTGTTTTTTTCATTTCTTTATTTTGGTTTATATGACATTTAACTGTTTTTTCATTTAGGCACACTCTTTCTATGATGAAAAGATTCATCATTTGTCTTCAAATACGTTGTAAATATTTGCCTAGTTTGGAGCTGACCTACTTAAATAAATATTTATATTCTTGGAAATTTGTTACTATATTTACAAAAAAATATGGTTTTTTGTTCCTGGTAAGCAATCAATTAATCAGAGATCAAATGATAGAAGGATTAGATTTATTACTGTATTTTACTGTTTGTAATGCTTACTGTCACTTTTTTTTTTTGTCTTGAAATCAAGACTCCCCAATTTTGAAACTCTTAAATTCTTGTTTTGTCTCTTGGTTGATAAATGGCTAAATGATACCATGTATGGTTTATAAATGGCTAAATATATATATAAAATGCTAGTACATGTACATATAGGATAATATTTTATAATAATTATAAAACATTTGTACATTTTGTATTAATGTTTTCATCTGCAATAGCCTGTCGCTCAGGAGTGTCAATTTTTATTTATATTTATTTACATTTTCTTTTCATATCTGTTATCTTTTTTCCTCTTGTTTTCTCTGTTGTCTTATTTTTCCCCCTTTTCATTTGGGGAGACTTGAAACGGTCTGTTCCTGAAGAAGGGGCATCATTTTCTGCTCTGGCAATTACATGCTCTTTTTCTAATAAAGATTTTAATTTTGCTCTGGTATTTCTCTCTTGACATTGCCTTCTTATCCTATGTAGTTTTTCTTTTATTTCTGCCTGTATCTTAGCTCCTGTTTCATCTCATGCCTTACTTATCTGTTTATATAATTCTTGTTTCAAGGAATTTTACTGAGTCTATAAAGCAGAGTTTGTTCTTGTAAAGGTTTCCTGAAATACCCTTTCTCTTCATTTTGGTTCCTTTTATTTCATATAATACAGTTTTTTAGGTATGCCTCAATCTCTTCTTATTCTAATTTTTATCCATACTTGAACAAGGAATTCTGCAAAATAAGCACAATATTTGTCCATAAACATGAACATGATGGTGGTTTGCTTCTTAAATCCATATATATACATATATACATATACATATATATACATATATATATATATATGTTGTTAAGTGCCGTCAAGTTATTTCTGACCCATAGCGACCCTGTATAGAGTTTCCGAGGAGCACCTGGTGAGCTTGAACCGCCAACCTTGCAGTCTGGCACATTAGCTCACAGTGCCACACCAGGACTTCATACATATATATAATCCGATGACCAAGTCACATGAAGGGCATGGTGTTTTTGGCATTGAACGTTCTGTTTGGTTTGACCTCCATATCTAATACACAGTGGGACCTGACCATGTGTCATCTTCCTTGAGCACTAGCTGCTGTTTCTCTGAATTGATACTCCAGGCCAGGAAGTTGACACAAAATTCTGGGAGAATTTTTCTGCTTATATAGCTGCTTTATAAAACTCCGCCTCTTATGGCCTCCACATGTGTAGCCCACTGCCTGGGAGGATTTCCTTGTTTTCTGGTGCTGTTGAGCAGTTGGATTTAACTCATAGCAGTTTCATGTACAGCAGAATGAAACACATTCTGGTCTTGCACAGTTGTTATGTTTGAGCTCATCATTGAAGCCACTGTATCTGTTCATCTTGTTGAGGGTCTTCCTGGTTCTGGCTGATCCTCTCCTTTGCCAGGCATGACATCCTTCTCTAGAGACTGGACTCTCCTGATAACATGCCCAGAGTATGTGAGATGAAGTTTCACCATATTTACTTCTAAGGAGCATTCTGGCTGAACAACTTCCAAGACAAATTTGTATATTCTTCTGGAAGCCCAGGGTACATTCAATATTGTTTGCCAGTATTTAGCTCAAAGGCATCAATTCTTCATTGATCTTCTTATTCATTGTCTAGCATGTACATGCATATGAGTCCATTGAAAATAGCATGGCTTTCTACATAGGCAAACCTTAACTCTCAAAATGACATCTAAGCTGTTAAAAACTTCAAAGAAGTCTTTTGGTGTACATTTACCCAATAAAATATGTAATTTGATTTCATGACTGCTGTTTCAATGGACATTGATTACAAATGCAAATAAAATGTAGTATTTTCACTCTTCACCATCATGTTGCCTTTTGATCCGTTGTGAAGATTTTGGTTTCCTTTAAAAATGCTATGGTGTAACCCACAACTTGAGGGCTGTAGTCTTTTCTCTTCATCATTAAGTGCTTCAAGTCCTCTATGCTTTCCGCAATCATGTTTGTCATCTATATTTTGCAGGTTCTTAAAGAGTCTTTCTTCAATTGTGATGTCATGTTCTGCCTCAAATAGTCCAGCTTCTTGAATCACTTGTTCAGCATACTGATTGAATAAATATACTGAAAAGGTACACAACCCTGATGTACACTTTTCCTGATTTTGAAGAATGTAGCATCCCCTTGTTCGTTTTTATAACTCAGATCTCTTGCTCTATGTACAGGTTCTGTATGAGCACAATGAAGTGTTCTGGAATCCCTATTATTTTCAAAATTATACATAACTTGTTCCCATCCACACAGTTAAGTACCTTTGAATGGTCAGTAACACTCAGTTGAATATCTTTCTGGCATTCTCTTATTAGCCAAGATCCAGCTGATATTAGCTTAGTTCCTGCCCTTTCTATGTTCTCTTCTGAGTACTGCTTGGATTTCTAGCAGTTTCCTCTCGCTGGAATGCTACACAGCCATTTTTTAATGATCTCCAGCAAAATTTTACTTATCTGTAATATGGATGATAATATTTGACAATTTCCACATTCTGTTGGATCACCTTTCTTTGGAATCGTCTCAAATGTGGATCTCTTCCAGTTGTTGTTTATATTGTATTTTAGAAAATATTTTAATTAATGTTATATTTTAGAAAATATTTTATGTCCTGGAGAGATATTTGTGAAATTTAAATTACTGGTTTAAGTGTCATGTATCTACATAGTTATTTTTATAATAATATATAATGCAAGTAGATCTCATTATGTATGTGTATGTACATGTATGTACATGGAGAGAGAGAAGGAGGAGGTAATTCTAGAATTCTAGAATGTATACAAAGTTGTTGTTGTTGTGTGCTGTCAAATCATGTCTGACTCATAGTGACCCTGTATAGGATCGGGTAGTGTTTGATTCTGTTGTGCTTCGGATCGCTGTAAATCAGCACAGATTTGATGGCACTTAACAACAATTGGACATATTATTATTATCAGGAGGGACCAGTTTCTGGGGAAGGATATCATGTTTGGTAAGTTGGAGGGTCAGAGAAAAAGAGGATGACCCCCAACGAGATGGACTGGCCAAGTGGCAGCATCGATGGACTCAAGCATGGCAACAATAGTGAGGTTGGCCCAGGATCGGGCAGTGTTTCGTTCTGATGTGCATAAGGTCGGTATGGGTCGGTACCGACTCAATGGTACCTAACAACAACAACAACAACAACAATATAGATTTTCTGAGAGTGGCTGGTGGATTTGAACTACTGACTTTGAGTTTAGCTGTCCAGAAGAACATGTAAGTAAATTGAGTCTGAATATGGTAATTTCCCATCATACTCAAGTCAACACTAAATTACTTTATTCAAATGTATTCTAATATTGTAGTTGCTGTGTGCTGTCAAGTTGGTTCCGACTCATAGCAAGCTGTATAGGGTTTCCGAGAGTGGCTGGGGTGTCTGAACTGCCCACCGTGTCATTGTCAGAGTAGTTATCCTCCAGCACCAAGAGAAATCATTGACTTAGTTTAGATTTTCTTAATTGTTAGTGAAATAGGACATTTTCCTGGCATTAATATTTCTTTCCCTTGGGCTCCCTGAAGGGAGAGCCTGAGACAGGGACTGCAGTGCTCAGATGTATTTGGGACATGCTGTTATGGAAAGGTGAGTGGGGCAAGCAGGACAAAGGCAGAGGCAATCCAGGAAAAAGGATGGGTTTGGCTAAAGTTTCACTTTAGCTTGATCTCACAGTAAGCTTTGAAGCATGAACCCCACATCAGAAAGGGTCTCTTCATGAAGCAATGGATCAGACTCCCTGTGCCCTGCTCTCCTCCCTTGTTGACGTCATATTCTCTCTGACTCAAGGAAGATCCTATAGGTTACAGAGTTGCACTACTTCATGGTATTTTCTTGCCAACAACCTTTATGGAAGAAGTTTGCCAGGTCTTTCTTTGGTGGCACCTCTGAGTGTGTTAGAACTGCTAATTCCCATAAGTTAGTGGTGGAGTACAAACTGTTTGTGTAGTTTACTGTTTGTGCATCCATAGGGGTCAGTGACTGACTGATGAAGGTCAGCCCCAAGATAGAACTGTCTTCTCCTGGTAAGTGGCTTCCATTTGAATGAAGGCCATTTTTAGGAGAAGGAAGCAAGTAGAATTCCATAGCAGCCAACATTCCTAGAAGTTAGAGAATGATAAAGAGATCCTGGAGGGACCCCTACAACATCCAGTGTTCAGTCCATGATAGTTCTTTACTTGAGAATTCTTTGTGTGTGCCCTTTGCCCTTTCCCCCCTTTGTTAGCTAATTCTTAATGAATTAAATGTTTATTGAGTGCTAGAGCTCTTGAATAGTTTTAAGAGATTTCCTCCAATGAAACACCAGAAATTCGTTTGCCAGTGCTATTTATAATAAGGAGAGGATCTGCTTAGATTAAGGCCATTATTCCTACATCTATTATATTTGTACATTTGTAATTAAATATATTTCCTAGCTTCCTATTTGCCTTGTAACTAACTATATATGATTAGTTTGATCTAGAGAAATTTAGCAGTTTTAAAAAGGAGTACTGGTAGCATCGTGTTTACAAATAGGGCTGCTAACCTCCAGGTCGGCAGTTTGAAACTACCAGCTGTTTTACAGGAGAAAGATGAGGCTTTCTTCTCCTGTAAAGATTTACAGCCTCGGAAATCCTATATAGGGTCGCCATGAGTTGGAACCGACTCCTTGTCACCTCACCACCACCACCACCACCACAAACTTTTAAAGATATCAACGGGTCTTTTTTATTTATTAATTTATCTTTTTCTGATTTGTTGTGTGTATATAAAGACCATCCAAGTCATCCTGTATGAATGAAAAGTACTGAGATCCAAGTTTCTATATTTTAATTAGTTTAACACTTAACTCTTAAAGACAACAAAAGTTCATTTTGAAGTTTCTTGATGGGTAGAACTTCTTAATGTGTTTTGCTGAGAACTTTTAACAAATTTTACAGTGCTTTTCATGAACTCTTTCTTACGTGTTTATGTGTACGTTATTTGAGGTACCCCCAAATGAGTAAACATATATATTTTGCACAGTTTCAGGTATTAAATATGTTTAATTATATAAAATGTAGGCTGAGAGTAAGGGAGGAGACCAGCTGTCACCAGCATATTGGGAAGAACTGCCACCCCAGATACCTCCTTTTGACCCCATGAGGCATGTGGGGCAGAAATGGAGAGCCAGCTGATCAGCTGATGACTGTGGTACCTTGTTGATATTTCTTTTGCTGCAGGAGTGAAAAGCAATTACTCAGTCCGAGTCCTCAGGGAAGCTGTAGACAAGGCTAGCATGTTCCCTGCATTCATCTCTACAAGGTGTAATAATTAAGCCCAGTAGCATCATAGCATTAGCCTGATGGGCATACAAAGAATCAACAGGGACCCTTCTGGCTTTTTAATCACCTCAACATCACTTTTGCAGACCAACTCAAGGAGTTGATGGGATTTCATTGTGGCTATCTTTGCTTCTTTGTTGTTGTTGCTAAGTGCTGTTGAGTCAGTTCTGACTCATAGCAACCTTATATGGGGCTTTTGAGGAGCAGCTGGTGGATTTGAACCACTAACCTTTTGCTTAGTAGTGCAGTGCTTATCCTACAATGCCACACTAGGACTCCAGTGCCTCAGAAACCTGAGGTAAAGTGTGCAGTTAAAACCCTATTTGTAACCTGTGAAGTTTAAGCATTGAAGATGTAGGTAGTTTTTAGTTGATGACACCTATAGGAAAGATTTTAAAGGAAGCCGTCGGAAACAGGACCAAGGCTTTGTGTTGATGTCTGCCCTTTTGTAGCTTATATTTGGCAACAGCTTATTACATGTAAACTAGAGAAGTTCCCTATATGAGATGTAATTGTCTACTGAGTATTTTTCCATTGCGCAGGACCCTCTCCAACTAGCCCATTGGGAAATTTCATGTGGCTATTGAAGTCTGAAATGCGAGCTCTTTCCTTCTCCACTTTTACGTCCCCATCAAGAGGCCAATGCAAACTGCACTGGGGTTGGGTTGCCACTTTCTGCCTCCACCCGAAGGACTTATTTGCAAGCTACAAAAAAATTTTTGGAATGGGCTGCTTATCTCGAGTTCTAGAACTTGTGCTCGGGGATACAGGAAGCGAAAGAAAATTCTGTATAGAAGATAACTTTATTATCATAGACTAGTTTCCTACAAGCATAGTAAGTGATTGATTGAGGGATATTTTCAAGAGAAATTTTTTGTTGTTGTTATGTGCCGTGGAGTCAGTTCCGACTCACAGCAATCCTGTACAAGGTTTCCAAGGCTGTAAATCTTTACAGGAGCAGAAAGCCTCATCTTTCTCCCGTGGGACAGTTTTGAACTGCTGACGTTGAGGTTGGCAGCCAAACTTGTAACCCCAACGCTACCAGAGCTAGAAATAGAGTGATGCAAAATGGAGTAGAGTTAGAAGCCTCAGTCTGAACTCATAGGGAGCCCTGGAGTACGAATTACACCATAGAGTTGTCCTGCTCCAAGGCAAGGAGACTGGGCTGTTAATACGACTCAAAGTGCGCCTTTGGTGGTTCCTGAGACTTCCCAAGGAGTGTCGTTGCTCTTGGTCTTTGGACTTTGGGCATTTAATGAGCAAGGGGTTAACTCATGAAGCATCATAACACTTCACGAGGTAGATTCTCATTTTGCAGATGAGGAAAGTGTGGCACAGACAGGTCACATAATTTGCACTACTAACACAGTGGTTAAGTACTCGGTTGCTGACCTAAGGCTGTACGTTTGTACTCAGCAGTTGCTTCCTGCAAGAAAGATGTGGCAGTCTGCTTTCCTACAGAGTCACAGCCCGGGGAATGGTCTGGAGAAATCCTACTATGTCCTTTAGGGTTACTCAGAGTTGGAATCAACTCAGCAGCAATGAGTTTGCTTTTTTGTTGTTGTTGTTTTAAATAAAAGGTGGATCGATTCAGAATCTGAGCACAGGCAGCCTGGTTCCCAAATCTGTCATCTTAAATGCGCAGAAGGAAGGCCTCTACTGAAAGCACCAGTGATGTATGGTCTTAACTTGGTCCACAAATCAAATCAGTGAAGCACTGAGTTGGGTCTGAAGATGACAAAAGTTGGGTCTGAAGATGACACAACAGTGTCCTGGGAGTCTCACAGAGCATCACTGTATGTTTATGACTCAAAGGGAGATTGTCCCACCTCTGGCTTCTCTCTCAGCCTCCCATGATTCCAAATCATTAGGCTGCAGTGGGCTGACAATTTTCCAGTGACTGAAAGGTAAATAAAAAGTAAGTGCCAGAGCCTAATATAGGCGAATGGCAACAGTCAACAGTTTCTTCAAGATCATTGCATGTGTCTTTTGTGACATTCCAACATGTAATGTAAGACATCAGGCAACTGGAGATTTAGAACCTGATTCACTCTAATTGATTTCTTGGCTTCCTTGGGTCTAATTAATTTTTACTGTGCAACCTAAAATGGTACAGTTATTGTTGTTGTTAAGTGCCGTTGAGTTCGTTTCAGTAGTCTTCCTAAAAGCTGTTAGAAGACAGCTGTATCACAATTTATGGACTATTGAGATTTGGCTTTTATTTGGTAGGTAAACAGAAATTGATTTTGCTGTTGCGGTCCAGACATAAAAGAGGAAAATGACTCCAGAACTCAGCAGAAGGTTGTCGTAATTTTGGTTCCCCTAGGAGTCAAATCTGAGACTAGCACTTCAGTGCATGAAGATTGTTGGAAGACAATGCTGGGAAACCCACCTAGGAAATGAAGAAGCTCCATAGGGAGAGGAAGGCAGTCACTAAAAGTGTTTTATCAAGTAAATGATCACTGTGGGCAATCTGAACTCAATCTCAGTGGGGTTCTCTGAGAGACAGTATAGATCTTCTACTTCAAAGTCCTTCTAACCAAGAAGTAAGTCAGCTGGAATATTTCTCTATCAATTCCATTAGTCATGGGTTGAGTGATGTTCCTTGTGGGGAAAGGCATTAATTCTGAGAATTTGAAGGCACAGACTGGCAAGACGAGCCAGAACAGCATCTTGCACTTGAGCTTTAATGGTGGGTTGCATGGGTGGATACAATGCAAAGGGGATATGGGTACCTAGCACATCTGTTACAATGTCTAAATATAAATTGTATCATTTTGTTCTTCTTTTGTGCTCTAGCAACTTCCCACCCGTTGACAACCAATTGCTTCTAACTGTGCAGGACATAGTCTAGACTACCGAGATGCCATTGACTTGGTGACATTTCACTAGGCAGTTATCCATTCTACTTTTTATAGTACAACATTTTACTCCAGTTTAGAAGAATATAAACTATTTACGATATTAAGTAGACTATAAAATGCTTAGTGATTCTGTTCATTAATTTACTTCAAATGGCTATAATAACCACCACTCTGATGACTTGGCTTGAAGTGGACCCTCAGTAATAATTTAAAAAGAAAAAAAAAAGGCCCAGCCCAAATGAATATTGAATAGAAGCTTCAATGTTGCAGTAATTTTTGATGAGCTTAGAAAAACAATCTTGGAAAGTCAACCTTTGCATTTAGCATTCGTCAGAGGCAAAGGAAAAATAACAGTGTGCATTGTGGGCTAGGCCAGCAAGAGATACATTTGGCTCCTTCCCAGGCTGTGCCTGCTCTCTGGTGTCACACCTAATCCTTCTGACTGGCATCCTTCAGGCCATCCTGCCACCTCCCAGCCTCACCTGCTATTTGCCTACCTGAGTGCTTTCTTCCTGCCAGTGGGAGTGCGGTCACCCAAGACTTGGCTTAAGGTCTAAGAAAGGTTTTCCTTCAGAGTTTTGTTTTGTTTTTCCCACAATATGCTACTTAAAGTGACCCGGGAACAATCAGTTATTAGTGATTGCCCTTAACCGTTACCGTTGGAAGAATGTGAATCTATAGACATAGCAGACCACCAGAAAATACAGTTGAGAATGATTGCAGAATTTATCTCTGGTTTACTCTTTGCCGCTTCCTAGAGATGCATGTTCATCTCTGTGTGTGTTTTTCCATAACTCAATGAAACATTTTCATATCGCTTTATGTTAATTAACAAATATGCATAGTGCACAATATTGTAAGCATCTGGCAAATTAAACTCATTTACTGTCCATAACTTCACCATGAGGTAGGTGATATTTTCATATTAGTTTTCAGGTGAGAAAATTAAAATGCAGAGAAATTATCATGGGGGTATTATCATGAACATGACCTTCAGATTAATGAAATATATATAAACTAATTTCGACTCTTCGGTTAAGCCTTCCAACTGCCCAGTCCCCATTCCCAGTGGCTTTGAGCAATGTTTTCAATATGTATTAAATAGTTTATCTGTGCTCTCTCCTGATTATTATTAGAAAAGTGTTGTCCTGGCTCTGTTTTTAATGAGAGGCAGTTGTAAAGTCAGCAGCACATGAGGGGGAAAATGCCACATTATCAAAATTACCTTTGAAACCTCCTTCAAACACCAACAAACACTGCTGTGTGGTTTTATGTGTACAACCCTCAGTGGTAATTCTAAGAACACTGAAGTTCCTGAATGACTGAGCTGGACTGAAGAAAGGAACAAAAAGAGAGTCTATACAGGCGTTTGCCCTTTCAGATCAGCCAGCTTTTAAGATAACCATCACATCCCTTGGGGGTGAATGGGAGATGGGTGAATGAAGCTTTGCTTGGCTGCCCACTTTATTCCTTTCTATTTTTCACATCCAGCTTTCATAACTTTAATGCCTGATGGCAGATTTATTTGTTACCTTGAAAATGTGAACTCAAATATAGTTGTGCGTTGTGAAAAAATAACAGCCTAGTGGTTAAGAAGAGGATCTCAAGATGGAGAAGATCTAACTAAATTTGACTCCCAACTTCTTAGATATTTAACGTGGCCAGTTCTCATACAATCTTTCACCCTCAGTTTTCTCATCTGTGAAATGAGTATATGATCTCTGTCCCTATCTTATCCGGTCAATGGGATTATGATTTCCATGAAGCTATTTGAAGAGTGTCTGGCATTTGGTAAGCACAGACTAAATGCCAGATGTAGTCATTATTTTAGAGTCAAGGGGTAATTTAAAAGCATATGTAATGAGATTCAACTGTATTTTCCTGCATAATGCCTCTATTATGAGTGTATTTAGGAAGGGCCTTGACTCTTATTACTCATGAGCTTGTGAATTAATCAAGTTACTTAACCTGCCTATGGCTTAATTTCCTCAACTGCAAAATGAAGTTATTAATATTGCTTTTCTCATCAGATTTTTGTGAACTTTAGATTAGTTAAATATATACAAACCTCCTTGAATAGTATCTGGGATTTTTGCTGGTTTATCGATACTGCTCTTCTTAAATTTGGTTTGAATGTTGTTCAACCTAGTAAAACAATGAACAACCTTGACATTTGTTGGTTTGGGTTTTAATGGAACAAACATTACTGAATCAATTTTGAGTGAGTATATTAAGTGAGTTTGGCTTAACAGCAAAAAATACAGGATTGACAGTGATGCTAAGGTAGTCACTGCAGTTATTTTCATATAGAGACGCGCAGGCAGAATAATATTCCATTTTGGAAACAATACGTGCTTTCCTGTTAGCAACTAGTCATCAAACATTTCCACTTGATTATCTTACATAAGCTATGATGGAGGAATGAGGTGGTTCTACAGGATAAGCACTGAACTGAGAACCACAAGGTCAGTGGTTCAAGCCACCAGCTGCTTCTTGCGAGAACGATGAAATGGTCCGCTCACGTAGTAATTTAGTCTCAGAAACCCCAAGCAGTTCTAGTCTGTCCTATAGGGTCACCAAGAGTCTGAATCAATTTGATGGCAGTGTGTTTGGTTGTGTGTGTGGTGTATGTGTGCCCATCTATCTAGTAAAATTTTTGGAGTCACTTCCCATAGCCCATTGCTCTTTAATGAATCATGTGTGTTGTCATAATCCTCATTTCCTTACTGTGTCGTGCACTTCCTAAACCTAATATTTCTATGACAGTGTTAATATGGATGAGCATATTCAAGCTTGCTACATTTGCCCAGCTGAGATGATTGTTGTTGTGTGGTTCCAACTCACTTCCAACCTATAGAGACCTTGTATACAGTTTCCAAGAAGTAGCTGGTGAATTTGAACTGCCATTCTTGCAGTTCAAACCAACTTTGCAGCCCAGCGCCTTAACCTATATCGCCACATCAGAACTCCAACTTGAGATGGTAACACACATTTATTACTCTAGAACGTTTCTCTTATGTTCCTTTTATTAACTTTGTAACTGTGAACTGTTGTCTTGAACACAGAAGGAAAAGAAGGAGGAAAAGGTGGGAGTATGTGCATAGTCATTTCTTTCAGAATTGTGTCTCCCTGTTTTTTGTTCCTTCCTTCCTCTGGGTGTTTGGTTAAATTAGCCATTGTTGTATCAAGCCTTTATTGATCCTGTTCTCCCACTCGCACGACATGATGCAAATGGCAGTTCTCTGAAGGAAGGGGTGATTCTTGATACAGTGCGTGCAGATAATAGAGAAAAGTTATGAAAGTGCGCAATAGCTTTTTCCTGTGTTGTAGCTTCATTCTCAGATGGTTTATATATGATAAAGCAATCATACTTTGAGTAACCAATTATATGGTAGATAAGAGAATTAAAAAGTGCCTTTTTGACACAAAATAATTTCCACTAGATTCATCCTGCACTATATTAATATATAATAATTTCCCTGGCTTTTAAAAGACACAGGATGCAGGTATATGGTTATATATGTGCACACATATACATAATACATACATATGTTGTTGTTGTTAAGTGCCGCGAGTTGGTTCCGACCCATAGCGACCCTGAACAGGGTTTCCAAGGCTGTAAATCTTAACGGGAGCAGAAAGCCTCATCTTTCTCCCTTGGAGAAGCTGGTGGTTTTGAACTGCTGACCATGTGGTTTGCAGCCTGATTCGTAACCACTACGCTACCAGAGCTCCTTAATACATACATATAGAAATGTACAAATCCATAAGTATATGTGTCTGTGTGTGCATATTAAACCAGTTGTAACCCCATGTGTGCCAGAGTAAAACTGCTCCATAGGGTTTTCAATCCATGGCTGATTTCTTTTCTTTTTAACAAGTAGATTGCCAGGCCTTTCTTCTGAGGCACCTTTAGGAGGACTCAAGCCTACAATTTTGTGGTTAATAGTCAGGTGTGTAAACCATTTGTACTGCCTAGGGATTGCATGGGTATATGTACATGGGCCTAAGGAATAATAAGGTGTACGATATCACTTGAGCTCTCTTTCCCCTGTATTGAAAACCATTAATCTATCCTTGTCTCTGTGGAAGAAGATTAATGTGTATTTGGAAAAAAGGTGATTAGCCATGTTAGTTGTAATAATCCTCAATATCCAGAGATTAGCTGAGTACATTAATTTCTGAAATAGTCAATACAAAAGTGACATAGGGAAAAGCCGCTATATAACACGGCCTCTTTAATTGTTTATTGAAAAAGATTCCAAAAGGGAACTGGAGAAAATGGGAGAGGCAATTTAATGGCAAGTACTAATAATTATAAGCACTGAGGGATGACTAAAAGTGGATGCTATTGATTGACAACAGAAAACTGGCTTAGGATTCTGAGGACTCTGGTGTCTTTATGCACAGCCACTCTGAATGGTTTTAAAAGGGAAGGAGTAGAACTACTGTGAGAAATACAAACAAGGCAATTTTTCAGGAAGGTTCCTGACAGTTTGGTCAGTCAAAAGCTATGAATTCCCGTGTATTCTGCCCGTATTAAACATGCAGCACCCAGAATTGCTGCCTTCAGTCTAGACCTGCATGTTCATTTGCAGTCTTACTTGCTTAGTAGCTTTCTCTTTGTTTTTATTTCCAGAAGCCTCAGTGTGTGATTTTGCAGGTGGGCATGCTTCTCAAATACCATTTTAGATCACGGTCTCACTAAATGTGCCTGTTCTTTCTAATAAAATTTAGCAAAAATTTGAATTGATATCTGTAATGTTCAAACTCATGAAAGGGTTTGATAGAGTTTGTATTATTCTTTCAAGAGTCCTTGTAACTAACAGATGCCGAGAGAAGAACAATACATTTTGTACAAGTAGCCTTGTTCCCTTAAACTAAGTTATCTTAGGGCATATTACCTCAGTCCTATTTCTAGTATTTGTTTATTAAACTGATAAAGTATAAAGTAAATGTACTGAAAAACACTTCACTGATTGAATGAACAAAGAGTTCTATTTCGCAGTATGGAATCTGGTTTGTTGTTTCTTTGTCCCTCCTCAGTATGGAATGAGCCAGTGTGGAGTTGTTTTTTGTTGAGTGCAGTGGGATAGATTCTGACTCATAACGACCCCATAAAAAACAATAGAATGGGCCCATACTGTGGTATACCAGTTCCCTATTCATTTGAATAATTAAAACTTGTTTTGTTTTTGTTTATTGCTATTTTTTTACTCAGAAAATTAATTAACTGTGTGTACAAGCTATCTATTCTTTAATTTGAACACTTCTTATGTTAATTCAACATTTCTTGTTTACAAAGATCTGAAGATATTACACAATATACTGGAAGTTAAGATGCAGTGGAACGTCCAAAACATAGCCAAACAATTGCATGGGACATGTGTTATATTAACAGAAAAAGATATTTAAAGCACAACCTTAACTATGAAATATTTTCATTAAGAAATAGTTTTCAGTCAGTTGTTGTTTGTTAAGTGCCATAGAGTTGGTTCCGACCCATAACAACCCTGTACAGGGTTTCCGAGGAGTGACTGGTAAGCTTGAACCACCGACCTTGCAGTTCAAATGGCTTTGCAATCTGGCGCATTAACCCACAGCGCCATACCAGGACTTTATTCAGTAACTAACCATTAGTATGTCAACTTTACTATTTCAGTTAAGCAAGGTAGATGGAAAGATGGCTGGATACATGCATGAATAGATGAGACAGAAAGAGAGAAGTGTGTGTTCATTCATTCATTACTGAAGAAGTAGATGCTACAATACCTCGAGAATCTTCTTGAGACAAAGTCCCATCATTTCAAAAGTTGCTTTTCACGTTCTTCATCATGCAACTACTGTTTTCTGGTACTATTTTCTTCCCACAATGTATCCATTTCCTTACGTTTTATACTTTTTTTTTTCTTTTTTTTTTAAGAACTGACTTCTCTACCCTAATCAATATGTAAAGCTTAGGAGACAAGTAACACAATAATATTGCCTTACAACATTTTTTTGGTCAAAATTTTTGTTTGCTGGTTGGTTTTTGCTTTCAATAAAGTCACAATAAAACCTACATTTTATCATGGACCTCAGCATACAAATACAAACACAGATAACTTTTAAGACCAGGTCTTCTTCCATCCTCAATCTTCATGCTTTCTTGAGGTCATGCCATATTGTTTTATGGATGGAAATAGACCTGCTGTCCACTTCCTAATTCATATCATCATTCTGTATATGGTTCAGTTCAAGGCTACCTGTCTGACATCTTCACTTACATGTGTCTCATGCATTCACACGTGTAACTCAACTCTTGATTTTCGTGTACCTCCAAAACTTCTCTTCCTTCACCCTTCTTTTCTTTCATCCTTTTTAGTAAATCCCATAGCTCTCCATTTAGTTGCTCACACAGGAAGTCTTGTGGTCGTCCTTGGAAACCTCATAGACCCTCTTCTCCTTCTATTTAATTGATCAAGAAATTCTATGGATTTTTGTCTCCAAATTACATTTAAAATCCATCCATGCCTGTTTCCTTTCATTTTTCTCTCTCTCCCAGTTTAAAGACTTCTCTTTATTTGTGTGACACTTACTCAGAATTCAATTCAAATGTCATTTGTGTTTCAGTTCTCTATAACCACAATTGTTGTTGTTATGTGCCATGGAGTCGGTTCCGACTTATAGCGACCCTGTACAGGGTTTCCAAGGCTGTAAATCTTTACGGGAGTAGAAAGCCTCAATAATACTGTGTAAAAACCACTAAGCCTCATTGACATACAACAATGTTGTTATTACTGAGTGCCCTTGAGTCTCGAGTCGGTTCCAACCCATAGAGTTTCTAAGGTGCATCTGGTGCTTGAACCACTGACCTTGTGGTTCAAACTGACCTTGAAATCCAGTGCATTAACCTATAGCACCACACCAGGACTCTGGCAGACAACACACCAGGACTCTGGCAGACAATGATAGTCATTTGTTATTCATATACTTGAGGGGCTGACTTCACAGAGCTCACTTATATGTCTGGGCCAGCATGTTGTTGAGCTAGTTGTTGGCTGATCTAGGGTCACTTTGACTAGGAAGACTGGAATAGTTCGGATATCTCCATGTCTTCTCCTCCACTTGACTAGCTAGGAAATGCTTTAATTGGGATATTGTTGTTTTTAAGTACTGTCAAGTTGTATAGGGCTTCCTGTATAGGGCTACCAAGGAGTGGCTGGTAAGCTTGAATTGCTGACCTTGAGGTTCAAACTGACCTTGCCGTTCAGTGCAGTAACCCACAGTGCCACACCAGGACTCCAATAAGGAAAATAGAGGTACAAGAGCTCAAGTAGAGACAACAAGACTTTTTTCTTTTCTTTTCTTTTTAATGTTTTGCTATGTTGCATTTTCTGTGATACTACAAGCAAAGAAAATAACATTTCTGAAGTTGGCATCAGGGGCACGAAATTATATTTCGCTTCTTAAGTGCAGAACTTCAATTACCATGGCATGGGACTTAGAAAGAGAAGAGAGGATGTAAATTGGAAGTATTAAAGCAATTAGTCTACCATATTAGGTCAGGAGACCCCCCTCTTCCAGACCCACAACTAGAATCTTACCTTCCCAAATTTCTTATACTATTGCTTCCTAACCATTTGTATGGAAGTGGTTCTTGTATGTGTGTATGATAAATACATAGCAATGTATTTGTTGTTTTGATACTTTTTACATTTACAATTCTATGGCATTCATCCTGTCTGCAACCATCACCATGATTCATTTCCAAATCATTCCACCACCAGTAACAGAAACTCATTGCCCTCTAAGCAGTGATTCCCTGTATCCCCAGTGTGGCCCTGGAAACCATGCAGTGGTTTTTCAGTATACCTACACGCTGCCTAAATCTGTAAGCTCTTTGAGACTCTGAGATCCAGAGAGTAAAGTTCTCTTTTGCACATTCATCTTCAGGGTCTAGCTTAATGCCTGGTTCTTTGTAGGAAAGGAACTCAGATAACAGTTACTGAATTCATATGGAATGAAAGACCTGGAAGAATCAGTAATAGACATCTCAAGGTGCAGGAGATATTTCCTAGAGGTCAGTTCAGCCTAGGCTGTTGCTTATATCTGTAGATGGAGATAAGGATAAAGTGCTTCAGTCATCACAAGGCCTCTGTTATCAGGGAGCCTTTTGAGAGGTGCCCCAGTTCCTGAGACTGTAATGTACCTCTCACCCTGGCCCAGAGGTGGGGGCAGAAATCGTGTACTGAGAGGAGCCTTCTCTGTCTGCTTTTGCTTGTTGGATGGCTGTCTGGCACGGCAAGATGCAATCAAAGGAGCTAGAGAAATCTTAGTGCCTCGCTGGAAATTCAACTCTCCTTTCAGGAATTTAACCTATGGGAATTTATAGCCTATTAATGATTGCTCACTAGTATTATCTTTCATTCAAAGAGCAGCATTATTGTTAGTGAAACTTTCTGTTGGTACAAAGAAAACAGGTCCCTTTCAAAGGACTCAGGTTGGTACTTGCAATTTCATAGTCAACTCATTTGCTGTTGTTTGTAAGAGGTCTTCAGGGGAATTCATTGAAAATTAGAAAACACTGAAAGATCCATGATGCTTTTTTTCCTTTAGCAAATTAGCATTGTATATCACTAGTGCAACTGAATAGAATTGCAGGGATATAAGGAGAATATAAATCTTTTGAGATAAACAGCAGCCAGGGAGGGAGCTGGTAAGGGAGCACCCCCAACCACCCACTCTGGCAAGCTCCACCATCATGCTTCCTCTCCCCTTCTCCACACGCTAGACAAATGAAGCTCCTACTGCTTCAGGAAACCTATCCCAATCATTCTGCTGCTCATGCTGTTTCATCCATCTGGAATGCCCTCCCCCACCTTTCCTGCCAGCCCGGAGTCTACTCAACACTTAGACACTGAGTGTCAAAATGTAAACTGTGCATCCTCTATGACCTATCTAGAGGAAAGGAATGGAACTGTCTTAAGTTTGCATGGAGATGTTACAGAACATTAGTAGTGTTTCAGAAGTTGGAATTTGATGGTTAAAAATGTGACTCTGACATCAGATTGCCTGGGTTTATGTCCTGGCTCCCCTGTTAACTGGCTGTGTGTCCTTGTCCAAATCACCTAACCTCATTGATTCCATGGTCTCTTATGTAAAAGGGGATTAATGTTAGCAACTACTTTGTTGAGTTGTGGATTTACCTAGTTGGTGCAAATTGCTTAGTGCTTGGAGACTGACTAATTGAAATGTTGGTAATTCAGGTCCACCCAGGGGAACTTTGAAAGAAAACTAGTCAATCTACTTCTGAAAAATCACTTATTGAAAATCCTATTCTGATACCGATGAGGTTGCTGTGAGTTATAATTGACTACATAGCAACTGGTTTTGGTTGTAGAGTTGTTGCAGAGATTATAAATATAAGGTTATATAATGAGAAAAGGGTCTTGTGCTCAGTTAGGGACTCCTCATCAAAAAACCCTATATAGGATCCCTATGTGTGAGAACTGAGTTGATGGCACTGAACAACAGCAATACCATTATAATTCCAGGCTACTTGTGCTATCCCTACTTGTGAATTATCCTTCTTTTTTCTTTTCTGCCATTACCAGTGGCAAGGTTGGACCCTTCTCTTTGTATTTGTTGCTTCTTTAATCTAGTACTTTAGGAGAGTACATGTTTAATGACATCAAAACTGGAGAAAGGCTCATTAACAACCTGCAATATGTAGATGACACGAGGACTTGAAGAACTTTACTGATGAAGATCAAGACTACAGCCTTCATTATGGATTAAAACTCAATGTAAAGAAAACAAAAATCTTCACAACAGGACCAATGAACAATATCAATCGATAAATAAGAGAATCAGTTAAAATTGTCAAGGATTTCATTTGACTTTGATCCATAATCAATTCTCATGCAACAACAGTCAAAGGATCAAACAGTATAGTGCATTAGACAAATCAACTGCAGAAGACCTCTTTTAAGTATTAAGAACAAAGATGTCACTTTAGGAACTAGAGTGCTCCTAACCTAAGCCATGGTATTTTCGGTCACTTCATATGCATGGGAATTATGGATAATGAATGTGGAAAACCTCAGAAGAATTGATGCATTTAAATTATGGTGTTATGAAGAATATTAAAAGCATCATGGACTGCCAGAAGAACAAACAAATTTGTCTTGGAAGAAGTACATCCAGAATGCTCCTTAAAAGCCAGGATTGTAAGATTGGTACTTTAGACATTTCCTTAGGAGGGACCCATCCTTGGGAAAAGACATCATGTTTGGTAAAGTACAGGGGCAGCGAAAAAGAGGAAAACCCCAATGAGATGAATTGACACAGTGGCAGCAACAAGGGATTCAAACCTAACAATTGTGAATGAAGATGGTTGTGCAGGCCAGGCAGTGTTTTCTTCTGTTGTGCATGGAGTTGCTATAAGTTGGAGCTGACTTTATGGCACCCAACAGTAACACCAACACATGTGTAGTAAATCCTTCCTGCCATGTCAAGAAAGATAACGAATATTCTAAAGCTAAAGTAATCCTATTTTAGGGTGACACATGCCACCTGTCTAATTTTGGGTTCTACTTCTCTGCCTTTATATCATCTATAGATGGCATGACAGATTTTCAGAACTCTTGTAACTTAAATATATGACCAAATATGTGGCTAATTTGAACTAGCTACATGTCCAATTTGAACAGGCTTAATTAGGTCATAATTAGCCTTCTAATTATACTTTATCTAATGGCAGAAGTCATTGTGGTGCTTTAGCTATTTAAAACTTTGGCTTTCAATTAGACATTTAATAGAAATGTGTTAAGTTCTTCTCATTTTGTGTTCAGGATGTAACTAACTGGTTCTCTTGCTTTAATTTAAGAACCTTCTAATCATTGTTGGTGGTAGCTGTTTATGTACTTTGTGTATGCCTTACTGCCCCTTTCAATTTTTAACCTTTTAAAAACTTTGCTTTTTAAAGAATCTTGTCTCTTTATCCATATGCAAAGACTGTCTTCTTTTTCAAATGAAAACAAGAATCCTTTTTATTTGCCAATGAACAATTTTATTTATCAGCTGTCTTATTATATCCTTAATGTAGCATCTGGACATTGGGATAGACCATGAAATTGATGACAGCAGACAGTCTTGGTATAGTAAGATTAATGATGAAAATATGCAAATATAATTATAAACAACTACTTCCGTTGTACCACTGTACTGTGAGGTAGGGATTCATTATCAAGTTTGATGAATTTGGAGAGGTCCAGTTTTTACCCAGAGGACAAATACAGATGAGTGCAAAGATCTGGAATCAGAAAACCAAAACGGAAGAACATGCTCAACATTTCTCAAGCTGGGAGAACTGAAGAAAAAATTCAAGCCTTGATCTTTGTTATTGAAAGATCCTCTGGGCAAATTATTGAATGATGCAG
>NW_006408659.1:3703941-3719083 GCF_000296735.1 Chrysochloris asiatica | reverse complement strand
GAATAAGGAAGACCATAGAAGAATTGATGCCTTTGAGTTATGGTGTTGGAGGAGAATATTGAAAGTGTCATGGGCTGCCAAAAGAACCAGAGGATCTGTTTTGGAAGAAGTGCAGCCAGAGTACTTCTTGGAGGCCAAGATGGCCAAACTTTGTCTCTCAAACTTCGGACATATTGTCAGGAGGAACCAGTTGCTGGAGAAGGATATCATGTTTGGTAAGGTGGAGGGTCAGAGTAAAAGAGGAAGACCCCCAACCAGATGGATTGGTCAAGTGGCAGCATTGATGGACTCAAGCATGGCAACAGTTGTGAGGTTGGCCCGGGATCAGGCAGTGTTTTATTCTGCTGTGCATAAGATCACTATGAATTGGTACCGACTCGATGGCACCTAACAACAACAACAACAACATGGTTATACTTGTAAAAGCAGAATTGAATTCCATCTAAGAATCCAGTCTTTGTCACTGAAGTAGAAGTTCTGCTTTTAAGAGCGGGTCCTAAAAACTTGAGAAGAGCTTTTGTTTACTCTTGATTCCTTTTTTTTTTTTTATGTAGATGTGGGATTCCAGAGAAAAGGTTATGATTTATCTCCTCAATTGTTATCTTTGGACTCAGTTTTCCTACAGGGCAAGGGAACTGCTAGTCCTTAACATCACCAGAAAGAAGTACAGTACTTATTCATCAAAGCAGATATTAGTCAGAAGAGTACTACAAAGATAGACTTTAAGAAGGATTGTTGTTGTTGTTAAGTGCTGTCGAGTCGATGCAAACCCATAGAGACCCTGTATAAGGTTTCCAAGGAGCAACTGGTGAGCTTGAACCACTGACATTGCAATGCAAACAACTTTGGGGATTAAAAATGAAACTTTATGGAGTTTAAAGCCTAGTTGGTTAGTAATGTCTTGTGGTGTCGGTTCTGACTCATAGCGGCCCTATGTAGGGTTTCCCAGCCTATAAATCTGTATACGAACAGAAAATCTTATCATTCTCCTGCATAAATTAGTAGATTTGAACTACTGACCTTACAGTTAGCAGCCCAACTTGTAACCCACTGTGTTACCAGGGCACTTTTCTTAAAGCCTGTTGTTGTTAAATGTGGTCGAGTCAGTTCTGACTCATAGCTACCTGTATAGGGTTTTCGAGGAGCAGCTGGTGGGTTCTCACTGCCAGCTTGTGGTTCATATTCCAGTGCTGATCTATAGCACCAGACCATGGCTCTGTTTTTAAAGCCAAGTTCTCTGTTAAACAGAGGACTCTATGGATTGGCATAGTGCATTCAAGATACGTGACTTTCAACTATCCCCCTTATTCATGACTCTGGTGGTGGTGGTGTGTAGTGAAGTTGATTCCAACTCATAGTGAGTCTGAGTCTGTATAGGGTTTCTAAGGCTGTAAATCTTTACAGAAGCTGAAAGCCTCATCTTTTTCCATTGAAAGGCTGAAAGTCTCACTGTTGACCTTGCAGTTAGCAGCTCCATCGTAACCCATTATTCTACCAGCGCTTCTTACTCATACATACACCAGAAGAGGACAATATATAGAGGGTAATTTGCAAATCTCAAAACAGAAAATATCCTCTTTTTTTTGTCTCCAAGTTGTCCGTTTTCAATCCAGTCCAAGGTGAGCATTTTTTTGTGTGTCAAAATCAGCAGGAACTTCTAGACAGCTGAGATCCACCCTGAGCATTGTTGCTGAGAACATTTATAGCACATTGTTCATAACAGAATAGCTGAAAACGACAGGGGGCTCTTCAAATGTGCTTCATTGAGCCCCAAATTGGAGACATGCTTTTGTCATTTGAGAGTTCCATTGGTAGTGTCTATGTTTCAAAGCAAATACCAGTTCCTGCAGAATACAAACCTTAATTAATTTCCAGCAGGAGATGAGGGATTGCCAATAAGCTAGGAATTAAAATGGAACACTGCACTAAAGGCCAGGCTCGCATCTCAAATGAATAGTATCCCTTGCTGTTTTCTTGAAAGATAATTTCAGACTGAGAGGTGAGCAAACTTCCGCGCCAGCCTCTCTGTTGGAAAGGTAGATAGCAGTGTGGGAATCCACAGAGCAAAAGCACAGTGGAAAATGTGTATCAAATCAGAAGGAATGTCCCTGCTATCTATGGATCCTCAGTATTTTTGTAGGACTCCTTCATTTTTCACATCAGCATTAACTGTCTGCCTTGAGAGAATTTTTGGAGGCCATTGATGCCATCACTCAGCTGATGGTTGTCGGGGATTCGAGCAATTTCTGTAAAAGGCTTGCCTAGCTGTTGCTTGAACTCCTCTTGTGACAAGAAGCTCCCTCCTTTTAAGGGCAACCTATTTCATCTGTGAAGAACTCAACTTGTTCCCGTTTTTTCTTAAAATTGAACCAAAATGAATCCCTAGCTTTGATCCACTGATGCCAGTTTATCCCTGAGGGTCAAACCCAGCCAATCAAAAACCAAGTTGCAGTTGACAGCTCTTTAATAAAAAGGGAAGCTGGGTTCCACACTCCCTCTCAGGGCCTCTTCTATGGGCAGAAAGCCCTGAGACTTTCACTAGGCATGATTTGTGTGTGTGTGTTGTGTCCCCTTCTTATTGTGTAAATAATGTTGTTGATGATGATTATAGTCAGTATTTGTACTTCCAATGAGCCAAGTAGTGTTCTAAGTGTTAGTATAATCCTCACAGCAGCTGTATGAACTGGTTATGACGATTGTCCCATTTTATAAACGAGTCCTGGTGTAGCGCTGCAGAATAATGCACTGGATCTCAAGGTCTGTGAGAACTGCAAGGTCGGTGGTTCAGACTCACCAACCACTCATTTGAAACCCTATTCAGGGTTGCTGTGAGTGGGACAGGCTCAGAGGCACTTAACAACTACAACATAGATGAGGCACAAAGAGGTGTTAAGTATGTGTAACATTCCTACCAGCATCTGAATCTACACTTTTGCCCACAACTCTAATATTTCTAATGTCCTTATCTGTCTATTTCAATCATACCTGTGCTGAAAACAGGAGCCATTTCCAATTTCCCGGAGGAAATTGACATTTCTAACATCTTCTCCACGTTGGAAATATAAGTTAAGATTTAATTCAAAACTAGAATATATTTGAATAAAAAGTAAAAGATGCTTTAGAAGTGCTGCCCCTGTCATTCCAGTAAAACTTAGCAAATCGTTCCCTTTTTCTTATAAGAAATGGGTTCATATGGTTAAAGTTAGCGTGCAGAAAGATTGTAAGAAGGAGAATGAGAACTGGAACCCAAGAATAAACCAATCTGTGTTAGAGTACAGCCAGAATGCTCCTTAGAAGCGAGAATGGTCGGATTCATCTCTCATACTTCAGACATGTTATCAGGAGGGATGAGTACCTAGAGAAGGACATCAGTGAAAGATCAGTGTGAATAAGGAAGACCCCCAACAACATGGACTAGCACAGTGGTACGTGGCATTGGGCTCAAGTGTAGCAGCAGTTGTGAGGTTGGCACAACCTGAGAAGTTTTCATTTTCCTGTGCAAGGGGGCGCTATGAGTTGGAACCAACATGAAAACTTAACGTAACAATAACTTCTGAGTCAAAACCATTCTGTGTCTATTCTACCAGTGTTTCACAAACTAGATAAGCCTTGTTCTGTTTTTGTTGTTGTTAGTGCTGTTAAGTTGGTTCTGACTCAGCAACCCTGTGTTAGGTCTCTAAGGAATGGATTATTGGGTTTGAACTGCCATTTTGTGGTTTACACTCAGTGCTTATCCTACAGTGCCACACCAGGACTCCAAGGCTTGCTCTAAGCACCAACAATCTGTGGTTGTTGTTGTTGTCAGGTGCCATCGAGTTGGAACCGACTCATAGCGACCCCATGCACAGCAGAATGAAACAATGTCCGATCCTGGGCCAAACTCACTACCGCTGCCACACTTGACGCCATCAATGATGCCACCTGGCCAATCCATCTCATTAGGGGTCTTCCTCTTTATCTCTGACCCTCCACCTTACCCAGCATGACATCCTTCTCCAGCGACTGTTCCCTCTGGACAATATGTCCAAAGTAGGAGAGACGAAGCTTAGCCATCTTGGTCTCCAAGGAGCACTCTGGCAGCACTTCTTCCAAAACAGATCTATTGGTTCTTTTGGCAGTTCATGGCACTTTCAGTATTCTCCTCCAACACCACAACTCAAAGGTATCAATTCTTCTACAATCTTCTTTATTCACTGTCCAGCTCTCGCATCCATATGAGGTTATTGAAAATACCATGTCTTGGGTCAGGTGCACCTTAGTCCTCAAGCTGACATCTCTGCTCTTCAATCCTTTAAAAAGTTCCTGTGCAGCAGATTTGCCCAATGCAATCTGTGGTAGTGAATGAATATTGGGTTTCCATAAAGCAGATGGAGTTCTGGTATGGCGCTATAGGGACCGCATGGTCGGTTTAAATTACTACGTCTGCAGTTCAAACTCACCAGATGACCCGCGGAAACCCCATACAGAGTTGCTGTATGTCTGAACTGACACAAGAATATTTACCAACAATAACAACAACTTTAAGCAGATAAATCTTGTTGTCTACAACTAGTGCCCTCCTGCAGTTTGAGAGAAGCTTCTTTTGGTTAATCCGCTGACTTCAAGGCATTCAGAGACAAAGTCAGCACAGAGCTGATTCCCTGAGCCCCATTACGCCTTGCAATTACTTTCTTCTTCACTTCTGAGGCCCATTCCCACATCTGCTGTAATATAGGTTCAGCCTTGAGCAGTTGTTAGAATTATATACTAAAATGTTCATTTTTTTGTGTGTGTGTCAATGCAGTGATTTGCTTTCATTTTCATGAAACTGCATGTAAAGAGGAGCTCTGGTAGCGTAGTGGCTACAAATCGGGCTGCGAACCTTAAGGTCAGCGGTTCGAAACTACCAGCCGCTCCGCGGGAGAAAGATGAGGCTTTCTACTCCCATAAAGATTTACACCCTCGGAAACCCTGTACAGGGTCGCTATGGGTCGGAACCGACTCGACGGCACTTAACAACAACAACAACAACATGTAAAGAAGAGAATATGAGAGAAGAGCTTGACTTGTGGCCTGCCATAGAAAATTCGTCCACACATGTGGTACTGTGGCAATCAGGAAATGACAGAAAGGGTGGGCCATGGATGCTACCAGGATTGAAGTTGGAAGTGTAAATATTATTTTACATCTACTACCAGTGAGATGTCTAAGGATTCATTAGGATTAACATATACCTCTCAGAAGTTTAGACACCCTCCCAAACCCCAAAACCAATTTCTATAAAGTCAATTCCAACTTTCATCAAGTAAAAACCAACACATATGGTTTGCAAGGTACCAAGGTTGGATGACACATTTTTCTCCCATCACATCATTCATCTTCAGAGTGGATGGTAGACTCAAACCACTGACATTTTGATTAGCAGTCGAGTGTGTAACCACTTTGTTACCAGGACTCAATGAACAGTTCTCATTGTAGAATGAATTGCTTCAATGGATAGCAGTTTGCAGAGATTACTTGCAGGAAAAAAATGACTTATTGGAAAAGGAAGACAAAAAAGAGTGGGAAGTTCGAAGACATGGTGTCTTTGAGAAGTCTTCTCTAGATCATCTTCAACTCTTTTTTCTGCTGTCTTTACTGTGAATTCATGATGACTAGGAGGTCCTAGCTGGATTCCTGGAGACACTTTGAGGAGTGCCCCAGAAATGCCACCTAGAGTTCACTCATCTTGTCAAGCTGTGGAATCCACACTAGTCAGAGATAAGAAATAAACTTGTTTTTAGTCAGATTTATCCTAGTTTGGGATTGAACCCTTGCTTCTTACTTTGAGAAAATTCTTTTAATTTCTGCAATCCTCAGATTTTTCATCTCTAAAACTAAATTGCTAGGGAGTCAATCTGGTTCATATTGACCTAGTATGTTCCAGAATATTGTTAAATGCTGTCATGTGGATTCTAAAGACTCATAGTGACCCTGTCAGTTGAGGATTTCCAAGGAGAGGCTGGTGCGTTTGAACTGCTGACCTTGCAGTTATCAGCCCAGTGATTATCCTGTAGTATTACACCAGGATAACTGGGTATAATCTTTACAGAAGCAGATGTTCACATGGTGCCACCACTGTTGTTGTTATTAAGTGTCGTTGAGTCAGTTCTGACCCATAGCAACCCTGTATATGGTTTCCAAGGAGCAACTGGTGAGCTTGAACCACCGACCTTATAGATCAAATGGCTTTGCAGTCTGGCGCATTAACCCACAGTGCATTAATTTCCAGTTTTTAAGTTAATTGCTGTTGCTAAGTACTATTGAGTTGGTCCTGACCCATAGTGATCCTGTATAGGGTTTCTGAGGAGTGACTGGTGAGTTTGAAATGCTGAAATTACCCTATAGTGCTATAGTAGATGAGTACAAATTCTGTGCCACCCAGGGGCTGTGCATTGGTAAAGTGAGACTTATAATATTTGCTTGTCAAGACTGTTTTGGGATTAAGTGAGATAATATCTATAACATGAACAATAAAATATGTTTTTATTAAAAATTACCATGTGGTTTAATATTAGGTTGTAGATTTACTGAAAAGTGAATGAGGAGAGCTCTCTTATAATTTAGTTTTCAATTTTGTAAAAAAAATTTTAAAAAGATATATTTTTTTGGTCCTTGATTTGATAGCAGCAAAACTTTACAAGGAAAACCTTGAAATGCTACTACCATCAAGGATGAATTGCCCATTGAAATTTATGAGCATTAACCAAATCCCCAAGTATGAAACTAGAACCAAGTACATTCTTAACAAGGCAGTTGAGAGTTTTCAGAGACATCTTTATTTGCTCAGCTCATTTGCAAATACTTATGTCTGATTTAAATCATTCAAATGACTCCAGGAACACAATAGAAGCAGAGTTGAACTAAGTGTTTCCAACTGTCAGGTTTGGTGAGGGATGGCTAAAAGTGGGACATTTGGCTGGAGTCATGCATGGTCTCTAAATAGAATTAACAAAAGCATCCACATTTTAGTTGCTAAAAATAGTGTTGATTGTAAAAGGCTGGAGAACTCAGGGGCTAGGGGGATGGTGGGTAAGTATGGGTGCACACACATTGTGCAGGTCTCTCTCAGGGTCAATTAAAAGGCTTTAAGTCTGCATTCAAATTTAATTGGTTCCATAACATGCAGCAGAAATGGTCTTCCTTCTTTCTCTGGTGTCAGCTTGAAATGAATTGTAGAGACTGAATTTGTGTATGTAAAACTGACCAAAAGTTTGAACAATCTTTTATTTACTACAGTTTATTACTACAGTCCTGGTATGGTGTTGTAGGATAAAGCACTGAACACCCAGCTGCTCCTTAGAATCCTTATACAGGGTCACTATGAGCAGGAACTGACTTGATACCACTTAACCACAATCACAACAATGAACTGGAATGATCTACGAAAGCTTTTACTGCCCCCTTTGCCTATATGGAGTTATAACATAACAAAGTATTTTCATTTGAATTAGGTTTCTCTTTTCTTTTTTCAGTGGTTCACCCACCCCGTGCCCATTAATTATGTTGTTAAAGAACACATGTACTTGACTCATGGTGGTTTATTTATTTTCTACAAATTATATAGTTGAGCTATTCATTGTCAGTTTTATAAGGGCTTTAAATATCAAAATAGTTAATGCAGAAACTTTGTAGTTGGTTTGAGCAAGACCAACCCATTACTATTTTATGCATAAGACCTTCTTTCAGAAAAGGGATAGATTTAATAGCCAGCAATTAAAAGATACAGAGATAGGAAGATCTTGCCAAACTCTGAGCAAATAGCTTGCCCGTAATCTTATTAAATAAAAGCATATATAGCATTTACCATCTGCCAGGCAGTAATCTACATTAACTAATTTAATCCACATAATGACCTTGAATGAAGTACTATGAATGTGTTCATTTTAAAGATGAGAAAACAGAAACATGAGGTAGTTGAGTGCCCAAGACCACATAGTAAGTGTGAGAGATGGGATTTGAATCCAGATGGTATCCATGAATTCAGTCAATAATCTGCTTCATCTTTGGTCATATTTAATTATAGTGAAAATAACAAAATCATTAAACCTGCCAGCATTAGCATTTTGCTTTTTCAGCTTTTCTGTTGTTATTGGGTGCTATTGAGTCTATATAGATTTATGACAACCTCGTGTGTGAAAAGTAGAATAGATTCATAGTTTTCTTGGAAACTATGGAAACAGATGGAAGCTTTCTTTCTCAAAGATGAGAGGTTGATGAGCATCATCATGGCTTGTCTGTTGCCATTGACAAAAAGTTGTTTACCCGCTGTCTTTGAGTTGATTCTGATTCACAGTGACCTGAAAGGACAGAGTAGAACTGCTCCATAGGTTTCTGTGATCATGGTGGAAGTGGGCTACTTCATCTTTCTCCTCAGTAGTAGCTGGTGGGCCAAAACCACTGACATTTTGGTTAGCAGCCTAATGCTTACCTCACAGCACCACCAAGAATGCTGATGGTTACGGTAGCCCAAGTTCAGTTTCCTCATCTCTAAAAGATGGCATTTGATTAACTTCTAGAGTGATCCTGACTTGTGCTTGATCTTGAAAAACCAATGAGGAAACTTTGATGGAAAACAATTAGCATTTGGAGTCCTGGTGTGGTGCTGTGGAATAAAGCACTGGACCTTAAGGTTGGTGGTTCAAGCTTACCAGCCGCTCCTTGGAAACCCTATACAGGGTCGCTATGAGTCAGAACCAACTAAAAGGCAATTAACAATTTTAAGAGGTGTGCAGAGATGTGGGCAAGGGCATGGCAGGGGCGTGGGATTCCACTGCTTACTTGGATCTTACTGCGCTATTACCTTGTCTTGGGTGAGATTCTTTTCTCTCAAGTCACCCATCTTAACCAAGTGTCAAATTGCTCTTTGAGTCCATGCTGGGCAGAAATGTTGGTTGCAGAGTGGGGTTTTGTATCGTAGGATTTGTTCGAGAATTGTCTGCAGGGAATGGATTGACTGGATGGGAGGTTCTGGGAGATTCTCAGGGCAGAGATGTGATCAGTCAAAACTGAACACTGTAAGCCCTGGGCTGCCTTCAGATGACGGGTGGCATCTCAAAGGTCAGCTTCTAAGAACTGTCAGTAGATGAAGGGTTCGTAAACTTTCTTGAGCTGCTGACCACTTGACTGTGTGGTGAATCCTATGGGATAATATTCTTGGAATAATATTGTTCAAGTTTTCAAAACTTTATTGAGGTAAGTATGTATTTAGTAAAATGCAGAAATTTTATAGATGCTTAATGAATTATGGCTAATGGATACGTCAATGTAACCATCACCCAGAGAATCATAGCATTTGTATCACTTTAGCCAGTTTTCTCTAGTACTTTCCAAATTAATCCTCACTGTGGGTTACGTGTTGGGCTGTTGATGCAAAGTTGGGAGTTCAAACCCAGTAGCAGATCTGCAGGAGAAAGATGAGGCTGTTTGATCCATAAAGATTTAGGGTCTCTGAAACACTGAATAGGGTCACTGTGAGTTGGACTAGACTCAATGGCAGTAGGTTTGGTTTGGGCCCCAGATACTGCTGTTATTCTGATTTCCATCAGCATTCTGAGCTTCATACAGTGGAATCAGACTCCAGGTACCCTTCTGAGTATAGTTCTCCTCTCCCCCGTCCCCCCAGAGTCTCTGGATGGTGCAAATTGTTGAAAAGCTTGAAAGTTTGACAGTACTAGCTACCATACAGAAGCATCTCTGGATAAAGTTCTGAGGATCTGCTTCTGAAAAAGCAGCCATTGTGGAAACTCTTGTGGAAAAGAGTTTCATCTGAAGCTCATGGAATCACCATGAATTGGAGTTGAGTTGCTGGCAACTGGCCAAATACTGTTTTTATGTTTTACCCTGCTCTTTATGCTATTGTGCTTGTAATTTTCTTCCATATTTTCAATACATATCATTGGCTAGTGTGCTAAACTAAGAAATTTTGTAAATACAAAGAGCACTGATTATTTTAAATAGTCATAGCCATATTTGTAGAAAGTGTTATACACTTTAGTATCATGTTTCTTTATAAAAATGTGAAGTAGTAAATTCTAATAATGGTTTGTTAACTGCAACTTCAGAGTAGCAATAAGTACATGTGATAATATATTATTATTGGTGGCAAATCACAAGCAGTACTAACACTAAAATTGGTAATTGCTCATAATCATAATTGAAAAACATGCTGAATGCTAGTTAGAAGCTAGTGAAAAGGTTTTTTTTTTTTCATTCAAGTTTACCCCTTGCCATCAAGTTGATTCTAACCAATAGTGACATGGTAGGACAGCGTAGAATTGCTGATCTTTCAATGAGCTATTGAGCAGGTAACCTGTATACTCCCAGGACTCCTTATTCAGATGTACAGGCCCCCCCTGAATTCTGTGGACACCATGTTGTAAATCCTTGTAATAGTCATTACATGGGATGCGCCTTCTAGCTGTATAGTTACTTTGCTTCTCACTTGTTTAATCTTTGAAATCTGTAACTCACACTCTATATGTTAAATTCTGGTGTGGCAGATACATTTCCCTATGAGGTTTTAGGAGGGAAATTCTCTTTAAATGTCCAAGATCTTACCAGGCTCCCAGGGATAAAGTAAATAGAAGCAAGACCAAGAAAATTCCTGCAATGTAATGAATTACTTCACATGGGCAATAGTTTTTAAGGAGCTCTAGCAGGGAGCTCTAATAGCGTAGTGGTTATGAATCAGGCTGCTAACTTCAAAGTCAGCAGTTCAACACTACCAGTTGTTTTGTGGGAGAAAGGTGAGGCTTTCTGCTCCTGTAAAGATTAACAGCCTTGAAAACCTTACTTAGAGTTGCTAAGAATCAGAACTGACTCCACAGCACATAACCACCACCACTGAGCATAGCTTTTGAAACTCCCAACAAGCCCGGTTTTTGCCCGGATTCCCTTCTGGGTAAGAGAAGGTACAAAAAGATACTGATGGGATTATATGATTCAGTTGTGGGTGGTTAACAGAGTCAATTATGATTGTAAAAACATGGGATTTGAACATGCATACAATAAGCCATCTCAAAAGCAGAAGAGTCAGGAGTAGAGCGTGGCTTTTGGAACCCCAGGATCCCTGCACATTGTACCTCCTCCCCCCAGAAACAAAAACTTGTGACACTGGAGGAGTCAGAGGAGCAGCAGTAGGAGAACCAAGAGCCAGAGCTGTGGGCTTCCCAGCCCATAAAGCAGTAAAGTTGAGTGACTCTGAGCAAGAAGCTTGTTTGTAGACCTGGGTGCCTCTAGGCATTGAATTGGGGTAGCTAGGTTTATTGGACCAAGAAGTCAGGGCTGAATGCCTTCTGGCAGGCTGAGGCTTATGGTAGGATGGTGTGCCTATGGGCATTCATCAGCAGCTCTAAATGAGGTTTGTAACATTGCCCAGGCAGAGAGAGGCCTGCCTGAGGTCATGGCTGAGGAGACACTGTTCTGACTGGAACAACTGTGCTCTGGGCATTCTTGACTCGGAGTTTTATCCTGTTAACCTTCCTTAATAAGAAGCGCTGATAGCGTAGTGGTTACGAATTGGGCTGTGAACTACAAGGTCAGCAGTTCGAAACTACCAGCTCTTCTGCGGGAGAAAGATGAGGCGTTTTGCTCTTGTAAAAATTTCCAGCCTCGGAAACCTTTTACAGGGTCACTATGAGTAGGAACTGATTCCATGGCACATAACAACAACAACAAATGGACTAGATGGCACTTAACAACAGCCTTCCCTAATAAACCCCATAGCTGTGTGTATTCTGTCTGAGTGGTCACTACAGTGAATTATTAAACCCAGATGAGAAGTAGAGCATACTGGGAGAAACATGGTTGGTATCACCTTTTTTCAAGGAGCTCTAGTAGCGTAGTGGTTACGAATCGGGCTGCGAACCTTAAAGTCAGCGGTTTGAAACTACCAGCCACTCCGCGGGAGAAAGATGAAGCTTTCTACTCCCGTAAAGATTTACACCCTCAGAAACCCTGTACAGGGTCGCTATGGGTCGGAACCTACTCAACGGCACTTAACAACAACAACAGATCACCGTTTTTACAATCCTTTTGCCCACATAATGGCTGACGTTGTTGTGTTGTTAAGTATCGTGGAGTCGGTTCGGACTCATAGTGACCCTGCACAGGGTTTCCGAGGCTGCAATCTTTAACGGGAGCAGAAAGCCTCATCTTTCTCCCGCAGAACAGCTGGTAGTTTCGAACTGCCAACCTTGAGGTTAACAACCCATAGAGAAGCATTAATTCTGTTGTTTGAATGAGAAAGCATAATATTTTGAAGATTTCTACAAATATATTCCTTATAAATGTAAATAGTAACAAAAACAATGTCACACTTTGACATCTGTATTCTAAATAGCTAAAAGTTTTGTTAGTTGGGGGTACATAGGAGAAAGAAAGGCCCCACAATGCTCTAGTCAACTGAAGTGCCAAGTTTAAGTCTCCTGGTTTGGAATTAAAGGGAGCCATAGGGTGACAAGCAATCTGCGCCCATAAGCCTGGTGACAGCAGTTTTCTTCAGGCTTTGATTCATAGCTCATCTGCTGCCTGCTGTTTGCCCTGAACTCACAATGCCATGCTGGTTTCCATGGTGCTGATTTGCATGCCAAACCAGAACTTGTATTTTTGTGTTTGCCTCACACATTTACAGTGCTAAGTGTTCTTCTAAGAAAAGGATTAGCATGCTAGCCAATGAAGGGAGTTTGCCAGAAATAAAGCACCCAGGGAATTATTCTCCAGGTCCTATTACTTCTTCTATTCCTAGGAATTGACAAAGTAGTTAGTTTTCATAGGCAACCCTCAAAGATAAAATTCTATAGTGATATGTGAAATGGTTTTCTTTCTTCCCTAATAAAAATCTTTTAAACAGTTTGCAAAGTCATTAAAACAGATTGTTGTGGTTTTGTTGTGAATTAAGAATGGGTTTCTGTGGATTTTAACTTGCGAGATTTTGTTTATTTTCATTGCTGTAGGTCTTTCTAGTGGAAATACTCTGTCCCATTTATTGTGGATATCTTCTTGAATGACATCGTATTTTCAGCAATTATTGAAATGATGGACATCAGCATTATAATCAGCTTTGATAATCAGGACAAAAACTGAAAAAGTTTGGTTTTAAATTTCTCTATTAAATACTATTCAGCCACACTAATACTCAAAAACATTGTGGATGGTTCTCAAAAAACATTATGCTAAGCAAAAGAAGCCTTTTATTAAGAAGTACCTACTGTTTGATTCCATTTTGATGAGTTTCTTGAAGAGACAAAATTTATCTCTGGTAACAAAAAGAACAAGGTTGCCCCCAGGGAAGTGGGAGTTGACTGGGAAGGGGCATGAGGTAATTGTCTGAGGTGATGGAAAAATTCCTTATCTTTCAAGGGATTCAGGTTACAAGTGTGTGCACTCCTCAAAACACGTTGAATGTACATTTTTTGTACATTTCCTCACATGTAAATTTTACCTTAAAATAAAGACTGTTAAAATAAAATACCGTATTGCAATGTGTAGGTTAATTCTATCAGATCTTTCGAAAAAGTAAAGCAGAAATAAAGGTATGATCAGTGGTGGTTTGACACTGAACTGCAAGGTCGGTTTGAACCACCAGGTCGGCGATTCAAACTCACCAGCTCCTCCTCAGAAGCCCTATACAGGTTTGCTATGAGTTGGAGCCAACTCAAAGGCACTTAACAATTAATGGTTACTCTGTTCCTTCAAATAGTCATCTCAATCTCTAGATCTCTGTGGGAAGGTGTCTGCTTCCAGAAAGCACTGCTCTTCACTTCTAGTTTTATGTGATCAGAAATGACTAGATGGAGTTGGAAATTAGGTCGCTTAGACTTCACTTTGATCCATCTTCCTTTTTAGAAACGAGAGACAGGGCCTCTGCTGATTGTACCTTTGATTGGATGGCATTTGATAATCTGGTTTCTCACAGATGAGTTTAGGCTTCATCTCTATTAAACGCATAAGCGTTAAGACAGTGGCATGTCTGATGATTTGGAAAGCCCTTGGAGAGTACAATAGAAATTCTGCCATAACTCCGGAGTGATTTTTCTTGTCTGTACCAATGCTTTCACATTTCAAAGTTATCACTTGAGCTTGCCAAGGAAGCAAAGAAGGTGGTGCCCAAGGCAGTTGAATCTTGTGGAAGGTGGTTTTGAATTCCTTCCTAAACTTGTGGTTTGTCCTTGTTACCAAGTTGACAGAAGCATGAACTTAGAAAGTGAGCAATGGAAAAGATCTAAGTAGCGTCTGAGTCCGTGCTGTTTATGTATCCAGATAGAGTGAGTTGCATTGTTGTTTAAGTGCCCTGGAGTCGCTTCTGACTCATAGTGACCTGTATAGGGTTTCTGAGCAGTGGTTGGTGGGTCTGAACTACCAAACTTGCAGTTAGCAGTCTGGTGTTTATTCGAGAGTGCCACACTAGAACTCCAAGGTGAGTTGTAGGAGACCTTGTAATCCCTTTATCCCAGGGGTTGTGAGAAATGGTTTCTAAAGCTCATGATGATGAAAGCTATCTAGCCAGGAGCTTGGATACAGATCCTCCTTCCCTCCACACATCTACACAACTACCCCCTTCCCCAGGACAGCTACCACCACCAAGGTCTCAAGTGGGAAAAACTGTGGTGTAATTCATGCTCCAGAATTCCCCATGGGATCAGACCTATGGCTGCACTAAAACACATACATTCTTCTATGTTTTTCTCATGAAAACAGTGAAAACAGAGCTTTAAAGAACTCAAGATGCCCATCTTAAGGTAGGATCATTGACTGTGGATGCTTATTTTTGTTGTTGTTAATTGCCATCCAGTCAGGGCCATAGAAGGTGGTGGGTGCCTGGGTCCGTGTAATTCAATAGCGATTACTTTCAAGTTTTTCTTGCGCCAAAATCAGCATCTGCATGTTGTTCTTGGGGAGTTGACTTTTCTCATATGTGACAAAAATCAGGCATCATTCCCCACTCACCTATCAATAAGGGTAGGGGAAGGCAGGAAAAAACATATATATATATATATGGAGCTCTGGTAGCGTAGTGGTTACGAATCGGGCTGCAAACCTTAAGGTCAGTGGTTTGAAACTACCAGCCGCTCCGCGGGAGAAAGATGAGGCTTTCTACTCCCGTAAAGATTTACACCCTCGG
>NW_006408659.1:3691405-3703841 GCF_000296735.1 Chrysochloris asiatica | reverse complement strand
TTTTTTGACATTTTACTCTTCTTCCTTCCTTACACATCTGAAAGGAAATGGTTTACATTCATTCCATGTGTAGAACTGTCAACAGCAGGGACACATACAGAAAGAATATAAACTGGATTATAGAGAATATGCTGGAAACTTTGTAGTTCCTGCTGGCTGAGCGCCTCTTTGTTTTCTCTCTGGGGGAAAAAGCAAATTAAAAAACAAATGGCTTCAATCTGTGGCTGACTGTCCTGTGTCAAAGTTTGAGAGTGACCATTTTCTTTAAAATAGCTGAAACTATAGAACCACAGGGAACAATATAACTATATACTCTGTGTATTTGCTTACTTGGAAAACAATGTCTATATATGCTTACATTTGAATGAAATGTGAAAGGGAGGGAAATTCTTTAAATTTTGGCCCCTTTGAGGCCTTTCCAGCCTGCCTGCTGCATGATTATTTAAAGCAGAAAACAATTCAAGGTTTATTTATTTATTTATTTTTTAATGAGAAGCAAACAAACAAGACTGTATTAATTAGTTATTTGTAAAATTGTTGTTAAGTGCCGTTGGGTCGGTTTCAACTTATAGCGACCCTGTATAGAGTTTCTGAAGACCAACAGGTGGGTTTGAACCTTCGACCTTGTGGTTAGCAATCCAGTGCTTACTCTATAGTGCCATACCAGGACTCTAGATTTATAAAATAGTTCTGTGTCAATAATACCTCAGATTTAAATTTAATTAGTGTCATGAATTCAGAAATCTTTGGTTCACTGTACTCAACAGGAAGTTTTTCTGGTCCAGGCTGGACCTATGTGAGTATCTAAAGTAAGCTGGCTACAGGTGTCAACTGCAGTGACAACTGAACCACATGTCTGTTGGAGGGGCAGCAGTGAGGATAAGCAAGTCCCCTTATCCACTTTTCAAGTCCCTGCTTACGGGAACTTGATAAGATACTATTGGTTAAAGCAAGTCACATACTCAAACCTAGAGTCACTGTCAGAGGATACTACAAGACGAATGATGTAAAATGTGAGTACTACAGAGTATAGGATTAGACAGTGAGGCCATCCACCTTACCCAAGAATACACCCACATGTACATATGTATACAGAGTGCCCCTTGGAGGCCAAGATGGCCAAACTTCGTCTCTCATACTTTGGACATATTGTTAGGAGGGACCAATTGCTGGAGAAGGATATCATGTTTGGTAAGGCAGAGGGTCAGAGAAAAAGAGGAAGACCCCCAGTAAGATGGATTGGCAATATGGCAGCCTCAACAGGCTCAAATGTGGCAACAATTGTGAGGTTGGTCCAGGATTGGGCAGTGTTGTGCATAGGGTTGCTATGAGTTGGTACTGACTCGATGGCACCTAACAACAATAACAATACACATGTATGGGGGTCATGGTATGGTGCTGTAGAATAAGCACTGGATTGTTTACCACAAGGTTGGTGGTTCAAACCCCCCAGCTGCTCCTCAGAAATCCTATACAGGGTTGCTATGAGTGGGGATAGACTCAACAGCATTTAACAAAACATACACAGACACATTAGATTCCAGTTAATAAATCTTAATTTTCATTTGATAAAATTTTGTATATACATTTAAATTAAATTTGCATCGTTATGTAAATTGTAAATACAGGTAGGCTTTCATCAAATGAAATCTAAAATCAATTAATAGAAGTACAAAAGCAATCATTTTAACTTCATATTTTGTTTCCTGTCTTTCCCAGACCCCACTTACTGTGTTCAACCTTTCTCGTTTTATCATCAGACTTCATTCTCTTTCTTGGAATATCTTGTTTTCCCCTTCACATTGTCTATCCAAATCTTACACATTTCTACAAATCCAGCTTAAAGTTACCTTTCTTTGGAAACCTAATTCATGTGTCATGGTTCAACTTATATACTATCTTAGGTTATTTATTATTTTCTGTGTTCATGTTTTATTACTTTAATTAGACCTGAACCATGTCTGATTGTTTTTGTACCTCCCAAGGGAACTTGGTTATGTAGTAAAAATTTAATAAGTATTTGTTAACTGACTGATAGTTCCCCAAGCTCTATGATGATCTCTTCTTTCCCTCTTTCTATAGATGTTCTTTTCCCTCTACACCTGAAATAGGGTCTTGAGTGTCTTAGACAGACCTTTTGTAATGGCTGTCTTAGATTACTGTGTATTGAGAACAATCTGCAATCATAATTAAGTTACAAGGAGTGCTGTCATATAGAGTAGTAATGTCTGCCATGGAAAGGCCAGCTGTAATTGGTAACAAAATAGTTCTTAACTCTTGGCATTCCAACTTCCAAGTTTTGGGAGAGAATAGTTATGATTGTCACTGAAGAGAAACTATAGCAATGCCACCTTCAAGGTGTGAGCTTTGATTTCCTCAGATTGCAGTTGCCTTTTCAAAAAATAAAATACATGTGAAATCCAGCACTTAAGCAGGCTGCTAACCTCAAGGTCGGCAGTTCAAAACTACCAGTTCTTCCACGAGAGCAAGATGAGGCTTTCTGCTTCTGTAAAGATTTATAGCCTCGGAAACCCTGTGCAGGGTCACTATGAGTCAGAACTGACTCCATGGTACTTAACAACAACAACAACAAGTGCTAAGAAGGGGGTCTTCACAGTTAATCCGATTTCGAATTCTACTTTTGCTGATAACTAACTCTGTGACTTTGATCAAGATGTGCATCCTCTGTGTGCCTCAATTTTGACGTGTGTTGAAAACCAGGATCACATAAGCATTTTTGTTGTGTTAAATAAGTATACATAGACTGCTTGTTACAGTTTTTTGACTCATAGTAAGCATTCAATAAATGTGGTGTTGTAGGATCAGCAGTGGACTTTGAACCACAAGGTCGGCTGTTCAAACCCACCAGCTGCTCCGTGGAATCTATACAGGGACACTATGAGTTGGAACTGACTCACCGGCATTTAGCAACAATAACCTTTATTTTGAAGCCATTACAAAATGTATACATGTTATTGTTAAGTGCCTTTGAGTCAGCGCCTACTCATAACAACCCTATATAGGGTTTCCAAGGCTTTTAAAACTTTGTGGAAGCAGAAAGCCTCATCTTTCTCCCAGGAGAAAATGGTGACCTCAAACTTGCGACATTGTGGTTTGTAGTGCTTATCCTATGATATACACATACAATTATAGAGCATACCTTTAAAATTGAAACGTATTTGAAATTGATTGAAACATAACCCCTCAATTTAGAAATCTTAGATGAGAGCAGTTGAAGAGAAGAATGGGAGGTTAGTTACCTTGGGTTTATCAGTGAGACAAGCCAGTCTCAAGACAGCAAGGATAACTTTGACCATTGGATTTCACTAGCCACAGGCATGTTCTATCAATTACAGAAACAAGGAGCACTGGTGGTGGTGAGTTTCTCTTCAGTGAGGATCATAGCTACTCTTTCTTAGAATTTGGAAGCTGTAATGTGAAGAGTTAAGAACTATCATGGTACCAATTACGGGTCCTGGTGTGGTGCTGTGTGTTAATGCGCCTGACTGCAAAGCCATTTAAACAGCAAGGTTGGCAGTTCAAGCTCAGCTGCTCCTCAGAAATCATATACAGGGTCGTTATGGGTAGGAAGTGACTCAACGGCACTTCACAACAACAACAACTATGGCAGATATTAGTACTCTATAATAGCACTCTTTCTAACTTCTTAGAGATAGGCTAGTCTCAAGACAGCAAGAACAATTTTGACCCATGGATTTCATTAGCCACTGGCATTTGTGGTACAGTGGTTAAAGCTCTCAGCTGCTACCCATAAGGTTGTTAGTTTGAGCCCACCAGCTGCCTCACAGAAGAAAGATATGACAGTCTGCTTCCATAACCTTGTGGACAATTCTATTCTGTCCAACTCAGGGTTGCTATGAGTCAGAATTGATTGCCAGCTTGTTTAGGTTTTGTTTTTAAGCCTGTTGTCTTCAGTAGTCCACAGGGAGAGGAAGATGCATGGAAAACAGGGGATAACTCACTAGCATGAGATGAGCCTGACCCCACAAGAATAGACTAGATTCCATTTATCAGTTCTCACTTGTTGAAGTAGGTGTCCTTCATCATTTTATATCTAAGCACATGTCTGATCAAGGAGACAGAGAATCTGAAGGAAGATCCTTTAAAAGATGGAACAAAGAGGTGGACCAGTGAATAGGTGGGAATGTGCTTAAGCGCCAAGAAACAACTGCCCTGCCCATGTGAGTGTGACGAACAACATAGCTTCTATTTCACTTCCATTTGCAACCACCTAGTGAATGTCTCGCTGGCCCTGCCCAATCAGAAACACACTGAAAAGGAAATTCTGGGAAAGCTTGCTTAGCCCAACTAAAGCGATCTTTTTCCAAAGCCACCATAGCCCCTAGTGACCATGTGGGTGCAACAAAGAAAAAAGATGAGGCTGTTGAGTCAGTTTTGACTCATGGAAACTCCTTGTATGTCAGAGTAGAATGGCACTAAGGTTGTCAAAGGAGCTCTGGTAGTGTAGTGGTTATGAATCGGGCTGCTAGCCTCAGGGTCAGCAGTTCGAACCTACCAGCTGTTCTGCTGGAGAAAGATGAGGCCTTCTCCTCCCGTAAAGATTTACAGCCTCGGAAACCCTGTACAAGGTCACTGTGATTCAGAACTGACTCCATGGCACATAACAACAACAACAAGGTTGTCGATGGCTGATTTTGGAAGCAGCCCTCCAACTCTTTCTTGTGAGGTACCTCTGAGTGGACTAGAACTTCCAGCTTTTTGGAAAACAGCTGAATTCAAATACGCCAAGTCTATAATTTTGTCATCTTACTTCCTGCCACTGTTCATTTCTTGTATTGAACAGTCTTGATTACATATTCTTTTGGTTCTTTCCTAAGGCAGCTTGCAAAACTAGAATGTGCAACTAGTCGAGGAAAAGGAGCCTTGAGTATTTGTCTAAACTCTCAAGCCTACTGAAGTCTAAGGGCAACTGTAAATAATAGAATCAAACATTTACTGTTTTAGCCATGACCACTCATGGATTTTAGAGAATGTGAATCACATTGACTGAAATCTTTCACACCAGTTTTTCTAATGATATACAATCTTGACTAAATTTGCCAGCTCTCAAGGGGTTGAACTTATTCAGCAACATTAATTTCTTTGCCTGCTTCCAGTTACAAGCAATTATATTCTTGGCAGTTTTACTCTCCTTGAATAAGCACTTGTATACTTTATTGATATCTGGCAGTACTGATTCCTTCCATGCAAATACTGAATTAGGGTTTTGACGCTACTAACTTCGCAATGTGCTCAACCTACAGATCAACATTTGCCTGGTAGTCTGGCAAAGATGTAATTACTGAATACTGTGGTACAAGAGATTCCAAGGAATCTGAAAGCAATTGTTTTTGAATGTCCTTGCCTACATCTGCCTCAACCCCCAAACAAATGAATGAACCAGTCCTAGTCATGGTGTCTGTGGTCATGGTGACTCTGTAGGATGAGACTGGACTGTGAGCCATAAAGTTGGTGGTTTGAGACCACTAGTCATTCTGCAAGAGAAAGATGAGGTTTTCTGCTCCCACAAATATTTGCTACCTCAGACACACTATTCAGGGTCACTGTGAGTCAGAACAGACTTGATGGTACTTAACAACAGTATACTGGTGACACAAGTTTTAAGCACTCAGTTGCTAATTGAAAAGTTCTGACTCGCCAGCTGCTCCACAGGAGAAAATACCTGGTAATAACAGCCCTGGAAACCTTGTGGGACAGTTCTATATCCTATAGGGTCTCTAGGAGTCTGAATCAACTTGAAACCACATAACAATAGCAAGGTACTGGAATCTCTGGGTATTATCAGTGGTTAATGTGATTAGCTGCTAACCAAAAGGTAGGTGGTTTAAGTCCATGCAGAAGCACCTCAGAAGAAAGGCCTGGTGATCTGTTGTCAAAAAATTGATACCCTATATAGTGTAATTCTATTCTGAAACACTTTTCCACTGCCATCATCTAAGGTGTCACTTCTTCTGATGCCTTCTGGGGCTCCTTGGACTTTGTTGTTGTTTTTGTTATGTACCATCAAGTCAGTTCTGACTCATGGTGACCCTGTAAAGAGGTCTAAGGAATGACTGGTAGGTTAGAACTGCCACCCTTGCAGTTAGCAGTCCAGTGCTTACAAAGCTGTCACCTCATTATTTGGTAAAGTAGTCCTTTCATAAATCCACCTTCTCAGGAGATGAGTTGTTATATTCAGTCCTGAACCTCCACTGGTTAAAACCACCCCCCAAAATTTAAATACCACTGTCATCAAGTGGCTCTGACTCAAACTGCCCTTATATAGAGTTCTCAAGGGAACAGAAAACCTTTTTTTTCTGTGGAGCACCTGGTGAATTTGAACTGCTAACTGCTAACACCCTGCACCACTAGGGACCCTTCCTCACTGGTTAGAACAGCTTTTATCCGCACAGTGGTATAGATACAGTATTTGCTGAATGATTGCCACTAACAAAACTTTATTATATGTATCAGAGGGCACTGTGATTTTACATGGGTATCTCATCGATTTGGACTCCTGCTGGGGCACTGTAGGATCAGCACTGGACTTTGAACCATAGGGTTGGCAGTTCAAACCCACCAGCTGCTCCATGGAAACCCTGTTACAGGGTCTTATGAGTCAGAGCTGACTTGATGGCTCTTAACAACACCATCCTAGCATGACAATATTATGGCCCTTCAAAAGCAGGCAAGATGAAGTTAGAACAACTGTTTTCTGATGTTTATCTTTGTGCATATTTTTATGGTCTGATTTGCAAATAGTATGAGAGCCAGAATACAAAAATCCTTCTGTAAAAATGATACCAGCCATCTCTCCCCCAGCTGGCTTTGATAATTCATTGCAGTGACCACATAGAGCTCAGACACCAGACTCACAGTTTTATGAGATTTATTACTGAAGTTGTTGTTATTATGTGCTGCGGAGACAGTTCCGACTCATAGCAACCCTGTACGGGGTTTCCGAGGCTGTAAATCTTTACAGGAGCAGAAAGCCTCATCTTTCTCCCGCGGAACCGCTGGTAGTTTCGAACTGTTGACCTTGTGGTTTGCAGCCTGATTCGTAACCACTACGCTACCAGAGCTCCTTTATTAGGGAAGTTAGAAGGTTACAATTCAGGGCACGGTTCGACAGTTCTTCCACTCAGGACAGACTCTCCTTAGTTGTACCTGCAGTCAGACCTCTCTCTGCCCTGGCTCCAAAGCTCTTTTAGGGCTGTTGATAAATGCCCAAAGGACATTCCACTCACTATAAACTTCAGCCCTAAGCAGCTCTAGCTGTCAGTATCAGCAAATCTAGTTCCCTAAGCAAAAGAGCCTTCTACTCAAAGACACTTAGCTTTACTTGCTCTGTGGGCCAGGAAGTCTCCTGCTCTGTCTAGTGCTCTGTCTTGAGCTCTCAGTCTTTGTTTTGCTGTTGCTGCTCTGCCTTCACAGTTCTGTCTCCTGGATCTTGAGGTTCAAAGGATACACTCCACCACTAGCTCTTCTCCCTTGATGGTAATGAGATCCCTCTTCTGCCTCTATAATGGCTCATTTTATACCCAGCAGGATGAAAAGATTGACCAATTACAATTAGACCTGTTCATAGTCACTCATATCTGAATCATATCATCAGGATCTTCCCCCTACATTATTCACCCAGACCCATCAAGAAAAAGTCCTTTAGGGAAGTTTACAAGAACTATGACTAGAGGAGAAATTAAATAATTCAACATCTTAAAAATGTTGTTAAGTGCTGTTGAATTAGTTCCAACTCATAGTGACCCTATATAGGGTTTCTGAGGAGCAGCTGGTGAGTTTGAACTGCTAATCTTGCGGTTCAAACCAACCCTGTGATTCAGTGCTCATGTGACAGTACCACACCAGGACTCAAAAATAGTGGTATATAATTACACCAAACTAAAAAATCACACCAACTTTAAGAATGATGACCTCCTCGCCCCCTTTTTAGATGATTACTACTCTGTATTTTTTGTTTGGCCAAAGTGATACCTTCTTCCCACAGCTAATCTCTCCCATTTAATGTAACTTGTGTTTAACTATATTGTATCTACTCACCCTACTCAACAAATCTTATAATATAAACATGTATAGACACCTAATACACAGATAAGGAGCTCTGGTAGCATAGTGGTTACGGGTCAGGCTGCTAACCTGAAGGTCAGCAATTCAAAACTACCAGCTGTTCCATGAGAGAAAGATGAGGCTTTCTGCTTTCGTAAAGATTTGCAGCCTCAGAAACCCTATGCAGGGTCAGTATGAGTCAGGATTGATCCATAGCATATAACCACCACCACCACCACCACACAAACATAGATCTTAATTATGCAATGGCTGTTTTGTTTACAACTGCAAGAAGGTAAGCCTCTAGTCACAAAAATTCGCATGAATTACTTCCATTATTACATTAGTTATTCTATCACACTGGCAAAAACTATGGGCTCAAAGGTAGCAGTAGTTGTAACAATGGCATGGGATGCGGCAGTGTTTGTTCTATTGTAGATAGGGTCATTATGACAACTGTAACAGTAATCACAATAGTACTGCATAACCAAATAGCCCACATCTCAGTGACTTCAAACAATCAGCATTTATTTAGCTCACAAATCTGTGAGTTGGGGATCATGACTGAGGCCAGCTGAGTAGTTTTTCTGGTGCTGGCTGGGCTCCCTCCTCCATCTAGGGGTCAGCTGTCTATAAAGTGACAGGAGCTACTGGATCATGTGGTTCTCATCACCCAGCAGATCAATCAGGCATGTCCACATGATGGCTGGACAGAGCTCTAAGACAGAGTAGACATGCATAAGATCATATGAGGTCTAGTTCAATCTGATATACTGTCACTTTTGATGCATCCTTTTGGTAAAAAAAAAATCACAGACCAATCAGACATAAGAGTTGGGAGAGTAGATACCACCTCTTGCTGGTAAAGGGTATAGATAAGCAAAATGGGTAAGTTATTACTGTTGAATACCTACATTATAAAGACTAATTGTGTTAGTATAATGAAGCAGATGACAAAATTCAGGTTCACTGATGTTAATTATCTTTATTAAGGCCGCATTGCTACTAATGCAAAGGCAGGATTTGCTCTCGTACAGAACAGCTTTAGACTCCATGCCTTAAACCTTGGCTGCTTAAGTTCAAGTCACTGCTATCCAGTTGATTCTGATTCTAGCAACGCTATAGGATATAGTAGAACTGCTTCTTCGTTTTTCTGAGGTAGCTGTAAATCTTTGTGGGAGCAGACTGCCTCATTGTTTTCCCACAGAGGGAAGGATGGGTTTGAACCAGCGATCTTGCAGTTAGAAGCCCAATGCTTAATTCACTGTGTCATCAGAACCCCCCGCCCCCAGTTAGGGCTTCCATATGTTATTCTGGCTGCCTTCCCTTAAGCCAGTTCTCAGGGAAACCAAACCATGACTTGCATAACATTCCATGAGTGTTTTTCATTCAACACTGGTATGGTCCTGACACCCATCCAGTACATATTTAATCAGACTTTACCATCCAATCATATTTTATCAAGGGATAAAATTTTTTTTTTAATTGCAAACAGTTTAATATTAGCAAAAAGGAAAGAAGGAAGGAAAAACAAATGGAAGAGGAAGGGAAGGTGAGAGAAAGAGGAAGGACAGAAGAAATAAAGAAGAAACATAGAAAGAAGGATTGCAATATTTGTATTTTGTTCTAAACTTCGGGCTCCTCCACCCATCGCCTCACACTTCTCTGTTAACTAGCACACATCACAGAAATTGTTTAAGAAGTGAGCTAATTCTTCCCTGTTCAAAACAAGATGATAGACAGTGAGCAACAGAAAGCCTTAGTGGTTTTAATTTGTATGGGTACGTACTTTCTCCCTTTTGCAGCAAAATTTACCCATAACCCATTGCTGTTGAGTCGATTCTGACTCACAGTGACCCTATAGAACAGAGTAGAAATGCCTCCTTGGGTTTCCAGGTGGAGTCCTGGTGTGGTGCTGTGGGTTAATGTGCAAAGCCGTTTGAACTGCAGGGTCGGTGGTTCGGGCTCACCAGCTGCTCCTCGGAACCAACTCCATGGCACTTCACAACAGCAGCCTTTAAGTAAGCAGATTACCACAGCTTTTTTCTTTGGAGCAGCTCATGGATTCAAACCATGGACCTTTCCTTTCAGTTAGCAGCTGAGTTCTTAACCACTGTGCCACATCAGGACTCCTAGCAAAATGTAAACATATGTGAAAAAAAATTTCTGATTCCAAACAGTTTAAACTAGGCAGCCCGTTTGCCTGCTCCTAATTTTTATTCATCAACATAGTTATAGTCATCCTCTAAGAACTTCATCAATTTGTTTTTTAGCCCTCCATTTCCTCATATGAACTTTTATGTTCTTCCATTGAAGTGTTTGGTATATGTTAATGCAAACTGAATTTTTAAATAAATGTTATTGCTTTCTTTCAAAGTTAGAGGAGACTAAATAAACTGGTGGGGTGATGTGGGTCCTGGGATAGGAATAAGAGTCTTTGATAGCAAGCCAAAAAAGGCAAAGGGTTATTAAACACTTTATCAATATGCCATAGTTCTCAAAATTTGCATTTAAAAAAAGAAAGAAAGAAAGAAACTTCATTGGCAAGGGATCAGCAACAAAATAAGACTGGCTGTAAGTCATACGTGGTTCTACTAAGTCACCAAAACTTCTTCAAATAAATATAGATTCCATATTAAAGGTTACCAACATTAACTGTTGTGTCTTGAGTATGGTTCCTGGATGTCTTGCCCACTATAGCAAAAAAAAACCCCAAAAAAACAGCAACAAACTCCCTGGGCATCCTTTATATTCTGATAACATCTAAGAATAAGTATTTTTGGCTTTCTATTTAAGAGACTCCTCTGTATCATTCTCAGGCATATACAGGACTGACTGAAAATGTCAAGGAATTAAAACCGCTGGAAATCGTTACCAATTACAGATGGGATTTGGTAGTTAAATGCCCTGCCTCCCTTAGCTTTCAGTTGGCATAGCTTTGAGGCATGTTCTCCATAGTCTTCCAGAGTTCTGGAGCAGGACCGAACCATAGGTGCCAACAATGGTTTCTGTGTATTCTATCCTGTGTTGGCTTCCTTAATTTCCCTGTCTACATCCCTATTCCTCTGTGACTGCTTTCTGGGATCACTTTTTCCAAATACAGCCCATACCCACTAGCCGTTGTCTAAGCATATTTCTCTGGAGGATCATTCAAAAAATGAGACTACTGCAGTCATCTTGATTATTTTCAGTTAGTACTCTTCTTTTGCCTTATAAATTCTCCATTTCTTTGTTTTCCTTATGTTCCAAGTTAACATAGCCCAGTCTTACAAGGTAATGTTCTTAGTATACAAACTAAGGAATAATGTATAAAATAAAAAATATATATATATATTAGTTGATGGGACACAACATAGGAACCTTCATAGTTCTTTTCGATGGAGCTCTTAAGACAAATTCCAAGGTAGCTGTGAAGTCCTGATGTGTGGCTGTATGATAAAGTCAGTTTCAACTGCAATGTCATTGGTTCATACTCACTAGCCATGAGTCAGCAACAACACTTAACAATAGCAACGAAGGTAGCTGATGGTTATAAAAAAATATATATAATGCAATGATAGCTGTTCTATAAGCATTTCTTAAAAAATAGTTTTTTAAAACCCTTGATTATTAGACATAAAGTAAAAAAAAATGACAAAAACAGCCCACCTAAAACTAACACTTTATCCAAATCAATATATTTCTCAGAAAGAAAAAGATAGTCCCAAATGTTGCTTCCACAGTCTGTAATTAGAAATGACAGAAGAAGGTATAAATTTGGAAAATGACCTCAGAATTTCCCTGCACAGATTCAGAGGGCTTCTAGTTGGTTTATCAGAAATGCGGAAGTAGCTGTTACCGAATTACCCACCAGACATTGACTTGTTGTGGCATGTATCACATGCCAAATTTAAACAGAACTGGCATAAGCAATACACTCTATATTGTGATCGATTGGAAAAGCGTGGCTTGTGTTCTTTTGCAAGGTGTAACACTTTTCAGAGAAGCTGCATCCTACAGTCCTATCTCCTTCATCCTGCAGTGGAAAGGATTTTCCAATCAAACTCAGCTTATTGCTTTAGAAACATGTTCACAAGTTGAATTTGAATCCAGACAGAACTTGCTTAAATACCTTGTTGCAGAATTCTCTTTTTTCTGATATCTTTTATATCCTTTGTAAAATATGGTATCATTGATCCTTGAATATATGTATGCATTAAGGCCTTCGTAGGAAAATGTATTTACAAATTATATAATGTTCAAATGATCAGTTGTTTTATAATAAAACATCTCAAATTAAATATCAAAATATAACAACAATACTTTATTATTATTATTATTATTATTTATATTATTATCTATTACATTTCTT
>NW_006408659.1:3656778-3691196 GCF_000296735.1 Chrysochloris asiatica | reverse complement strand
CTGCCAGATCTCCTAGGTATGTAATAATTGCTAGAGTTCTTGCCAGGGACTTTCAGCGAATGGTAGGGACTCCACACATCTGAGAGGCTTCCATCCCCTCTCACATATATGCCTGTTGCTGGGGCTGGGAAGACTCAGATATCTTGGCTGTAACAGCAAGGGCCCTGGACATCCCCCTGGATCTCTATAGTCTATCTCTCTATGTGTTTCTCAATGTGGTCTCTTTGTCATGATGGTTTCAGGATAGCTGGACTTCCAATTGGTTGTTCAAGACTCTAAAGAGAGTTTCCCAAGAAAGGGAACAAGGTGAAGGCTGTTGTCGTTAAGTGTCGTCGAGTCGATTCCAACTCAGAGCGACCTTGTATAGGGTTTCCAAGGAGCAGCTGGTGGGCTTGAACCACCGCTCTTGTGACTCAAACTGACATAGTGGTCAAGTGCATTATCCTGCAGCACCACACCTGGACTCCAGGTGAAGGCTGGATCGCCTTTTATGATCTAAGTTAGAAGCAAAGTACCAGGCAGCCCATATTTAAGGAATGAGATGCAGACTCCACCACTTGATAGAAGGATTTTTTAAGGAATTTGCAGGCATTTTTAAAAACCACCACATATAAGGGTTCGTTTTCATCATTATAAAGCCATCTCAATATTTGTGAATCCATTGCATCTAGCTTCAAACCATGCCCAGTCATTGTAAAATAGAACAAAAAGCAAGTGGCTAAATGTATCAGTGTTTATAAACATAACATTGCCATTCCTTTGGTCTCCCATACCTCCCCCTGTGCTCCAGCCCATGTCTACCTGCCGGGATCTACAATGTGTGTCTGAAAATGATGCATTGTTTTAAATTTCTTTTTCTTTCCAGAAACTCTGAAGGCTGTTTTGCTAGTGCCTATGGAAACTGGAAATACCAGAGAATCTTTTGAACTATAGGAACAATCCTTAAGTGATGACTTGTGGGAGTTGGTGTACAAATGCCTTAGTTCCTTCCTCCTTGGCAGTGATGAATCTGACACAGGTTTGATGTTGGCTTCCAGAGTTCCCAAGAGGTCCAGAGAAAACCCTTTCCTAATAAAACACTTTCTTTGGTTTTCTTTCTCTTCCCCATCTCATTTTCCCACTCCTGTAACAGGGTTTTAAGAGGTCCCTTCATCTTGTCACAGGCTCTTTGTTGTTGTTAGTGCTATGTAGTCTGACTCATAGAGAGCCTGTATAGGGTTTCCAAGGAGTGACTGGTGGGTTGGAACTACCACCCTTGTGGTTAGTAGTCCACTGCTTATCCTACATTGCTGCACCATGACCTTGTCGCAGACTCTGCTTCTGGGGCTTGTATTATGATTGTAACAACAAGGAAATTCCCATTTCAATACAAAACTTCACAGGAGAATGATCTGAAAACCTGTTTTTACCAGTACTGTTTCAGGAACCAGTAGTACCCAAAACTTTCATTTAATAGTTTCCTTCATTTAAAATTATTAAAGGCTTCTTCCCAAGTAAAAAGTCCATATGAATGTCTTGTAAATATCCAGCATTTCAGTTGTGTCCGAGTTTTGATTTCCCCAGAAGTAGAGCCTGTGATAGGGTCCTGGTGTGGTGTAAGCCTTAAACTTTCATTTCTTAATTAGATACATTAATTCATATTATGGAAAATATCATTTTATCTTTCAGATTCTAGGTTTTTGCACGAATGGGTGTAATCCTGAACTAAAACACTTGCATTATAACCATTATTCTGAAATCTTCTCTGGTGATTTTGTAGGATTCTAAGTTTTGTAGAATTGTGAACATTACACTGTTTCAGTGTAATTACTTTTTCAATGGAAAAGTTGAAAGTATTTTCACAATCAGCACTTACTTGTAAGATTCATAACCTCAGTGAATTTATCCTGTTGTTGTTGTTATGTGCCGTGGAGTCGGTTCTGACCCATAGCGACCCTGTACAGGGTTTCCGAGGCTGTAAATCTTTATGGGAGCAGAAAGCCTCATCTTTCTCCCACAGAACAGCTGGTAGTTTCGAACTGCTGACCTTGCGGTTCCAAGCCCGATTCATAACCACTATGCTACCAGAGCTATGTTCTGTTTATAGAGGATTTATCAGGCATCTACAATGTCAGGAATTAATTTGGCACTGATATAACATTTACCACAAGCCAAATACTGTTTTGTTCTAAGCTTCCCTCATGTATATTAATTATTTAATCCTTAGAGTCACCTATGTAATAATTCTCCGTGATTTAGAGATGAGGATCAGAGAGGTAAAGTAATTTGCCCAAGATCATGCACATATAAGATCAGGTGAAGCTAGTATTTGAGCCCTGTCTGCTTTTAGAGGACTTCTGGTGTGGCACTGTTGGATCAGCACCGGACTGCGATCCACAAAGTCGACAGGTCAAACCCACCAATGGCTCCTCAGAAACTACAGGGTCATTATGGGTCGGAATCGACTCAACAGCATTTAACAATCATTGCCTTTAGAGTTAATGTTTTTAAACATATGTGCGGCTGTATCTCCACCCATTCTTAGAGTTCCTAGTTAAGAAGACCATCCTAGTTCTACACCATCCCTGCATGGAGTTTTCAGCGGCTATGTGTTAGAAGGAGGTTGCCAGGCCTTTCTTACTTATTTGTTTTAATCTGGAAACTGTTGAACCCTGCTTAGTATCATAGTCCCATCTAAGGCTCCACTGACAGATGGTTGGTGGTTACAAGGGGTGTTGCTGAGGATGGATCTCAGTTCTCCCACATGGAAGATGAGAATTTTACCACTAAACCACTACCCCCATAAACTAATGACTACAGGGTTATATTGTATAGAATATTTGGGAAATGCTACCAAGCACAGAGGATAAAAAGCCCGTCTTTGCTTGGGAGATTTAGAATGCTTCAGAGAAGACAATGCACTTGAACCTGAATGGGAAGGGAAAATAGCCCTCTAGAAAAGCTGTTGTTTCCAAGAAACAAGGTATGTTAGGATACTTAGAAAAATTGTATGAAGCCACAAGTACTACTAGCCAGTTTTTTCAGTCTAGGTAAGAGTGATTGTAAGTTGTTTTCTTTTAAAGGATACCTACTCTTAAGACTTATCTAAGTAAATATTTTCTCTCTGTTAAGTGTTCTTACTTAGAAGTGTAAATATCTGCTGATATGTTTATACATAGATCTCCTTAACTCCAGAAAAATTTCAACGCTTCATATTAAGTGCCGATTCTCTGGGCAAATATGTAGTGAGTGATCCATAGACCTCTACAGAACAGGCTCTTAATATTGAGTAGGTTTTGTGGCTTTAATTTTGTATTTTGTTGCTCATTTGTCTATCTTGTAAATGTTTATCCATTCCTAAGTGCATGATTCTGAATCTGGAAAGTTTTTAATACAGCTCAGCTCCTACAGCAAAGTAGAATGACACTGAAAATCAGAGTGGCCCATCTGCAGTTGGTCTCAAGCTTTCTAGGAATGTGGTTGATTTCCATTTCCCTATTGGACTGTGAATCACAAGATTGGCAGTTCAAACCCACCAGCCATTCTTTATAAACCTTATAAACAGTCACTATGAGTCGGAATCAATTCGATGGCATGTAACACCAACAACAATGATTTAGGATAAGCACTGGATGGCTAACTGCAAGGTTTGCAGTTCAAACCCACCAGCTCTTCTTTGGCAACCATATACAGGGGTTGCTGTGATTCAGAACTAACTCACTGTCACTTACCAACACCAACATGATATAACCAGTCTTTTTGTTTGTCCTTTCTTTCCTTATGACTTTACATAAATTGTTCTTGGTATGTATGATCTGCTTCTTTAGAATATTTTGTTGGTAATGATTCAACTTGATCCTGTGAACTCTTTTTCAACTCACAAATTGTCTGTCACTAGTTTTATCTTCTGACTAAATATCCCCAATGCCTTTTGTTTCTTTGCATCACAGTCAGATCATAACTTCCTTTTTTAAAGCTTTTATTATGAATTGAGTGGTCGTTTACATGGGAGAGCATCAGTTTTGGACCCAACCAATCATATTTTGTTTCATTGCACTGATTACATTACCTCCATGCACCATCGGTTAACAGTGTTTGCCTCTAGTCCTTCTTTGTTTGTTTGTTTTTTATGTACACAAAAACATCCAGGAATATATCATCGTTTAAACAACCAAAGGGCACATTTTGCAAGCCAGCCTTCTGCCTGCCAGCACACTGGCCTTTGCTTTCCTTGAGTCTAGAGTCCTCAGCTGCTTTGTCTCACCAGGTCATCATCTTTGCCTCCATCTCTGGTGTCTCTGCATCTCTGGTCATAACCTTTATTTAATTATACTTTCATGGCCTTCCACCACCGGTTTTCAGTGAAACCAGGTTACGGAGACTGAAGCACCACACTGAAACAAAAACTGATGTTTGCCAGATTATTATTCATAGGACTCAAATAAGAATTAAACAAGATAGGTTTCCTTCTTTTTCCTGTAAGGACTGAGCCAGTGGGCAGTTCAGATGACCCTATTCTGTGAAGGAGCTCTGGTAGCGTAGTGGTTACGAATCGGGCTGCAAACCACAAGGTCAGCAGTTTGAAACTACCAGCTGCTCCACTGGAGAAAGATGAGGCTTGCTGCTCCTGTAAAAATTTACAGCCTCGGAAACACTGTTCAGGGTCACTATGGGTCAGAACCGACTCAACAGCACTTAACAACAACAACAATTCTATGAAGATGCAAACAGTTATTGTAATTGACTGCTAAACAAAAAGTTAAGAGAATTATTCAAACCATTTGAGCCCATCCTGACACAACTTAGAAGAAAGGTTTGGCAGTCTACTTTTGAGAAATAAGCCACTTTGAAAACTATGGAGCATAATTCTACTCTGAAACTCTGTGAGTCTAAGGCAACTCAACAGCAACTTTTTAATTCTATATGTTAGTGTGCAGTCCTGGTATGGTGCTATCGGATAAGCACTGGTCAGTGGTTCAAACCCACCAGCTATTCCTGGAAACCCTATACAAGGTTGCTATGAATCAGAACCAACTCTAGGATACTTAACAACAACATGTATTAATATGGCACTGTAGGATAAGCATTGGGCTATTAACCAATCGGTTGGCAGTTCAAACCTACCAGCCATTCCTTGGAAACCCTATTACAGGGTTGCTATGAATTAGAACCTACTCGACAGCAGTTAACAACAACAACAACAACAACAACAACGTGTTAGTCCACATTGGCTTCTTTCACCTTTTCCACCATCTGCTACAGTGTTCAGATATCTAAATATGGGTTATGGCACTATGTCCTCATTTCAGCTATGGAAAGGGAGAAGAAATTAGAGGGGGAAAATCTTCCTTAAAGTTCCTGCAGAACTTTCAAAAGTCATCAATCCTCTGATCCTGTTGTCTAAAACTGAATCAGATGGCTATGCCTCAGGTATTTTTCTGAAGCTCAGTGACAAGAGAACTATTTCACACATGGTTGAAAAATGATACTGCCTTTTGGTTGTAACCACTTAGAATTGGTTGTATTTTAGTCAGTTTATTTTGATAACTTCAAATCTATATAATGCATACACATGTAAGCATATGTGTGTACTATACATGTTGTTGTTTTTAAGTATACACTGTTCTTGTGTGCTGTGGCACTCATTAGGACTCATGTTGTTACTAAGTCTCGTGGAGTCGATTCTAATTCATAGCGACTCTGTCTACGGTTTCCAAGGAGTGACAGTTAAGTTTGAACTACTGACCTTGCAGTTCAAAACAGCCTTGCTTATCCTACAGCTCCATGGTGGGGGTGGGGGTGTGCCGTGGGGTAGCTTCCGACTTATAGCGACCCAGTATAGGGTTTCTAAGGCTGTAAATCTTTACAGGAGCAGAAAGCCTCATCTTTCTCCCATGGAATGGCTAGTAGGTTTGAACTTCTGACCTTGAGGTTAGCAGCCCGACTCGTAACCACTATGCTACCAGAGCTCCTTACAGCACCATAGTGTGTCTATGTGGTTCCAACTCATAGCCACCCTATATAAGGTTTCCGAGGAGCAGTTGGTGGGTTTGAATAGCTGACCTTGTGGTTTGTAGTCCAGTACTAATCATACAGTGCTACAGTATTGCTACAAAATGTGAAACTATTAATTCTTAACTTATCTTCCACATAGGTCTATATACGTCTGAAGTTAATATTTCCATCTCTTAAACACTTCCCCTTATGGAGTCCTGGTGTGGCGTTGTAGGATAAGCACTGGACCAAAAGATCATTTGAATTGAAAGGTCGGTGGTTCAAACTCACCAGCTACTCCTCAGAAATCCTGTACAGGGTTGCTATAAGCTGAAACTGACTCGAATGTACTTAACAACAAGAAGAACCCTTTCCCTTTGTGTGACGTTGTGGGATAAGTGCTGGACTGCTAACCAAAAGGTGGTTGGTTCAAATCCCACCAGCCACTCCTTGGAAACTCTGTACAACATCGCTATGAGTTGGAACCAACTTGACAACACTTAACTATCCTTTCCCAATGAATTCTGTATGCTGTGATTTATACCTTATCAAAATAGATATTTTTGTATTCTCTAGGACTTCAAATTGTGTTCCTTTTTAATGTTTCATCAGTATTGGGAACACAACAATAGTCTGAAGGGGCAAGGTCAGGCCTGTAGGATAGATGGGGTAAGGTGTCCCAGGAAAATGCTTTTAGCAATTGCTACCCTTGAAAAATGAGCAGGTGCATTGTCAGGATAGGAATGAGGGGAAAGTTCTTGATCACGAGCAATCCTAATATTTTCAAAATTAAGTGTAAAGTCGTGATGATCCTAACTTAATACAGTCAGTCAGCTTTGGAAGTATTAGCTTGACAAAATTTGAATCCTATGTTCTTGTATTCATATCCAGTATTCTATAAAGAAGAGTATTTTGGGAAATGTGAATCCCAAAATAAATACCTGGCTCTTTCAGAGTAGACGCCTTGAAAACACTGAGTTGTTTTCTGTGACATGTCTGAAGGTGTCTCTCAGTTAGAGCTGTTTGAAGGCAGGTATGCTTTTCAGGTGGCTCTAGAGGATAAGCACTGGACTGCCAACCACAAGTTCGTCAGTTCAAGCCCACCAGCTGCTCTGTGGGAAAAGGATGAAGCTTTATGTTCCTGCAAAGATTTATGACCTTAGAAATTCTACACAGGGTCATTATGAGCCGAAACCAACTTGTCGGCATTTAGCACCAGCATGCTCTTAAATTACAGTGTGATCTCTTCAACTGTAGTTTAAGTTTTCACAGTACCATTTCATGAAGATTCAACCTTATGAATGTCATGAAATCAACTCTACAGCAGAAATGCATAGTAAAATAAGCATTATTTACATGGTTACAAAAGTGTCATGTTTCAAGTTCCCTTATTTGTCAGAAAATGCTGACATATTTTGTGACATTTGGAAGATCAAGAAGATCTTCAGGAAGAACTAGTAAGGTAATGATTTCTTCCTTTCTCTTATTAAATAATATAGGTAACAACTATGAGACTCTAGAATGCATAACAGAGAAAATAACAGTGAATTAAAACAGCTATCGTTTGTTGGTTCCTTACTATGTTCCATTGTTCTTAGCACGTCACAATGCATTAACTCATAGAGGTGACCTACGATCAGATTGAACCAGTGCCCATTCTGCACTATCCTCATAATTGCTGAGCTTGAACCCATTGCTACATCCACTGTGTCAGTCCATCTAGTTGAGGATCTTCCACTTTTTTGCTAACACTCTACTGAAAAGAGTCCTGGCTATTGCTATTGTTAAAATGCCATTGAGTCGATTCTGACTCACAGCAGACCCTCTATAGGGTTTCTGAGGAGCAGATGGTACTTGAACCACCTACCTTGCAGCTCAAACCGACCTTGCAATCCAGAGCATTCACCTACAGCACCCCAGGATTACAAATTGGCCTGCTAACCACAAGGTCAGCAGTTCAAATATAGCAGTCACTCTCTGCAAGAAAGATGAGGCTTTCTACTCCTATAAAGATTTACAATCTTGGACTCAGTCATACACCACCACAACCATCACTACTTTACCAAGTCCTTTTCAGGAACTGGGCTCTCCTGTTAACATGTCGAAAGTACATAAGACAAAGTCTTGCTTCTAAGGGGCATTCTGCCTATACGTGTTCCATGACAAATTTGTTTTCTTCTGACAGTCCATAGTAAAGTCAATATTCTTCACCAACACCCTGGTTCAAATGCATCAATTCTTTTCCAGTCTGCTTTATTCATTGTTAAGCTGGCATATGCATACTAGAGGATTAAAGATACCGTGGCTTAGATTTTGCTCTAAAACTTTAGAGAGGTCTTTTGCAGCAGATTTGCCCAAAGCAATCCATTGCTTGATTTTCTTGATTGCTGCTTCCATGAGTAAATGTTGTGAATCTAAGCAAAATTAAATCCTTGAAAACTCCAATTTTTTCTTCGTTTATCATGGGGTTGTTCATTGGTCCAGTTGTGTGTGGGGTTTTTTATTAATTATTATTATTATTTTGCTTTGCTTTTCTTTACATTGAGTTGTAATCCCTTCTCAAGGCTATGTATTCTTTGATCTTCATCACTGTTTCAAGTCCTCTTCAATTTCAGCAAGCAAGGTTATTTGCATATCAATGATTGTTAATGAACCTGCCTCCAGTTCTGATGCCAAGTACTGTACCTCAATTTCTTGTATTATTTGCTTAGCATACAGATTGAATATGTTTGGTGAAAGGATATAACCATGACACACACCTTTCCTAATTTTAAATCATTCAGTATCCCCTTGCTTTGTTTGAAGGACTGTTATATGCAGGTTCTACATAAGCACAGTTAAGTGTTCTGGAATGCCTTTTTCTTCGCAATGTTATACATAATTTGTTGTGATCTACATATTCAAATGCCTTTGCATAGTCAGTAAAACTTGGGTAAACATCTTCCTGATGTTTAAAGTAACCATGGGTGGTAGTGGTTATTATGTGCTGTGGAGTTGGTTCCAATTAATACTGACCCTGTGTAGGATTTCTGAAGTTGTACATTTTTACAGGAACAGAAAGCCTCATCTTTCTCTTGCCGAGCAGCTAGTATATTAGAATCGCTGACCTTGTAGTTAGCAATCCACTCTGCTATCAGGGCTCCGTAAAGTAACCATGTGGGGGATAGTTATTACTCTTGTTTTCTTTTAAAGATAGCAATCTGAGGTACAGAGAGATTAGTAATTTATAAAAAAAATTCACAATTAGTAACTGGTAAAGCTGAGATTTGAAACTGGTGCTCTGAATCCAGAGCCTGTAAGCTTAACCACTGTGTCTGTCACACAGTTATTACAAATACTGCATTCGTGTGTAAAGGTATGTTGTTGTTAAGTGTCTTCAAGTCGACTGCAACCCATAGCAACCCTTTATAGGGTTTCAAAGGAGCAGCTGGTGAGCTTGAACCACCAACCTTGTAGGTTCAAATGACTTTGCAGTCTGACGCATTAGTCCACAGCACCACAACACCAGGACTCCATGTAAATGTATAAGAAGCTGTATTTCATAGCGATGCAGAAGCCACGTTACATTAGCAAGAGTGTTCATTAGGGACTCTTCAGTGCAATAGTAGCATACAGATTGGATTATGTATCCTCCTTTTCACTAGTTCAGTTTTATTGGACCAGTGATCATGCCCTACATTGTATATCCAGCTATCAGCTCTCAGATCTGTAATTCTGATGAACGTATCTCACTGAATGGAACTTTCCTATTTCTATGGAAGAGAATTCAGGATTTCTATTTATTTAAAAGCATTCATGGTTTTCTGCAAAGTTAGCAGAGCATTCAGTAAATATCCTCTGAAGACAGATTCGTTGGCAGATTCTGAAAGACTGTGACTGGGCATTTGGATGACATTTGCTGCTGATTGAGTTGAAGAAATATTGTCAGGATCTACGGTCTAGGCATGTAAAGTAGAATGCATTGTGAAGGAGAGAGAGAAATGATGGTGTATATTATCATCTCAAAGCAGAAAGTAGGTTTTCAGTGTCTGTTGCATATTTAATATAGTAGATACTTCTGGAATATATGAAGTTAACAACATAAAATAGTCATTTTTGTAGCTCAAAAAATGTCAAATACCAGAAATGTCTTTCACACACATGCACACATATACGCAGATTCAAAAGTACACACATATGTAAAGATATCCTTGCAGGCACCTCAGTCAAAAAAAAAACAAAGTAAAGCTCATAATCACCCAGTGGAAATTGCACTTGATCTCCAGAGGGCATTACAATTGTGTATGACTGAAACTAGGAGGTGATTCTGAGGACCCATTCTTAGTGTTCTATTAAAAAAAAAGAAAAAAAGTGTTTTCTAAACATACCTCTGGTTTTGTACCATTATGCTTGCCACCGTATTCTCCAGACAGAATTTATATCCAAAAAGAATAAGACTGGGGAGGGGGGGGGGGTTGTGGTATGTACCATGGGGTTGGTTCCGACTCATAGCAATCCTATACAGGGTTTTTGAGGCTGTAAATCTTTATAGGCGCAGACAGCCTCATCTTTCTTCCATGGAACCACTGGTAGTTTGAACTGCTGACCATGAGGTTAGCCGCCCGACTTGTAACCACTGCGTTACCAGAGCTCCTTAAAAGAATGAGACTAGATACACGTAATTATTTTAATATTTAAATCACTTGTTGTTGTTATGTGCCGTGGAGTCAGTTCTGACTCATAGCCACCCTGTACAGAGTTTCTGAGGCTGTAAATCTTTACGGCAGTAGAACTCCTCCTCTTTCTCCCGCGGAACAGCTGGTAGTTCCAAACTGCTGACCCTGAAGTTCGCAGCCCAATTCTTTTTCTTTTTTTTTTTCCGCAGCCCAATTCTTAACCACTACGCTACCAGAGCTCCTTCTTTTAATCAGTAGAAGGATATTACGCAAAGTTGGCATTCTGATATATATATATATATATGTTGTTGTGTGTTTTTACACTAGTCTGCTGAAGGCATAGCTTCTTCTCTTGGCAGGTTGATGACTTTTGCAAGCTTTTGTGGTTCAGCATGGCTGTGCTGCTATGATAGGGCCAGTTTTTCATGCACCATCTTTTGACAGAAGTCACTGGGGCGTGATGTCTGAATCCACCAAAGCATTATATTTCCAGTTATTACACACCAAACTGAAAGATGGGCTTGGGGAATATTTTGGTCCTAAACAAAGAGGTTGTTAAAGTTGTGTTTTTGTTTTATCTAATTAATTTTTTTAGCTCTTTTTTGTTTTTAAGTCTTTGAAGCATTTTAAGACCAAATGCTCATAGAAAATGGGACATTGTCTTCAGTTTTGGAGACATAGCTCTTAAATTTGAAGAGGTGTTTGTGTATGAGATAAATGTCAAATTCCAGACACATCCTTTGTAGACTGTTCTGTTTACTTCATGTAGCTTAATATTATTTCTTTCTGAAGAATTATAGGATATTAAGTAGCACGTATGTGAAAACAGCACAGTTGGCCCAGGAATGAACAAATCTAGGTTTTGGACCCACGTATCCTGTTTAACCACGGGATGCGTTGTTGTTGTTAAGTGCCATCAAGTCCGTTCCAACCCATAGTGACACTGTAGAAGGTTTTCAAGGAGCGACTGGTGAGCTTGAACCACCAACGTTGCAGTTCAGACTGACTTTGCAGTCTAGCACATTAATTCACAGCGCCACATTTGTTGTTGTTGTTGTTAGGTGCCATTGAGTTCGTACAACTGTATGCACAACAGAATCAAACACTGCCCAATCCTGGGCCAACCTCACAATTGTTGCCACGCTTGAGCCATAATTGCCTCATTTATAAAATAGGTAACTAGAGACCATGCGCAACAAGGTGAGGTTGGGTGCTGGACTTCTGTTTTTGGCCCTAGAATTTTGGCCACCACACTTGCAGCATCGCACAAATCAGATGGCCTTGTGTCCATCTTTCATAAGGCTCTGTGCTACCCTGGGTGTTGAAAGGAACAGGATTCATCTGATGTGTTGTCAGTGTGTCTTGTATGCAGGTCTGTTTTTCCGTGGTGGGCAGGAATTTATGCTGATTCACTGACACATATTTTCCCATATTCATGATTGTTATTAAGTGCCATCGAGTTGGTTCTGACCTGTAACGACCCTGTAGAGGATTTCTGAGGAGCAGCTGGTGAGCTTGAACCACTGACCTTGTGGTTTAAACCAACTTTGCAGTCCAGTGCATTAATGCACAATGCTACACCATATCTATGAAATAATTGAGCAAACCTGCTGGAATCAATAATAGGGTTTATTTGCCCTTCGTAAATGAGCTAAGATGAAAAACTAAATATATCCCCAAAGAGGTAAAACTTAAGTGTGATGTAGGTTAGCTTGACGAGTCTGTAAATTATCACTACCCTAAGTGTATTGGACACATATGGTGACAGTGAATATTTCCGAAAGGATATGGAAGTGCTGAGAGACAGGCAGTGGCAATATCAAGGTTTGAATCCAGTCAGACTCCAGAGACAATGCTTGTAATTGCTACATTGTAGATCTTTATCTGTTCTGAATATGATTCACCTGTTTTCTAAAGTTGTTGTTGTTGTTATTGTTAAGTGCCGCTGAATCGATTTCAACTTACATCGGCCCTGTGTAGGGTTTCTGAGGAGCACTTGGTGGGTTTGAACTGCTGACCTTGTGGTTAGTTGTTCAGTGCTTATCTTATAGCTCCGCACCAGTACTCCATTTTCTAAAGTAAGGACTTTCAATTCATAGTTGAAGTCTGGATTTTAACCTGGGGCAATATCAACCCTAACTCAAGAGAAACTATTTGTGTCCACACGTTGTTGTTGTTGTTGTTAACCTGGAGTTGGCTCCAGCTCATACTGTCCTATGTACCAATGAATGAAATGTTCAGCCCCGTGCCATCCTCACACATTAGTGTGTTTGAGCCCATTGTTGTAAGCATTGTGTCATTTCATCAGGCACTGTAGGTTAATGCGCTGGACTGCAAAGTCAGTTTGAACTTCAAGGTGGGCAGTTCAAACTCACCAGAAGCTCCTTGGAAACCCTCTACAGTGTTGCTGTGGTTCAGAACCAACTTGACAACACTTAACAACAACAACCTGTTATATCAAACATGCTCTCCTTTTCTAGTAATTGCTCTTTTCCTGATGATTTTTCCAAAGTAAGGAAAATGAAGACTTATTTAAGTAGCCCTCTGGCTGTACTTCTCCCAAGACTGATCTATTTGTCCAAACATTATACTAAAATCTGTTGCTGTTGAGTTGATTTCGTCTCATAGAGACCTTAAAGGAGCTGCTACATAGGGTTTCCAAGGGGGTAATTTTTATGAAACTAGACTGCTACATCTTTCTCCTATGGAGCAGCAGGTGGATTTGAACCACCAACCTTTTGGTTAATACCCAAGCTCTTAGCCACTGCTCCACTAAGGCTCCTTTGTCCAAACTTCACCATGCATAACATGGGGAAAATAAATATATGACTGGAATCATTTGCCTAATGTGTGGTGTTCTTATTAGGCTGAAGAATTTCTGTGGTTTCTTTGAAAAGCACAGATGGTTAGCAGATCAATAAAAATAGATATGATCTTACAGAATGTGGGGTTATTGCTGGAAAATTATCTTCCAGTGAATTACTACATGACAATTTCTCACCAATTGAATGTGAGAGGATGCGAAATGTGTCCGTTTCAGGCTGATGTGGTTACAGAGAGGATGTGCCTTCCTCACCATCTTTCTCCCACTATCTGGCTTTAGGAAGAGAGTTTCAGTCATGTGTTAAAGATGATGGAGTCAAACATACAAGGAGACTTGGTTCCTGAATAATAATTCGAGTAAAGCCGTCTGAACAGGAATACCTACTTTGGATTATGGCATAAGAAATAATCTTGCAGTAAATTAAGACACTAAGATTTTGGAGTGTATCTGCTATCGCAGTTATAGCTACTTAGTGTAACTGCTACTAATAATGCAGTATAAAAGGGTGTGACTTGAATCCAGGTTTAGAGTAAAGAACAAGAATTTTGTTACTGTCTAGCTTTTAAATTTCTGAACACATCAGTGAATTTACTGGTGTCTTACACTAACTGTCAATCTAGAAGGTATTCATGTCGTAACTTCAGAGCAGTGTATCTTTGCTGAGGCAGTTTTGCTTTCTGGGGGCCATTTGCCAATGCCTGAGACAGTTTTTGTTTATCACAATTGGGAGAGGGTGAGAATGCCCTATGTGGAGCAGAGATCAGGCTTGCTACTCTATATCTTAAAGTACACGGGACAGCTCCGCAATAAGCGATCATCCAGTCTAAATGCCTAAAGTGCTGAGGGTGAGAAACCCTGTCTTAGAGTAATGTTGTGAGACACAGATATCAACACTGTTTTGCCATTTTTATGACATGTACTTTAGGAATGGTGGAGATCTAGTTCAGTCCTTACTGTGTACTAGGCATGCCATTCAGGACTCATGTTTTGGGCAATAGACTCTTTGAAGTTCTCAGATAGCATGATATGATGGAATCAACATTGGGTAGAACGAAAAACTTTGGTTTTAAAACAAGATCTTTCTGTTAATAGCTGTAGGCATTTGGGAAGTTAACCACTCTTAGCTTCACTCTTGTTGGTTATAAATTGGAAAAATAGTATCTACATCATTGGTTTATTAGTGGTGCTCAGGATTTGGCATTGGATTACTATAGGGTTTCCAAGGAGTGGCTGGTGCATTTGAACCACTGACATTGCGATTTAAACTAACGTGTAGTCCAGCGCATTATCCTATAGTGCCATACCAGGATTCCAACATTTATTATAAACTCTGGCATATAACAGGCACTCACTTAATGATTTTTCCTTCCCAAGACTTCATAAATGTAACAAAAATTACTTGCTAAATAGATATGAAAACTTAAAGTGCAGTAAATCAGAAATAATTGAGAGTAGTATAATGCATTGACCTATATTGCTTATTTATTGATGAAATAAATAACTGGTTTAAAAATAATAATTGCAGTTAATTTTAATCTCTAATTCATATAGTTTGTCATTTCACTGTTTCAGGATTTCCCGGGTTGTGTATACTTGGATGCCTTTGCATGTGCAAAAGCAGAGATGTCCTCAGTCCTAGCTTCTCTTCTCCTGCCCAACTGTTGTCCAAGCCCATCTTAGGAATTGCTTGGTGCCCCTGAATTGTCTTCCTTTTAATGAGAAAATATAATACCAAAATCATTGTAATTATTCTCATCTGCTTTGGAAATTAAGATTGAGTTTAATACAATTATTACAGGACAGATTCAGGCCTCCTTGAGGCGTCTCCAATATATTTGGAACATCACAGAAAGAAAACAATAAGATAATTGATGTGACTAAGGAACTGTTCCTTCCCATGATTTTTTTTTTTTTTTTTTTTTTTAAACGACATTTTAAAAGTAAGAAGTTGTTAGCCAGGAAGAAAGTAATCCTGGAGATGAGCTGATTGCTTTTCATCATGATGGTCAGGGAGAAACAGTAAACTGACCCTGATTCTAACAGCCTGGAGGCTGTTAGAATCCAGAAGGGCTTGGAATGGATTGTACAGCAGGGAGAACCACTGAGAACATTTGCAGTCTGAACCGGGAGCAAAGAAGTCCATGGGGAGGCAAAAATTAATATGATCTTTTTGAGCAAGAATTAATAAACCTAATCTTGAATTGTCGAATCTACAAAACTAAGTGTAAATAGTATAAAAGGTATTCAAAGTAAGATATTCTAGCAACACAGTTAAAAACTGGGTACTAACTATAACAGCTGAATGTCCTCAGATAGGCTTCCAGAATTTTTCCTCTGTAAATCTAACCATATATATTAAATAAATAAATAAAAACAGCCGTGATGACCTCTGTGTCTCAGAGTGGAACTTGGCTCCATATGGTTTCCAGTGGCTGATTTTTCAGAAGTAGATGGCCAGGGCTGTCTTTTGAGGAGCCTCTGGGTGGGCTTGAAATTAACTTTTGGTTAATAGATGAGTATATCAACCTTTGAGTCAGTTCTAATTTATAGCAATATTTTATGGGGTTTCTGAGGAGCAGCAGGTGAGTTTGAACCACCGATGTTGTGGTTCAAACTGACTTTGCAGTCCAGGGCATTATTCTGCAGTGTCATACCAGGATAATCACTGAACTGCTCACCGCAAGGTCAGCAGTTCAAACACACCAGCAGCTTCTCGGAAACTATATACAGTGACCATTGTAAGGTTGGAGAGAAATGCGTTAAGTAAGGGCAGCGGAGGACCAAGACTCTGGTGCACAACAAGCTAGAGACACCCAGAGATCAGCGATGTGATGGGGCATGTAGTGGTGGGCCTTCTGCAGTGACGTTGGGCCCTAAGAATTAGTGGAGTCTATTTTTTTCCAATTCCAAATTCTTAAATTTATTAACTTGAACGATAGATACCACATTCACATGCTTCAAGAAAGTATAAAGAGCTGTTATTCTTAGTACATTCCTAAAGAAAGCTCATGTCCTATTTCTTTGATGGAGTATATTCTGCCAACAGAGCCACTAAAAAAATCAATTGCACTGTTATCAAGTCATTTCTGACCTATAGTGAACCTTTAGAGAAGCAGGCTTTGAACCATTAACCTTGTGGTTAGCAGCCCAATGCCTTCCCCACAACACCACCAAGGGTTCCTGAGCAAGAACTCCAGCATTATAATTATTTTGTTGGTGTTAATTGCATGCATCCATTATTTTCATCAATACTCTCTCTCTTTTTTAAGTTTTTATTGTGAATTATGCAATAGTTTACATGGGAGAGCACCAGCTTTACATTCATCCTATCGTATTTCCTTTCATTGCAATGATTACAGTCCCCTCCATGCGTCATCGAACAACCAAAGGCCTGCTCCTTGGTCGTCAGCACACAGCCCCTGTCCCTCCCTGAGTCCAGAGTCCCCAGCCGCTCCATCTCTCCATGTCATCGTCTCTGCCTCCATTTCTGGCATCATTGTTTCTCTGGGTAGGGCCCTGCACTCCGCTCTTCTCACTTGATGGTTCCATGGACCTTCGCTCCTGGGATGCAAAATCTATCACTCTCCTCCTTTTGTTACAAAACATCTACCTTTATATTTCTGTCCCTCACAGTCAGTCCTGATAGCAATTATTCACTGTTGTACCACAAGAGTGCTATCCCCATCTCCTTTCATCAGCCCCACCCAACAGATTGGAAACCACTCAGTGGAGATTCTACCTTCCTCTGCCCCATCTGGAACTAGGCTTCCTTTTGAAAGCTTGTAAACCAGTCACTTCTTGCCTTTGTAGGTCCCCTCCCCCCATTTTGAGTAGCCAATGTCCAAGTTGCCCATCCCTGTCAACCCTATGTATTAAGGGGGTGGGAATGATTCTCTCTGTAAAGATTAGTTCCCTCTTTTTGAGCTACTCCACCCATAAGTATACGTCAAGTTCATCAAATCATCAATACTCTCTTGTGAAGGATATAATAACCAGGGCTGGCACTAGGTTACTGGTAGAGTAGAAAGCACATCTGTGGGTAGGAACTCTGTTTTGTTGATTTTCTTTGGGCTTTGTGATGGAACATAAAGAGTCACACAACTTCCTAGTCAAGGGAAACTGGAGGGCTGGGGACAGGCCTTAACAAGGAATCTGTTGTTGTTGTTGTTGTTGTTGTTGCTAAGTGCCTTCAAGTCAGTTCCGACTCATTATAGATGCTAACAAGTCATCAGTGGACTATCCTTTATCCAGCTGTCAGAAGAAACACAGGTTTATTTTATTTTTTACATGAATGGTTCCTTTTTAAGGTATAATTTATACACAGCAAAATGCAGAACTCTCAAATATAACACTCATTGCCTTTTGACAAATGTATGTATTCACCTGTATAACCATTGCCTAGACATGATAGAACATTTTTTTCATCCCAGGTAGTTCTCCTGGCCTATCTTCCAGCCAGTATCTTTCCACCTGCCCCACACCTGTGCATGCACACATATACACATTGGTGGTCATACGTTGTTGTTCCCTAGTGCCTTTGAGTCAGGTGTGACTCACAGCGACCGTGTATAGGGTTTCCAAGGAATGGCTGCTGAGTTTAAATTGCTGACCTTATGGTTCAATCCAACTTTGCAGTCCCATGCTTTATTCCACAGTGCCACACCAAACACAAACAATAAACTATATTCTCATAACCACAAACAGACACACACACAGGCAGTTACTCTTGCCCTTCATCAAATTAGAATCACACAATATGTGTTCTTTTGTGTCTGCCTTCTTTCATTCCACATTATGTTTTCAAAGTCCATCTGTTATTACATGTATAAGAGACCATGCTTTTGAATTGCTCTGTAACATTCCTTTGAATGATTTTACCGTGGTTGCTGCATTCATCACTTGAGGGACAATTTAGTTGTTTCTAGTTTGGAGCTCCTATAGACCCTTTCTTCTTTAGGACATGTTAAGGCCTGTACGTATGTTTTCATTTCTGTTTAACTTTTTTAGGTATTTACAATTTCTGAACTGGCTGTGTCATTTTGTATTTTGTATCCACGCCAGCAGAGTAAGAGAGCAGGGGGATAGTCCTGATCATAATGCTACTTTGTCATTTGCTTCTCAAATGGACAATTCCTGCGAACCTTAAGGTCAGCGGTTCGAAACTACCAGCTGCTCCGCGGGAGAAAGATCAGGCTTTCTACTCCCGTAAAGATTTACACCCTCGGAAACCCTGTACAGGGTCGCTATGGGTCGGAACCGACTCGACGGCACTTAACAACAACAACAACAACAACAACAACAAACATTGTATATAAAGGAGAGGCAGTAGCAAGATGAGGATGGCAGGCAATTGGATTCTGGTTAATGCTCTGGAGGTCCATTCTGGGCCGGCCAGGGAGGTGTATTTGTTCCCAGAACCACTTCTCAACCAATCTTCCATTAAGAGCTACACCATGGACAGACTGGCTATGTCAAAGAATTAGTTCTGGGACTGGCTTCGTGCCCACCTGCACTTTGACCTCATCTCTGCTTGTTCTCTCCCACACACAGGCTGTTGTCATCCAGCTTCCCCAAAACTGTGTCCTTCTGTTTTTTGGTGATTTATTTGGTTGAACAGTCTCTCATCACTGACGCTTTGTATGAAATGAGTTCTTCACTTAATAGGTGTACAACTTTGGGAAAATTACTTAACACTAATGAGCTTCTGTTTGCTGATGTGTAAAATGGGGATAAAAATGCTGGGAATATTTAAACAGCTGAGCAGTGGTTACTACCTACATACGCACAGGGTTCGGCACATAACTGGTATAGAGTTATTATTAAGTGCTGTTGAGTCAGTGCCTGGGTTTCCAAGGAGCAGCAGATGAGTTTGATTCACTGACCTTTTGGTTCAAACCAACATTGCAATCCAGTGCTTTATCCCACAGCGTCATACCAGGACTCCTGGCATACCGTATATGTTTGTGAATGCTGAGTATTCTTATTCCCAGCCCAACCCTTGAATTGTTCTTCTAAGGTATGATAGACTTCTTAGCCCTCTAAACCAAAGTCTGTAGTGCTGATGTGTCACTCTGGGTCTGCAAAGTCAGTTTGAACTTCAAGGTCTGTGGTTCAAGCTCACCAGCTGCTCCTCGGAAACCTTCTACAGGGTTGCTATGAGTTGGAACTGTCTCAACAGCACTTAACAACAACAACAAACCAAAAGCTGGGAATACAGTGGCTCTGTAGGATAAACGCAGGGCTTTGAACCACAAGGTCAGCAGTTCAAGCTCAGTAGCTGCTCAAGCTTACCACCTGCTCTGTGAGACACAGATGTGACTTTTTGCTCCCACAAAGATTTACAGGGTTGCTATGAGTCAAAACTCATTTGATGATATCACTTAACAACAAAAATAACAAAAAAAAAAACAAAAACAAAATTCAGTTGCTTGCGGAGTCCACCCTGATTCATGACAATGTGTCAGACTAGAACTGTGCTGCATATAGTTTTCAATGGCTGGTTTGTCAAAAGTACATCTCTAGCCCTTTCTTCCAAGTCCTGTGGGAAGGACTGTAACTTCCAAAATGTTGGTTAGCAGTGGAGATTAGTAACCATTGTAGCATTCAAGGACTCCCACCATCCCCGTGTTGTTGTTTTTAAGTGTCATCGAGTTGGTTCTGACTCATTGTAATCTTGTATAGGATTTCCAAGGAGTGGCTGGTGAGTTTGAACCACTCACCTCGTGGTTAAAATTAACCTTGAGGTCGAGTGCTTTATCTAGCCCCTTAAGTTTCCTTAACTGAAAATTCTAGTAAGAGAACTTGGACTCTAATAGGGATTTCTCCAGTGTATCTCATACCCAGATACCTTCCCTTTCCAAGACTCAGCCACAGATTATTGCTCTGGGACATGAAATAGGTACCATTTCTTTTCAGGCTTTAAAGCTTCATCACCTTGATCTCGGACCCTGTAAATTTCCTGTTCATTATTTACCAGGATGAGGATTAAATTTTAAGAATTCTATCATCTTAAAAATAGCTCTCCAATATACATTTTCAAGGATCCTAATACATTGTTAAACTTTAGTTTTAACACAAAAATATCCATGAAAATGAGTTTTTCATCACTTTCTGAGTACCTGAACACTTTGATGGTGAGGTGTCTGGGCTGCCCTTCCCATTCACAACTCAGAGAACCACATGAGCCCCAAGAAAAGAAAGGTTATTTAATGCTTTTATCCTGAGCTAGCAGCTGCTCTCTTTCTCTTCAGGTCTTCATCTTACAGTTTTCAAGCATGATACCTATGCACAGCATAGTTCTTCTCACATATTTATTGCTACCTCCAGTTTTAGAGCTTTGTTGGGTAACACAAGCCTGCTAGCAGACCCTCCACATATCCAATACAAACACTCACATCATCACACACATAAAGTGTTACTTTTTCCCCTTGTCTTTCCCTGCAATTCCCCTCTCTTGACTTTGTACTTCCTCTTCACCCACCAAACTGTCACTTCATCGTACTGTATTAACTTGAATGTTGCTGTGATGCTTTAAGCTATGCTACTGGTATATGAAATAACAGCAGGGTCACAACTGGTGAGGTGGTTTCAGCTGAATTCCCAGACTAAGACAAACTAGGAAAAAAGAGGCAGACGACGTCTGAATGTTTAGCCATTGAAAGCCTTATAAATAATAGTGGACTACTGTCAGATAGGACCAGAATATTGAATACTGAAACATTTTGCACCAGAATATTGCCATAGTGTGGAAAGATGAGCTTCACAGGTTGGAAAGCCTTCAAACTCTGACTGGGGAAGAGCCGCCTCCTCAAAGTAGAGTTGACCGTGTTGATATGAATGGAGTAAAGATTTCAGGACCATCATTAGATGATAGGGCACAACTCAAAATGAGGAGAAACAATTGTAAACATCCATTAAAAAAACAACAACATGGAATGTATGAAGTATGAATCTTGGAAATTTGGAAGTTGTCAAAAATATAATGGAATGCATAAAAATCAATATCCTAGCCATTAGTGAGATGAAATGGACTGGTATTGTCCATTTGAATCTGACAATCATATGATTTACTGTGCCTAGAATGACAAATTGAAGAGGAATGGTGTCACATTTATCATAAAAAAGAACATTTCAAGATCTGTTTTGAAACATACTACTGTCTGTGATAGGATAATATCCATACACCTACAAGGAAGACCAGTTAGTACTGATAAGTACAGTTATTCAAGTTATTCAAATTTACGTACCAACCACTGAAGCCACTGATGATTAAAGTGAATTCTACCAATTTTATGACTGACATTGATCAAGCATACAATCAAAATGTACTGATAATTACTGGTGATTGGAGTGCAAAGGTTGGAAACTAAAAGGAAGGATCAGTACTTGGAAAATAAGGCTTTAATGATAGAAAGGATACTAGAGATTGCATGATAGAATTTTGCAAGACCAGTTCATTACAAATACCTTTTTTAGACAACTATCCAGTTGGACCTCACTAGATGGATTACACATAAATCAAATTGATCATATCTGTGGGAAGAGACAGTAGAAAAGCTACGTATCATCAGCCAAAACAAGACCAGATGGAACAAACCATCAGTTGCTCATATGCAAGTTGAGACTGAAGCTGAAGAAAATTAAAACAAGTCCATACGAGCCAATATATGACCTGGAACGTATCCCTTCTGAATCTAGAATTCATCTAAAGAACAGATTTGATACATTAGACATAAATGTCTGAAGACCAGAAGAATTGTGGGATGATATCGATAATATCATACAGGAATAAAGCAAAAGCTTATTAAGATGACAAGACAAAAGTGGGGAAAAAAAACTAAAATGGATGTCAGAAGAGACTCTGAAACTTGCTCTCCAGCATAAAGATGCTAAAGCAAATGGAAGACATGAGAAGGTCAAAGAGCAGAACAGAAAATTTCAAAGAGCAGCTTGAGAAGACAAAGTCAGGTATTACAATGAAATGTGCAAAACATGGATTTAGAAATCTAAAAGAAAAGAACACACTCAGCATTTCTCAAGCTGAAATAACTGAATAAAAAATCATGCAATATTGAAGGATTTTATGAGCAAATATTGATTGATTTAGAAAGCATCAAAAGAAGATGGAAGGGAGGAAACGGGAGTGACCAGAGAACGCTGCCAGCACCATGGACCTCCTCAACAAGCCCAAGAGAGTGACATGACCCCATAGGAGCTGCAGAAGTGGGAGGAGGAGGAGTTTAACACCGGGCCCCTGTCGGAACTCATGCAGTCGGTCAAGAACAACACCCAAGTGCTCATCAACTGTCGCATCAACAAGAAGCTGCTGAGCCATATCAACGCTTTCGACAGGCACTGCAACATGGTGCTGGAGAATGTAAAAGAGATGTGGACCGAAGTCCCCAAGAGTGGCAAGGGCAAGAAGACGTCCAGGCCCGCCAACAAGGACCGCTACATCTCCAAGATGTTCCTACGTGGGGACGCTGTCATTGTGGTCCTGCAGAACCCACTCATCACCGGCAAGTAGGGGCCCAAAGCTGCCTCCCACCACCCCGTGAAGACCTGCCCTGTGTTGGGAATAATAAAGTCCCCGTGTTTTTTTTACTAAAAAAAAGAAAGAAAGAAGATGGAAGACTACACAGAGTCACTGTACCAAAAAGAAATGGTTGATGCTCATCCATTTCAAGATGTAGCATATGATTAAGAGCCTGTTATACTGAAAGAAGTCCAAGGTGCACTGAAAGAATTGGCAAAGAACAGGTCTCCAGGATTTGATGGAATACAAACTGAAATCTTTTGACAAACTGATGAAGCACTGGACGTACTCACCTCTCTGTGACAAGAAATTTGGAAGACAGCTAACTGGCTAATTTATTGGAAGAGATCCATATTTGTTCCCATTTCAAAAAAGAAGAGACTGAACAAAATACAGAAATCATTGGACATTTCATTAGTACCACATACAAGTAAAATTTTACTCAGGATAATTTAAAAATGGCTGCAACAGTACATTGGCAGAGAACTACAAGAGGTTCAAGTTGAATTCAAATAAGGATGTGGAATTTGGGATATCATTGTTGACATCAGATGGATCGTGGCTGAAAACAGAGAATACCAGAAAAATGTTTACCTGTGCATTATTGGCTATATAAAGGCTGTTGACTCTGTGGATCATGACAAGCCATGGATAGCTTTATGAAGAATGTGTACTTCAGAACACTCAATTGTGCACATGAGGAACCTGTACATAAACCAAGAAACAGAACAAAGTGACACTGAATGGTTTAAAATCTGGAAAGGTGTGTGTCATTGTTTTATTTTATTATTATACTTATTCAGTCTGTATGCTGAGTAAATAATCAAAGAAGCTGGATTATATGAAGAAGAATGTGGTATCAGCATCATAGGAAGGCTCATTAACAACCTGCAATGTGCAGGTGATACAACCTTGCTTGCTGAAAATGAGGAGGACATTAAATGCTTACTGATGAAGATCAAAGGTCACAGCCTTCATTATGTGTTGCACCTTAATGTAAAGAAAAGAAAAAAATCTCACCACTCAACCGAGAAATAACATCATTATAAATGGGAAAATACTGAAGTTATCAAAGACTTCATTTAACATGGATCCACAATAAACACTCATGGAAGCAGCAGTCAAGAAATCAAATCATATATAGCATTAGGCCAGTCTTCTGTACAAGACTTCTTTTAAGTGTTCAAGAGCATAGATGAAAGCTTGAGGACTAAGGTATACTTGACCCAAGTCTTTGTACTTTAAGTAGCCTTATAAGCATGTGAAAGTTGGATAATGGAAAAGGAAGACCATAGAAGAATTGGTGCATTTGAGTTATGGTTTTGTAGAAGAATATTGAAGTTTCCATGGACTGCTAGAAGAACACCCAAACCTTTGTTGGAAGAAGTATAGCCAGAATGCTCCTTAGAAGTCAAGATGGCGACACTTCATTTTTCATACTTTGGACATATTATTTGGTGGAACCAGTCCCTGGAGAAGAGCGTCATGTTTGGTTGAGAGCCAGCGATAAAGAGGAAGACCCTCAATGAGATGGATTGACACAGTGGTGTCAACAATGGGATGAAGCCTAACAACGATTGTGAAGCTTGTGCAGGACTGGGCAGTGTTTTGTTCTGTTGTGCATGGGGTCACTGTAAATCAGAACTGAGTCAATGGTACCTAACAACAACACCTTCATTCACCACTCTTTACTGTCCACCACTATCACATCCATTACTGTTTACTATCCCTCATTTTGCTGCTCCCCTTTACCTCAAATCACCTTGATGGTGTGGTCTACATTCACAGTCTCATCTTGACACACACATTTCTGTCTTCTGTCTTCACCACGCTGAAAAGACTTCTTGTGGAGCTTATCTGGTTTGACATTTTGTCATCTGTTTCCATCTCACGGGAGCTTTTAGCATGGTTTGATCTGTCATCCAGGCCGTCTTTTTTCTTGAAGTTGTCTTTTAGCTTGTGGAGGACCATACTTGCAGCTTTTTCTGCTTGACCTCTCTTCTCTCAGATCTTCATCACAGATTTAACCTGTTCATCGAGACTTTTCTAATCCATCGAAGCTGACCAAAGCAGCTTCTAAATACCTCTTCTCCTCACTTTGTACTTACTTTTATTTTCTAAAAAGCTCTAATCCCTACCTGACATTCTTACATATTTAGACGATTGCTCCCACTTCATGGGGCCGTTTGTAAGTATCAGACTGTGCATTTGGCAATAATGACAGTTGACATTGACAAGGTTCTGTGCTAATTAATACCGTAAGCATTTTGCATACATCAACTCATTTAACATTCATAATCACCTTATGAAGTAGGCACTATTAGTCTCAGTTCACATATGTGAAAACTGATGTACAGACAGATTAAAACTTGCCCTTGGTTTCACACCTGTAATAGCCCTTTGATTCACAGCAACCCCATATGTGTATCAGAATAAAACTATGCTCCAAAGAGTTTTCAGTGGCTGACTTTTCGACAGGAGATCTTCAGGTATTTCTTGTGAAGTTCTCCTTGAAAAACTCCAACTTCCAACCTTTTGGTTAGCAGGGAAGTTTCCAGTGGAGAACTGAGCATTCAGAGTCAGCCATACTAACTTCTGAATCCGTAATCAAAATGTTTCATTGAAGATTGTTGCATGGTGTTGCTCCCCTCCCCATGGTTTCTGGAGAGCTCAGGGAAATGTGATATGACAGGAATCTTCGGTGACACTAAATGGAGAGAATTAATAATCTTCAGTGATGCTAAATGGAGAGAATTAATATTTCAAATTCTCTCTGGAGGCCTGGGCATTTCAAGGCTTTGTGAAGACTCAAGAAGTAATGATGCACAATAAGGTCTCCGTCTAATGGAGCCTTGAGTGTGGCCAGCATTCATCGAACAAAAAGGAAGTGACTTTGTGGGCTTGGGTAAGTCTTAGGGATTCCTGCTGTGGCAATGTAGTATCAGCACCGAACTGCAAACTTCAACGTTGGCCGTTCAAACCTACCATCTGCTTCTCGGAAACCCTATACTGGGTCGTTATGAGTCAGAACTGATTTGATGACATTTAGCAACAACAATGTAATTCTTAATGATATAAATTTCTAAAACATGTAGTGTATATGACAAGATAATCTGTAGTTTATATAAGGAAAGTATGAGTTTATTGGATTATTTGTCATGACCTGGATGGGCCAGAACTAGTTCCCAATTAAAATAAGAAAGCAGAATAGACAGTGTGGTGGAAGGGAGGGTAGGTGCCAGTTTTGCAGTACTTTGACTCTGCCCTTTATCATTAAAGCCAAGATTATCACAGGTTACTGGCAGGGGAAAGCGCATTATAATGCATTTTGCAGCTAGAGAGAACAGGTGTTTCCCACCTGTTCAGTTCCGTTGGCTGAACTTTGCCTTCTTTATACTAATCCATTATTCAGGCTTGTTAGTGCTCCAGCAAACTGTTGATCTATTACTGGCCAGCCTTAACAGCTCTGTGCCTGAGCCAACTTACTGAGTAACCCTGAACTGGGCCTCACCTGTTTTCAGCAAATCTTGTTTCTGCCTCTCTGCCAGCATCCTTGTCCTTTGCCTGTTTTTTTCAGAAGAAGGAGTCTGAAAAATCTACTAGAAGTATTGTATTAATAATTGCATACATAACCCCCACCTCCCAAAATGTTTGCAGCTTTGGGAAGATTATTATTTGGAAGAAAATTAGAGGTGTCAATGTGTAGCTCCACAGAATGAAAAGTCTATATTATTTAGTTATTGTTAAGTGCTGTTGAGTTGGTTCCAACCCATAGTGACCCATATAGGATTTCTGAGGAGTGGCTGGTGGGCTTGAACTGCTGATCTTGCAGTCTAGTGCATTATCCTGAAGCACCACAGCTATTGTTGTTGTTAAGTGCCTTCGAGTCGGTTCCGACCCATAGTGACCCTGTACAGGGTTTCTGAGGCTGTAAATATTTACGGGAGCAGAATGCCTCATCTTTCTCCCACGGAACAACTGGCAGTTTTGAACTGCTGGCCTTAAGGTTCGCAGGCCGATTCTTAACCACTACACTACCAGAGCTCCTTTGTTGTTGTTGTTAAGTGCTGTTGAGTCGATTCAGACCCATAGCAACCCTGTATAGGGTTTCCAAGGAGCTCCTTAGTAGACCCTAAAACATCCAAAAGAACAGCAACAAAAATAAACTCATTGCCAAATTGATTTCAGCTCGTGGTAGCTTCATGAGTTACAGAGTGTTCCATAACGCTTTCTTGACTATAACCTTTCTAGAAGCAGATCACCAGATCTTTTCTTCTACAGTGCCGCTGATTGGACTTAACCTTTAGTTTAGCAAATAAGAGCAAACTGTTAACCTATACACAGAAGCCTTTATAATATCCTCAAATCTAATAGGCCAGTAAGGCCTGCCCACTTGGGTTTCTAAAAGGTAGTGTTTTAGGGTTCTCTAGAGGAGTCCTAGTTTGGTGCTGTAGGAGAAGTACTGGACTGGTAACTGCAAGGTAAGTGGCCACCAGCCACTTCTTGGGAATCCTATACAGGGTCACTGTGAGTTAGAACCAACGAGACAGCACTTAACAAGAGAGGAACAACATGAGTGAAGCATGCATAAATAAGCATAGTCTATTGAGAGACACTAAGGAGCTCTGGTAGCGTAGTGGTTACGAATCGGACTGCGAACCTTAAGGTCAGCGGTTCGAAACTATCAGCCGCTCCGCTGGAGAAAGATGAAGCTTTCTACTCCCGTAAAGATTTACACCCTCGGAAACCCTGTACAGGGTCGCTATGGGTCAGAACCGACTCAACGGCACTTAACAACAACAACAACAATTGAGAGACACTGCTCACAATACACTATTGAGAAATAGCATATTATGGGGCTGGAAAATGCAAAATCTGTGTGTCAGGTGGCAGGCTCTGACTCACAGTCTTGGAGGAGCTGATGAATACAAAATCTGCAGGTCAACAGCAGGCTTCAGGCTTCTCGAGAACTGGAGGTCAGATGGGATGAGTACAGGATCCAGACAGTAGGAGCTTTCCCTGAGCACCCGTTTATGTATTGGATGCAGCAACATCCCCAAAAGGAACCTCCCTTTCTAATCGGTTGGTTGGCTGCTCACAACATATCACAAAATGTAGGATGATGTATTATTGTTGCTGTTAAGTGCCATTGAGTCAGTTCTGATTCATAGTAACCCTCTATAGGGTTTCCAAGGAGCAGCTGATAGGTTTGAACTGCCAACTCAAACCTGGGAGGTTTGGCTCCCAGTTCTGTGCTTATCCTATAAAGCCACATCAGGAGTCCTTCTAAAGATTATGGTCTTGGTACCCAGTGGGGCAGCTCTACTGTGTGCTGCAGTGTTGCTATGAATGAGTTGGAATCCGCCCATTGGCAGTGAGTTTGGGGAACTCTTCTCTCTGCTTCTTCTCACTTATTATTTACCTTACCACCAGAATTATCCTTTAAAATTATACACTCGATTATTTCCTACAGTTTTGTACCTTCTTTATAAAGTTGCCAATGATTCTCAATTGAATACATACACTTCTAGATTCTGGCATGCTGTAAAACACAGTTAAAAACAAGCATTTTATGACAGATTTGTTTGAGGGGGCTTCCTCTCTACATGAATGCCATTCATGTAGTCCACAGATCTATATATAATAGTATCATAAAGAATTGTTTCATGGACTTAATGCAGTTTACAAAAGTATTTATCGATAATGCACACACAATCTAGAATGATGGCTATAAATTCCGTGTGGTTGTTATTGTTAAGTGCCATAAGGTTGATTTCGACTCATAGCTACCTTGTACAGGGTTTCCAAGGCTTTAAATCTTTCCCAGGAGTATAAAGCTTCTTTCTCCTGCATTAAACTTTTTAATCATAGATAAACATGATACCAACCACAAACTTATAATCCTATAAGATAATTACTATTTAACCCCATCTCCAATGTATAGAAGGAGCTCTGGTAGTATAGTGGTTACAAGTCGTGCTGCTAACTTCAAAGTCAGCAGTTTGAAACTACCAGCTCTTCCACGGGAGAAAGATGAGGCTATCTACTCATGTAAAGATTTACAGTTTTGGAAACCCTGTGCAGGGTCACTATTGACTCCACGGCACACCACTGCCACTACCAATGAATGTATAGAGAAACTGGTTATTGTGGGCTAGTGAAGCTATGCAGTGCTTTGCCCTGAAATTCCCTGTGGTTTGTCCTAGTTTTGTTAATGATCTTCTATCAGACTCTGTCATTTCTTTTCCAGGCTACTACATGCCAAGGTTATTTGTTGTTGCTGGTGTTTGTTTTGTTGCAGAGATTTTGGGCCTAATTCTTTTTCTTTGAATCTGTAAATACTCCAAGTGCAGTCCATAAAGAGACTTGACTTGCCTCCAGAATGCACTGCCAGATGCTACTCTCCAGCTTTAGTAACCAACCCTAGAGATGGAGTTTGTGGGTTTGTTTGGTCTCACAGTTGGTGCCAACTGGGCACCATGTCCTTAGTCCACCTTCTTCTTTGCACAAAAGTACAAAAGGGAACATTTTATTCGGCTTCTTCGGGTGGGTGCAGTCTCTTTATTTATGAGATCTGAGCTAAAATATGACTTCCCTCTTTGCATGCTGCTCTGACTTTATGTAAACCCATGCCCACTGCAATGTTGTTTGTCATGCAAGGTTCTTCCAGACTTTCAATCACATTTAAGCCTTTGTGTCTTGGTCTTCCTTTCGTGCATCATTTCCTGGCCCTATGGTACCTCTGTTCCAGCCATCAGCCCCCAAATACTTGAACTTACATGCCTCTCTACCTTTACTTAATTTCTTCTTCCCAATTCATCCTCGGCTGTGTCTCCCAAATTGGTCCCCGGCTCAATCTGGGTCAGCCCAGATCTTAAACTTGATCTTTTGCAGCTCAATGAAAAAGGCAATTGATTCCAGCTCCTCTCGGTTTTCTTTTTGTCTGGTTTTTAGAGGAATGTGTATGTGAGGGAGGAGAGAGGTATTTGCTGCAGGCATATATTTGAACATTTAGGGAAAAGTTGGAAGGAGAAAGGATGTAAGAGTTGGTAAATGTGGGCACAGTTCATGCAGATTTGGCACACTAAAAAGAATTTTTGCCCTTTAATGATCTCTGCATTCTGTTTGTGAGTATGGCCTGAGGCTATTAAAAGCAGAAAACTACTCTAGCCAAACATTTTTTTTTTTTAAAGTATACTTGGTACACTGTACTCAATCTTCCTATTTTAAGAGTGTTTGAAAAGTACAGAAGCTTTAAAACTGTCAGAATATACTCTTTTTAGTCTTCATGGTGACTTAGGAGAAAAAAAGGAAGGAGATGTTCTGTGTTTACTTTAGGACTTTTTAATGTGTGGGCACAGATGCAAATGAAAGATTTTAAATGGGCTGCAGTTTCAAACATGGGTTCCGTTCACATTTCCTTTCCTTTTGTGTTTATACCCATTAGTATCCCTGGCCGATGTTGTGTACGCATTGCTCATTTTGTTAGGGTGAAAAAAAAATGGGTGCACAATTTTGACGTTCTCAGTGAACACCTAAAAGAGAGTCAACCATTTCTCAGGTGGGTATGGAAAAGTATATGCTGGTTAATGAGTTTTCAGGATTGTGACATTGGAAGCCATGGGTAGCAGACCCTATTCCTGGTTAGTATAGCCATTTCAGCTGTCGTAGGGTTAATTCTGGGCAATGGAGGGTGCTCATTGACTGCCCAGACCTCTACCCACTCGAACCAATACCACCTGACATAAGTGACAATCCTAATATCACTAGATGGTGCCAAAGTCCTTACAGTACAAGGAGTAGCAAAATCCTCCCCAGTTGAGAACACTTGGTCTACAGAATATTTAAAAGTGGGCTTACTTCCCTCTGCAAACAGGAACCAGACAAGGATGCCCTTTGTCACCACTCCTATTCAATATTGTGCTAGAAATCTTAGCAAGAGCTAAATGGCAAGACAGGGAAATTAAAGGCATCCAAATTGGCAAAGAGGAAGTAAAACTCCATTTGCAGATGATATGATCCTATACATAGGAAACCCTAAAGATTCAGGAAAAAAGATACTAGACCTCATTGGAAGAGTCAGCAAAGTGGCAGGATATAAGATCAACATACAAAAATCTGGTAGATTCCTTTATACCAAAAACGACAGCACTGAAAATGCCATTAGGAAAATAATACCATTTACAATAACTGCCCAAAGGATGGAATATCTAGGAATAAATGTAACCAGAGATACAAAGAAAACTAAGAAGCAATACTACAAGAAACCAAAAGACCTAAAAACAATGAAAAAATGTACAATGCTCCTAGATAGGAAGACTTAATTAGCTTTGTGAAAATGTCAATACTGCCCAAAGCAATTTACACATATAATGTAATCCCAAACTAGATTCCAATGATATTCTTCAAAGAGATGGAAAAAACAATTACAAACTTCATATGGAAAGGAAAGAGACCCAGGATAAGCAAAGCACTGCTTAAGAAGAATAAAGTTGGAAACCTCTCACTCCCCAAGTTCAAAATTTATTACATGGCTACAATGGTCAAAACAACTTGGTACTGGTACAATGGAAGATACACACTGATCAATGGAATAGAATCGAGAATCCAGAAATTGACCCATCCACATACAAACAACTGATTTTTGACAAAGTACCTAAATATATCACATGGGGAGGGTCTTGTCTCTTCAACAGATGGTGCTGGCAGAACTGGAAAGTGATATGCAAAAGATTGAAACAAGACCTTTACCTAATGTCTTATACAAAAACCAACTCAGCATGCATTAAAGACCTAAATGTGAATCCCAAAATTATGAAGGCCACATGTGAGGGCACAGATTTAGGGAATACACAAACTACCAAACATTTTGAAAACTACACAAAGAAAAGTAGACAAAATAGATGATTGGGACATACTGAAAATTAAAAACTTATGTACATCCAAAGACTTCACCAAAAGAGTAAAATGGGAACCCACAGAATGGGAAAAATTCTTTTGCAACAACACATCAGACAAGGGACTCATTTTTAAAATATATAGGAAACTACAACACCTCTACAAGAAAAAAAACAAATAACTAATTAAAAAACGGGCACAGGACATGAACAGACACTTCACCAAGGAGGAGATCTGCGCAGCCAACAAACATAAGAAATGTTCATGATCACTAGCCATTAGAAGAGATGCAAATCAAAATAACAATGAGCTATCATCTCATTACCAATAACAGCATCATTACCATCAACACCAATAACAGCAAAGATCAAAAAAGTAAAGGACAATAAATGCTGGCAAGGATGTGGAGAGACTGGGATGTTCCTGCATTGCTGGTGGGACTGCAAAATGATCCAGCCTGTATGGAAAGCAATATGGTGCTTCCTCAGATGGTTGGAAATAGAAATACCTTATGATCCAGCAATTCCTCTACTTGGTATTTACTCACAAGAAATACAAGCCATAATACAAGTAGATATATGCACACCAATGTTCATAGCAGCACTATTTACAATAGCAAAAAGATGGAGATAGCCGAAGTGCCCATCAACTGAAGAATGGATAAATAAACTGTGGTACATACACACAATGGAATATTTTGCTACCTTGCAGAATAACAAGGAAGCTGCAAGCCACCACATAACATGGATGAACCTTGAGGACATTGTGTTGAGTTTTGAAATTAGTCAGTCACAAAAGGAGAAATACTGCATATAAAAGACTAAGAAAAAGAACACATACTAAAAGGGGGGGGGGGAGGATTCCTTGATGGTTACTGGGATGTGGGGGATGTGGTGAGGGGAGGGAGGGGAAGGTAGAGCACAGGGTAGGGAATAGACACAGGATAGTATGGATGCTGGGGGGTGACAATACACAAGAAGGGGGAGGGGAATGGGAAAACAAGGTGGATGGGAAAACAATTAGGTAGGTTTGCATGGGCTAAGTGGGACAGAGGTAAATAATGATGTATGCACAATCTTAAAACAACAGGGCTCTGGGATACAGGGATTGAGACATGGTTGGAATGGGCAAAAGGGGGGAAATAATGTTAAGATGCTTGGCTGTCTTTTGAATCTTGGTTTCTCTGGCATACCATTATAAAATATACACTTGAGGGGTAGAGAAAGAAATAGCCATAAATATCACCATAGAAAGCTTGTAAGTCCGTCGTCTGCCTGTAACTGATTGGAATACCTAAAATGGGGCTACAACATGCCAAGTGAAGGAGGCTTCCTGCAGAGCCTGGTAGAATCCTTAAGCCCATCCAGAATCGTCTGAGGTGGGAAATTTCCACTTGAAAGGACACGCAGACCTGCCTGGAGTGGCTAGAAGAATAGAAGATACTTCTTGAAAGAGAGACTGACAGGAAAAATACAAAACAATATAGGAAGACCTACTGATTACTACAAGAACAAGCAAGTTGCTTACCCAGGAGATATCAAGGCAAGTAGTCGGGTCCCCTCAGGGCAAACCCCCTTCCAAGACTAAGACTCAGTGGGAATACATGAGCAGACATGCCCTCTAATTCATGACCATGTATGTCACTGATAGGGAGAAGTGAGGAAAAAACAGCAATGAAGTTGCCAGCTAAGCCCTACAACGTTCAATAGACTCCTGTGAACCTGGGTGGAGACCTGGTTGGCCAGCCGTGTGGTGAGACATGGGGGCTCTTTGGCCCGGAGTCAGTGCCATAGCCATAAAGGACTAGAGTGGAGAGTGAAGCATCCAGCTGATAAGAAGAGAGGGCCTGTGCATAAGAATACCCACACTTGTAGATAATACCCACTTGACCTGGCTTCAATGACTGGATGTTCAGAGCTCAACTAGAAGAAGAAAGAAGAGGAAAAAAAGAGTAATCTGATACAATTTGATGAACTTGACCTACATCTATGGTTGCAGTAACTCAAAAGAGGGAACAATTCTTTACAGCGAGGATCATTCCCACCCGCTCCATACACAGAGTAGACAGGGATAGGCAACTTGGACATTGGCTTCCCAAAATAAGGGGGTGGGAGGGGGGTAGATACAAAGGCAAAAAGTGACTGGCTTACAAGCTTTTATGAGGAAGCCTAGATCCAGAGGGTGTGGAGGAAGGTAGAATCTCCACTGAGTGGTATCCAGTCTTTCTGGATGGGACTGATAAAAGGAAATGAGGATGGGTCTCTTGTGATACAATAGTGAATAATTGTTATCAGGACTGACTATCAAGGTTGGAAATTAAAGGTAGACATTTTGTAGCAAAAGGAGGCCAGTGGTTCACTTTGCACTCCAGGAGTGGAGGTCCCTGGGACCATCAAGGGATAGGAGTGGAGTGCGGGACCCCACCCAGAGAAACAGTGACACCAGTGATGGAGGCAGAGACAATGAATGTGGAGAGATGGAGTGGCGGGTGACTCTAGACCCAGAGAGGGAGAGGGGCTGTGTGCTGATGACC